>NW_028277037.1:3653181-3957613 GCF_059951505.1 Python bivittatus | reverse complement strand
TGACCTTTTTGAATCCTAACAGCGTGTCATGGGCACGCTCACAATGTGCCTGCCATGGAGGAGAGATTTCCCATTCACAAAACGTTTGCCATGGTGGGCACTGCTCATCCCAAAACTTATATTTATCAGAACACAGATTGCCAACGAGGTTCCCTGGCAGCCTTATCTTTTTCTTCTTTTTTAATAGCACACAGGTACTCTTCCATATGCCAGTTTCCCATTTAATGTTTTAAATTAAAAAGATCTGGACAAACATTCAAACTGTTTAGGTGGGGCATGACATCTAGCATCTTATTGCCTTGGAAAATATTCATCTTATTTTAACCAGCCTGTTTCCTGAGAAGAGTATAATCATCAAAGTTCAGGTTTTTGGATTTTATAGAGGTGTATACATCCACCTGCTTCCAATTGTTTGTATCCAATTCCATTGGGAATAGCAGGCTCCCTCCAGAATGTTATCTACAGGATTCTAGGAGCAGGCCTCCTCAATAGCTGCCCCCATGTTTTGAACAGGATTCTTCCCACCCCCGAGATTTGTTTTGCCCCAACATTACTGGGATGTTAGGAAAGCAATCAAAACCTGGTTATTACAAACTACATTTGTGTTGTTAAACCATTGTAACGTAAATGGCATGTGACATTAGATTTTCTTTATATATTTGACTTCTACTATACCCTTGCGGGTTTCTCTCAACATACAACCTTACTTTCTTGATTTGCATCCCTGGAAATGCAAAAGTGAAGAAGAAAGAGAAGATGATAGCCCGCTTTCACCATTATTGAAACAATTATACTATTCTTTCCTCAAATATTCAGTGTTCCAATTCTCTTACTTCTTTCATCTCTTCATTAAACTGTGGTTTCTAGGTCCTTTACCAATTTATTTTCCTTATCACTCCCTACATCTAAGATACTCTTTCTGCTGATACCAAGTCAATAGGAAATCTTATAAGGGTTGGAACGAAACCAAAAGACTGTCTATTTTACTGAATGCTCTCTTATTTCCTTGGCGTATTCCATTTTCTTTCTCCCTCCCTTCCTCTCTCTTCATTCTGACTAACTGATTCAACTGTGCAATTCTATCTAGGTCATTCTTGTCGATTTTATTCAGCATGGTACGTAGAACAATGTATAACTTGTAAAGACAAAGTTGATCGCAAGGTTAAACTTATCCTACCTGAAAATAGGCCAAGAAGCAGTCCAGTTTCCGCTTGCTAGATCCCCTGTCAAAATACTGTCCACAGGTGTCAAGGATGGTGCAAACTAATCTAATTCGAAAAAGGTGCTCTGGAGGATCAAGGAGACTTGCTGTGCCATCAGAGTTCACACCAAATGACGTAAAGGAGTACAGAGTTCGAAATATTACTGCTGACTCTACCATTCTGTAATTGTACAGCTCACCGAGGAACTTAGCACTGCTGATCCTCCGTTGATTAAATTTTGGCTGATTAACCTTCAGATGAACAAAAAGCAACTGCAAGGTTAACATTCTCTTTTTCTGTTACTGGGTGAGTTTAAAAAATAATAAAGACAAAAATCAATACTGCTTAGATAAAGACTTACAATCTTTTCTTCAGTAGACTAGAACTGCCTTCTCTTTAAATCTCTATATCATGAAAAATGCAGTGCTTTGTAAGCAACAAATCGTAATAGAAAATAGGGAATAAGATGTGAATCCTGGCTTGAAATACTTGGAGCTGTTGTCCCAAAAGATTTGCAGAGCCTGAGGGTGGGGTAGACGGGTGTATATTACAGATTTTCATGACAAACCAGCCTGACAAGGCATACTGAAGTTTAGTATGCAAAAGTCCTTTTTTGTGTGTGTGCCTTAGAGTCAGTGTGGACTCCTTACAACAGCTTGGACAACTTCCTGCAGTTTTCTTGGCAAGATTTCAGAAGCGGTTAGCCCTTGCCTTCTTCCTAGGGCTGAGAGGGAGTGACTGGCCCAAGGTCACCCAACTGGTTTTGTACCTAAGGCAGATCTAGAACTCATGGTTTCCCAGTTTCTAGCCTGATGCCTTAACCACTACATCAAACTGGCTCTTGCAAAAGTCCTTATAAGGAAGATTCTCCAGCACTCAAGCAGCTAACGTGTATCTCTATCAGTCAACCTGAAACTAGAAATCTAAACTCAGTATCTCACATGTCAACTAACTGAATCCTGGACATAAAGCTGGAAGTCTTAACTAGTAAATTATGTTAGAGAAAACACTAACATAGTACAGCCATGACAATTTGTTGCCCAAGAAAAGGCTATTTTTCAGTGGAGAAGTATTTCAGTGGAAAAGAATTTAACACTCACATGTTAAACCCACATTTTAGCAATATGTACACAACTATAATGTGCCTGCCCTAATCTGCAAACATACTGCTCTCAATCTCCTCTGTTTGGAAAAATGAACTTCTATTCAGCTTCACTTGAACAGACCCCAAATGTATGTACCAACCAAAAACAGTGGTTTAAAAAAGAACTCTAGTCAACTGGTAAACAAGACAAATAGAAAGCTACAGTTTGTCCGAAACTGTAATTGAACTGGCATGAGTTCCAAATGAGGACACTGCTAAGTGAAACCATAACAGGTGGGATAAAACTTTTTTTTTCCTTATCACATAGGAGCCACCAGGGAGGATGCAAGATCAAGGCTTTTCTGATTTTCTGTTTATTCACATAGCAGAAAATTATGTTTTAGCACTACAAGAGAATGTGGCCGAGATGCTACTTCACACCAAGAATGAAGTTATTTAGAACTAGTTTAAATCTCTCCTTTTGAAAAGCACTTATATATATCATTTATTATGAGAACACAGTACTACAAAAAAACCCCACATAAATATACTTCAGCTTTATTCCTGTAGTTAGAGCAACTTTTTAAAGTACTTTACCTCCATTCCTAGTCGAATATCCTCCAGAACACCGTCCACAACGTGAATTCCAACATCCTCTTGGTAAAGTACCAATCCAGCTAGAAGATTGGCTACACAGTGAATGCTATTATATTTCACATTCCAAATGTTGATCATACAGCATATAACATAATCTTTCACTTCATGGTCATGCCAAGGCAATTTGCGCATCTGTCTCAGGACCTAAGCAAAATTTTAAAGAACCTTAACTAACTCAGAGAATAAAAAAAAAAGATTGGATATACAAATCATTAAGTTGGTTGTTAGAATAAAACTTAAATTTAATGGACCATCTGGGGGGAAGAGGCATCCATTAAATCCAAGCTAATGTAATTAAATAAGCTGTGCAACCACATAGCTGAAATTTTTTTTACATTATTTATGTCACTTTACATCATGATATAAAATTGCTACAAATGAAATAAATTGCATCAGTGGTCCTGAACTGTCCAGGGGTGAAGTGTGAAGTAAAATTTTGTCTGTTGTACCCAAAATCTGCTGAATGGAGGTCCAGAGAATTAAGATTTGAGCATTTTCAATAATATTCCAAAATGACCACACTGTTTTAGGTATTTGTTGGACTATAGGCAAATCCTGCTATCCGCAGACAGCCAATTCAACCCTCAAACTTTAATTCAAAAACTTTTCAAGAGAAGTGTAAGATTTTTTAAAAATGTGATTGCCCTCAGTGAACAGTGGTTATTACAAGCTTGTGAACAGCCACTTATTTGTGGCAGGTAAGGACTATCCACAAAAGGAGCTGTTTAAGGTGCCACAGACAAATAATGTAACAAACAAGCAGGCTTACCAAATGGTGCAGGCTAGTATGAATGTAAGCTTATCTGGAGAGCCAGTTTAAGAACTGCTGCCTTAACTTACTTGTTGAATAAGCACATTGCTCCAGAGAATATAAATATTAAAATTAATGCAGAAACTGTGCAGGAGAACTTAATTATCTATAAGAAATCTGAGAAATATTATTTGATTCAGAATCAAATGCTGATTCAATGTTGTCATTTGAAGCTCTACTCAACATTTAGGTTAGTCATTGTTTACTTTTATATATCTGGTTTCCACCTTCAATCTTCATTTTCAGAGTGGACCAACATCCTTTAATGATTACAAAATAGTGAGAAATAAAAAATTAAAAATAATCGATTTAGCCAACTGCCCAGTTTCACCCACCCCCTGAATAAGGGCTAATCTCCTACCTTCATACTTCATAGTATGAGGTATGAGGGTGGGAGATGGTCAGTGTGGTCCCACCCTAAGGGCTAATCACCCACCCTCCCCAGAATAAGGGCTAATCTCTCTCCATATTGATAATGACCACAGAGGAAGAAAACAAGGAACCTTTTCAGTAGTGACTTTGGAGAGATCTTTATAGAGGAGTTTCCGAATATATTCCTGGAGAGGAGGGCGTTTCTTTTTCACAGTTTTCTCTGCTGGAGGAGGGTTACAGTAATAGTAGGCATTTTCTACCATTGTGACATAGCGCGCATCAAGATGCATTGCTTGTTTCTTCCGCATCATTTGTTCCTAAAAACAAGAGATGAAATAATTCAGGGCAGACAAGCAATGATTTTAATTAGACTGGTTTTGATAAGCCTCATGGCCATCCCTCTCTAACCAACTGAGATGCTTAAAAAAAAAATATATACATATTACCAATTTACTATGAGATATTAATTCTTTAACCTGCACCCTGCCAACTGTCAATAAGAGCGCCACTCTTATGTACTCAACCAGAGGGACTGATAATATAGGAAGGTGAGACACCTGCAATTTCTCTCTGAGATTACTTACTTCTTGTGCCCTCAAAACACAGCTTATAGCCAGCTATCCAATCGTAACATTTCATTCTAGCCCTGGAATCCGTTTCTGTGCTTACCAGGATGATGAAGTGCTTCCAATAATATGAAGTACAGTAGGTGTTACAAATAAAGACCTGCACCTGAAGAGACCTCATTTGTGGGGCTGTCCCTCTTCAACTTCCCTAAGTAAATCCTAAGTACCTATACACTCCATGAGGAATATCTGTACCATGCCTAGTTTTTCACTCCCCAAGAATATTTACCATAGAGCAAGGCTTTTAAACATGTCTTTAAAATATAATTCTTACCAAAAGAACACTGGTTCTCAAATGGGAGTCTGGAGATCTGAAGAGGAATCTACCGCAAGTCTCTAACAAAGTACATGCCATTTCAATGTGGTGATGAGAGAAGTCGGACAAAAGCATCTGCAAAAGTTTGCATCACAGTTTAAAGGTATTTGGGAGCAAAACATTCATGCATTGTGAGGTGTTCGTCACACACTGTATTTCTTTTAGTTGCCAGGAAAACTTATTCTGGGTCACATGTAAAGCATGGTGCTACCATGTATTTACATATTTCTATTCCAACTCATAATGCTAAATCTTAATATTAAAAAAACCACAGACACAGAAATGGTTACATGATGAAGCATCATTACAAACAATTCTAATTATGCGTACCCTCTTTTGCCATTTTAAAAGTCTATCTGGAAGGATAATAACCTCTAGTTAGTCATGAAAAAGGGACATGATCTGATAAATAAACACTAACCTTTAAGCAATGCAGTGTGTCACTTTTGGAGAACATTTTAAACTTAGTTAGCTCGCCAATGAATCGCACTGTCTTGTTCTTCGTTTCAATGTTGATCTGGTCCTTCTTTCTCACCTGAAGACAGGATTATGGTTTATTTTCTAGATGTGGCAATGTACATTTTGTTACAAACAGCCACAAGTTCAATCCACCTAATTTGAACTGCATCAAATGTGAGCATTCTTGTTTGTAGAACAAGCTTTGAGCTAGGGGCTGCCTTTGCAATGGAGGACCAGAACTATAGTAGCAAAATATTTCTGTCTCTCCATTCATGCTCAGATAAAGTTAGTTCCCTGGCACTACCATATAAATAGTGTTTAAAGGCTGAATAGCCAGGATCCAAAAAATGCTGTGCACAGAGGCTCACCTTTAAAAGCACCCTGTGATTTGACAGAGGAACTGCTGTTTAAAACCAGGAGTGTACAAAATAGCCCTTGGGGTCAAAGCAAATAGTTGCATCCCCAAAGAAAGCTAACAGATTGTCTTTAGGAAAAAAAACATTCAAAGTTTAATTACAAGATTCAACACTCCTTCATGCCTGAAAACCAGAAATTAAAACCATTGCTTTTACTTTTTCTGTTTCCAATACATTTCATAGAAAGCTAGTACAATTTTCACTTGGATTTGATCTGTCGAAACATAACAAAACATGGTCTACAGCAATAATACAGAAGATGTTATGCTCTGACACTCACAATACAGAAACCAAAACAAACTCGTGCCCCCTGGCTTATTCATTACTGACAGAGATCAGATCTGACTCTGATAAAAAAAACGTTAGCGATGGAGCATTGCTACTATCAGTAAAATGTCTCACCGCTGGATAAAAAAATAGATGGTTACAACAATAAAGGCTGTAAGCAGCCTTTACAAAATGTTTTTGAAGTATATAAATATATGGTGGGCATGACAGCTTATTGCAATGCACTCTGATTTTATGTAGCAGTTTACAGATGTTGTTTGTTTATACAGTACTGCTTCTGACTTATAACAAACAAAAAGAATTCACAGCCAATTGATCGTTATCTTTTGGAATACTAGTTGGATTCCCCTTTCCCCCATTTTGGTCTTTCATTTATGGGTACCATATAAGAAAATACTTGAGAAGATTACAAATTTAAAAAGCAATTGCTGCTTGAGTCTTTTATGGCTTAGCCCAATGAACATGCTGAAAAAGCAAGTATCTAAAAATTTAAACTGCTTGCCAGTTCTGCTTATGAGAAACCCAAAGGATCTGCAGTTTTTCAATTGCTGTTCTCATCATTTACGCAAAGACTGCAATTTAAGAAACAGGGCCATGTGGCAGTCGCTATGGTGGGTAGCCAGGTTTGGGAACTCTTTGAAAATCAGTAATTTCAAAGAAGTCTTTTCACATGAAAGGTTCAGAAATAAGTTTGCTCATTAATATATGCACGGTCAAACTTCAGGGTTATATAATAATAGTTTGTACTTTAATTTATGAAGCATAAAAAATATTCTGCTATAGCATGGCCTTATACTGTAAGTTTCACTGCTATTATCCTAGATGTTTTGAAGTGTGGGCAACTCAATCTACGCAAAACCAACAGAAACATACATGGAATCTGAAGTCACCCTTCAGCATGGAACAGAGATCCTCTGCTACATCAGACATACAGGGATGCAATGTGCCAACCAGTCTTGCATAAAAAGGCAGCAAATCTAGCCTGCAAATAAAGGACAATGCGTGTGTAAAGTAGTATTTCAAAGAACAATTAGGAATCCCCAACTGTTTTTTAATCTCATTTTAATGTATTTGCAATCTAAATTCCAAACTAGATGTTTTATCTGCACATGGAGGTTGGCCCAGATTCTGAGTATATGGAGCTACAGGAGTAGGAAGAGAAGAAAATGGCATAATCCCTAGCACCAAAAAACTTTGTGTTCCAATAGCACAGAACCAAGATTACTTTCTAACCTACTGAATCCTGTCTTGTCAAATTCAGTTTCTGAGTCAGTCAGATTCTAATTTAATAAGAAACATATATTACCACCTATCTATCCAAGTGAACAGGGAAAGGGTTGAGCCCTGTGGCCCTCCACGAAGCAGAGTTCTAGAGCTGGACCTCTTCCCCCCACCAACACCAACTGGAACTGGCCTCACAGCAGGAGGAAAATCACTGAAGGATCGTGCCCCCAATTTCCAATCCCCTAAGGTAGCCCAAAAGGATACCATGATCAATGCTATTGGAAGGCACTGAGAGATCAAGGAGGGCTAGGATGGATGGACTATCTCCATCCAGGTCATCCACAAGCGCAATCAATGCCATTTCAATAATAAATAACATTTCCATGAAGTGTATGAAAGATAGTTCAAATATATGTAGGCCTAAGCCCTTTCAGTGTATTAAGATAGTGGCAAGAACATAGAGCTTTTCAGGTGTTTTTCCAGCCCATTTCTTGTCAGTTAGCCACCATGGCCTATGAAGCTGAATAATGAGCACTCCACTCCAACAACTAGAAGGCCACAATTTGCCATCCCTGTATTCATATGCAATATAGTGAAAACCAATGAATTGAAGTATATGGCATAATACATTTCTGTTTTCAGCATACAGAACACCACACACAGTTCTTAATACAGTATTTCAACATGAATATTAGGGTACTTATTTATATTACTGGTAAGTTATCAAGAAAGTGCAACAATTGTGTTTTGTAATATTAAGGAGTGATTAAGAACATAATATTCTTAATCACTTTCATTAAATAACCATTACTTGAATATTATTCTCCAAAAACCTCAAGGCAATATACATAACACACCTCCAACTTTATTCCCACAACAACCATTTTGAGTAACTTAGGCTGAGAAACAAACAGTGATTCAAAGTCACCCAGTATATTTCCATGGCTGAGAACAGACTGAAATCTGAATTTTTCCTGTCTAAAAGCTAGACACCACATTACACTGGCTCTTAGCATCTTGGTGAGATTCTGAATTAATCTTGTATTAAGAATGAGTTAACTATATTTTTTTCCAAGTCATTTATTATAGCCCAAGTCCCAGGACTAATATATAAGAAAATACAATCAAAACCACTACAAAACAAGAAAAGATTAATGTTTGAACAGGAGCTACATTACAAACTGCCCAGATTTTCCAATGAGTTATTCCAAAGATTTCACCAAGAATGACTTCAAGAACACATCCAGTTATTTTGCATGGCAACTATACAGAAATGGTTTGCCAATGCCATTTTCTAGGAATGTTTTTATTTTGTAATTTATCCTACACTCCTGGAATTCTATGGTGGTGCTAAGCACTAATCTAGTCTGATCTGATTTAGCTTCCAATTCCAAACAAATTCAGGCAGACACTGCTGAGACAAATAGTTATACAGAGGAACCCCTTGTTATCTGTGGCAATCCCCATCTTTTAATCATGGGTATTAATACCATGGAGGAGGAGGAGGAGGAGGAGGAGGAGGAAGAGGAGGAGGATTAACATAGTCAATAGACATGCGCATATGTGTAAACAAAGAATAAGGCCAAACCTGTGGATACACAACAACATTTATATGTATACTGAAGTCTATTCCTTGTCTAGCAATTGTGGAAATCCAAAACCGTGTATGACCAGGGCGGTCTGTATATCATTCTTAAAAATTAATGCTTTTAAAATCTGAAGAGGTTTATGAGAAAAATTTGCTGTCTATCCCAAATTCATTCCACACTTCTCTTCAGATATTAGACCCAACTTTAAATACAACATTTAAATCAAGGCTTACCTCTGCCGAGGAACTATGAAAAGAGCCCGAACTAATTTCCTTCTGTTAGCCTTCGTGTTCATATTCATGCAAAAATCCATCGCTGCCTATAGAAGGAAGACTAGACTTGAAATCTGAATTTGAAGCAAGGAACCAAGAAAACTAATAATAAATTTGCTTCTTAATATGCAGGTTGCTATCATATTCCAGTTACATGTTGGAGAATAATAGGTTCTTCCCATCAACAAGAGATTTCTGGCTGAGGTCAAGCCTATAGTATCATTTTGTTCAGCCATTAATAATCCAAACAAATTTTAGTTCCATTTTATCCACCTAAATTTCACATTCAGACATCAGAAAACTCTTAAAATCATTGTTAGGACATCTTTTAACAAGCTGTCAAGTTTCCTGCATTTGGGGGAAATCAAAGGGGTCAGAATGCAATAGATGAATCTCAAACACCTTGATAATTAAGAGTATTTAATTTAAATCCAGTCACTTGTTGTATATGCAGGCAGTGAACATAGACAAACTCACACATTTGATTATCAGTTCACTGGCATGTGGACATTTATAAAAGTGGAACTTAGTCAATATTCATCTCATTTTTATTATACTATATATATTTCTATCCTTATCTTTATACTTCGTTATTGTCAACAGAGCAAATATACATCAACAAGAAAATTTTATTACATAGAGTCGGAAAGTAGAAGTATTAGATGCCAATTTTACCTTGTCTATTAGATCTCTATTTACACAATTTGGGAGCTGTTGAAGAAAAGCATCTACTATAAGTTTTAGGTGTGATCCAGTACTGGCTTCTTCATCTTCTTGTTCTAGTCAAGTATTAAAAAAGAAATAAGCCAAAAGCAGATAAACAACTAAAATATAACATTTTATAAATCTCTCTTCAAGAATTACATAATCACCACAGGCAGGTGAATCATGGTTTTTCAGTGGGAAAAAAGTAGTTAATACCTAGTGCAGCCTTAAAAGGGGGTACAGAAAACAAAATAGAGAAATGGATTTGAAATTAGTACAGTAAAAGAGAACAGAGAATTAATGCAGTGACCCCTAAGAACAGACACAAGGCAAAACACACGCATAAATGTGACTAGAAAGGAACTGATAGATGAAGACAAAGTGACCATGGATTCATTTTTGTTTCTGTTTTCTTCCTAGAAGAAATCAAATATACAACATGAATATTTTAGGGAATCCATTTCCATCTAGAAGGTAACAGACTTGTAGATTCCTTATTAAATCTCCAGTTTAGTGTCTTCATCCATTTGTTGGTTAATGTTCTACAAGGAGAATACCCTCCTAGTATGGAGCCTGTCACCAGTCCCCTACAGGGTTCTTGCAAGGTAATTCAAGCTAAGAACTGTAAAGCACTTTGCACTTTAGAAGGGCTACATGAAACAATAATAAGAACATTATTATTATTATTTTCCTTAAAGCTGACTCCACCATGGATATTAGCCTTGATTTCTTTCTCTTTACTTGAACTCCAATTGTATGTACTTAGGCTATTTTGTATATGATTTGTCCGACTAATAAACCTTTTACTTTGAAATGTAGTTGGCATATTTCAACAACTTAAGGTTATCCTAACAGCAGAAGTATTTATAACTAAGGAAGAGTGAATGTTTTTGTTTCAGTCTCTTGTTTAGATAGCAATTTGCACTCTCGGTACACTAGCCACAGACCTGACTTTCACTGAGATATCTGTATAATACATTGAATTCTCCAGCTAGCATACATTTATACCAAGGGGAGATGGCTAGATGCTTGTTTCAGGAAGTATTACTTTATTCCATATTCTCAGACAGATCTAACTCTCTCCCCCTTGCACTGATTCTATTGATACATAATGTAGTCATATCAAGTTACACTTCCATTTGCCAACTAATGAAATAAAACAATACACGCACTTCAGTATTTAAACTGCATGTTGACACAGGAAAGTGTGTTTGCAAATTCTGACTTTGTTTTAGGACATGATCCCTTTCTTTTTAACCCCCTAATTTCTTATTCCTAGACCTGAGGAAAGGGAAGGGTTTTACTCCCTAAATTCCTCAAGGGTTCAGAGATACTCTGCAGCCTGTAGTGGTCCTATTGTTTTAGATCAAAGTATTCATACAGCCTATATTGACTGAACTATTGTGAAAATATTTTCATAACTCAAGAGAAAGCCACTGGATTTTAAATGACTGCAAAGATGGATGAACTCAAATTAAACAACTGTAATTAAAAGGCAAGTTAAATATAGTTAGTATCACTGGTTTTCATTTCTTTCTGATGAGCTCTGAGAAATTTATTGGATGAGCAACTGTTCCTGAAACTGAAGAACACTTTTCCTACATTTTGGCTAATTTGTTATAATTTGTGTGTTTTAATTTAATTATGATACTAGCTTCTGGATACTAGCTCAGAGAAATACATTTATACATGTACATAAAACTTAAATTAAAAGTTCTCCTCAACCAGAAAACCTAAAAGTTTAAGCTCACTACGGAGCTGAAACTCATCAAGAGGACCTGAATTTTTTTTTCTCTATCATCTACTCTGCTGAGGAAACTAGTGCAAACAATATCCATCTTAAATAATTTATCTTTTTGTTTCTAGAAAAGTCCTATTGAGTGCATTTCTGCAACTTTTCTGGTTACAAGTAATTTGACATTAGCCTTTCTTCCTGGAACTTCTATCTAGTCCCTACCCCTTACAAGCTTATCTACTTCAAAACACTTTCTTCTTCTTAGTACCACCTCAAAACTCACTTCTTGCAGCTTGCTTTCCGTCACTATTTTCAGCTCCGGTGCTATCTGCTCCCTGTTTCTTGCCTAATCATGTTAAAAATAGAAAAATATTTGAATATACCCATAACACATTACACGGAAGTAAACCTTTATTATGAGCAATTTAATAAGTAATTGCCTGTTTGCCTTTTTGTATACATTAACTTGTATCCAAGATTATCTTACTTATTATTACAACAGTATGCAGTGAATATTTTAAACCATTTGGGGCATTAAGAATATATTCTATGCCATTACAAACTAGGTAAAAATATACAGGGCCATAGAGCACGTCCATAAAGTGAATCTCATATGAGAAAAAAATTACAATAATTGATCTTATAATGGAAAAGGGAAATGTTTACACCTTTTACTCAACTTTAGTACTTGTTTACAATTGTAAAGGAAATGCACTAAACAGAAGGGAACAAGATAATACTTCTCATGTTCATAGAAATGACTCATCTTTCTCACATGCAGACACATGTCACATTACTGCACCTTTAACCATACAAAGTGCTTTACAAGCCATCTCATTCACCCTAACAACCCTGTGAGGTAGGTGACAATGTATTTCATGTTCATCTTTGAAAGAATGTGACTGAAGCAAGGCTAGAAAGGGAGCCCACAATTACTAATCCTCCAACTGCCATAGGTTCATCAAGGGGTGGCACTTGTCTTGATTAAAAATGTTAAGGATATTATTGAATAGGTCGCTATGCCTAGAATGTCACATATACTTCAACATGCAAGCATTATATGTGATGTATACACATAAAGAAACCTAATGCTCAATCCATTGGGTTTGAGCAGTTATCTTAATATGAAAATATGATATTGTTTCAATAAAAGCAAACAAATGGTATTTGTTTTCCTTAGCAATATATTGTTTGAAATTGGAAACAATTATTGGCCACAATTCTCAGTGGAAAAATGATTCACTGCTCTATAATACAATCATTAAACAGATGTCTGCTCCCACACAAAAGCAGCAGAGGAGATGCTACCTTTTCATTATTAACTATAACCCTTGCCAAGAGGATTTTTTCTACTCCCACATGCAGTACAACTGTTACGTTGTTGCATCACTGACTGTATATATTAGGAGTACTAAATAGCAGCTTACAAATGAAACTACTATTGTTCAGGGTTCAAAAGTTCCCCCAAATTAGCTGCATTATGGTAACACATCCACACGGCTATGCATATCATTAAAAAGGTGTCCATACTGTTTAATTCCATTTATACAAATTAATAAGAAATTAATAACATGCTTTTCCACATCATTTTTACCTTGTTCATCAAGAATCTTTTTTGTGAGATCTTCTGCTTCATCCCCACAATCTAAATCAAGGGTATCATCATTAATATCCAAATTTTCTAGATCCAGTTCTAGATCTTCAGTGCCAGATATATCTTTATTTTCCTTAGTTTCTTTTAGTTCTATTTCAAAAAGAGTAAAATAAATGTATTACTTTGCCCTTCAAATGGCTTATACTGAACTTTTGTATTTTTCTGATGAAAGTATAAAGCAGAGAGATATAGATGAAATAATGAAATCATTTATCTGGCCCTAGACATTTTCATTTTTTAAAGAGGTTTAAAGCACTCTTACCCTATTCCTGTCAGAAAATAAAAAGTTGGTACTATTTTAAAATAAAAATAGAAAATTGGCAATGATCATATTTACACATGGCATTAAGCTATATTGTGGTTTGTTTAAATCCATTCGAAACTATCCATGCTTCGGTATATGCCACAAACCAGTTTGAGATAATGGTCTATCACTGGCTTATGGAATCTGGCTTGTTCACAAAGTGTCTTATTATCTTGTATATCTTTATTTATTTTCAATTTGTTTCCACATATTATTCAACTGGCCTACCAAGAAACAGAAGCAAGAGGAAACAATGGGTAGGAAATTCAACCCCTTTAAAAATTCACTTTCATTCAGAGGAATTCCTTTTGGATTTGAGGCTGAATCGCTGGAGAACTTCAGCTCATCTATGAATGTAATTAGCTAATAGTCAATCACAGCAATAAAAAAAAACTGCTTTATTTTATTCAGTGATGACCGAACATTACTGCTTCCTAGACCATCGCTACACAGAATGGCCACTGTCCAGTATACTGAGAATACTCCATACCTCCTCTTGGAAAACTAGCATTTACTCTAGTAGAAGCTAAAAATAGGTATAAATTAACAAATATAGTTATAACTCTCTACTCAAAATAAAGTTTGAAAAAAAGGACAACACTATACTGAGAAGGCTTGGAAAAGTCCTATTCACTAAGCTTATGGATGCCTCCAAGCAACATGGGCTAGCTATAGTAATAGAATACAGTAGTAGCCACTGCATAAAAAGTTACTGATGTAGTAGGAAAGGAACAGGAAATACTTCAGTAAGGTATTCTGTTGTCATCTCTTCAAAGAGATTAGGAAAGAGTTTGTTTTATTTTGGCTCAAAATATTCCAGGATTTGCCAAGAATTGCTTCAGCATTTTTCATAACCCATTTCCACAGTAAGTTCCATAGTAGCAAGCAGGTGCCATGACCTACAAAGGCTGTTAGAACATTGAAACAAGCCATGGTTTGCTTCTTTGTCTGCGAGCCACTATTAAAATAAGTACGGCCTCTTATTGTACCGTGAACCACTATTAATGTAACTATGTTTCATCACTGTATGCTAATATAGCCATAATTAATGTTATTGTTAAAAGCTAGAAGACATGCACGTACTGCTAAGCTAGCATAGCCATTCTAACCCTAACTACAGCTCAGAATCAAAGTCTACCCCCCTTTCCATGACATTATCTCAAAAATAAAGCCAAATACTGTACCTCTAGAGTCATCTCTACCAGAATCTTTGTTTTGAGAACATTTTTCATTATCTTTGAACAAGATAGCTGGCACAAATGCTTTTAAATCAATAAGGTTCTCATAGAAGTTTCTGGCATCTTCATCTTCCCAGATTCCCCCCTCTAAATCATATTCGCCAGGTTTGCCAGGAGTAAAAATATCAATGCCAGGACCATGTTCTGTAATTTAAACATATAAAAGCATTAAATAATTCAATGAAGCAGAAATTTCAGTTATAATCTTGCCCCCAAATTCCTACTTCAATGTTAAAGATATAAATTGGGTCAAAATCAGTGGGGATGTAAGAGTCAGCAAGGGTTGACTATTGAAAGAAAGGTAGCAATCTTTGTCAGTTTTCAAACTACAGAATTTACATACCTTCTGGCACTGGTTTGTCTTGGGGAAGATCTGGCATATTTTCATCTAGGAGATCAGCTAAAGACTGAGAGTTTGCCAATAACTTCTGATAAGACATAGCAAATTCTTCATATTGTTTATGCCGATCTTCACTCAATTCCCCTTTAGAATGTAGAATACGCCTAGAAGAGCATGTGCAGTCCGGAAAAAAGCAAGATGAAAAGACTTTGCCAACATTCCCTTCAAATCCATTTAATTCCAAATCTAATTGTAAATAAGCTATCAGAACTACAATTTTTAATTCCTTTAACAAGAAAAAAACTAGAATAAAATGCATGAAAAATATTGACCAATAAATATTCAGTTATAAAATACTGAACATACACCAAAACATACTCACTCCTTATAGAACAGACATCTTTTCCCATTTCTTACATTCTTAATTCTCTCTCTCTCTCTCTCTCTATATATATATATATATATATATATGTAAAAGCACTTTATACAATTTAATTATTAATATATACAACAGTTCACAAGAAGAAAAAAAGCAAACTAGTAAATGCAGCCCAAATCACTAAATAGTTCTCTAAACATAACTCCTAGAAGTAAAACGCTAGTTCAGATATAGAGAAATGAATTCTTCAGACCACTGATAAGAGGAAAAGTATCCTTCTAGTCTTGTAATATTGCAACATAAAAGCATACAATACCCATTTGTTTTGTCCTCCAGCTTGTTTCAAACCTATTGATAAGTTATTGAAAAGAACAAAAACACCTTCCAAAACTAGAACCAAATGAATGTATGAAATAACTTACATTATAAAGGCAGTTACTATACACATGACATTATTGTACAAACGTTATACTTTGAATACTAATTTTTTTAAAAAATACAGTAAGCTGAACCCACTAATCTCTTCCTTAAAAGGCACATAAATATCCTAGTAAATGAGGATATTTAATTTGTTAAATTAATCATAATTTCAATTGTATAGAATATAATCTAAATTTGTCTTGCATTGACATTTTGAATGGCCAATTCCCCTTCAGGGAAGGGACAACAGGTAGATGTCCCACCTTGCTGTGACCAGTTGGCATAGCACTTTGTCAACAAAGTTGCTCAGATTTGCCAGTCCTGACTCTTCATGGGCAGAATCAATTGTGGTGACCAGGACATCTGGCCAAGTTATCTGGGACTACTTCTGGCCTGTGAACTCTAATGAAATGGACAAAGTACTGTTTTGGTTATCCCCACCCACTTGTGGGCCTGATCCTTGCCCCTCAAGGCTCCTTAGGGGCTCTGGAGATGTTGTGCCAGACTGGATCCAGGAGGTAATCAATGCCTCATTGCAGGAAGGGTTAACACCAATTCTTGAAAGAGGCTGTGGTATGCTTCTCCTTCAATCCATCCATATTTGATAACTATCATCCAGTCTCTAACCTCCCTCTTTTGGGGGAAGTTTACAAAGATCAAGATCAGTGGCCATCAACAGAGCACGCTATAGAAAGCTGTCTTTCTTAACCCTTTTCAGTCAGGGTTCAGCTCTGAGCACAGAACCAACATAGTACAGGTTATTCCTATGGATTATCTTTGTTATGACCTAGATGGGGGAACATCCATCCTGATTCTTTTGTACCTCTCAGTACCTCACAAGGATTGTGGTATTTTTTACATTCAAGTGAGACTATACTTTGTTACAGCCAAGAGATTTCATCTGGATTTAAAAAAATAAATAAATCTTCCATCTTTGTTCCAAAATATAACAGATTGTCACATAAATACAACTACAACATTTTATAACGTCCCAATTTGGTTTCTGTACAACTGAGGAATTCTTCTAAAGTAAAGAATACTTGGCATCTGGATGCTCTCTTAGTAAATGATAATAAATTTAAAAAGCAAATGGCTATTGAATGTCAATATTTAAAAATGAATGAGATTCAGCATCCTTTTATATTGCATGAATGATACATATGACAGGGAAAATGTTTTCTTAACCTACACATAGTAAGAAGACAATGCATTCTTAAGCCTCACTGTGTCTACTCACTAAGCAGCAGGTAAACATATTTATACTTAGAACTTCATTTGGTTTGAATTAGAACAAAGCTAAGACCAGCACAAGAAAGGAGGCACCACAAAGATTATTCTATCAATAATTGAGGCATAGAAGGACACAAGGAAGAGCAATGCAAGGTGCTAAGAGTTAACAGTGGAGTGAAATAAAATAATGCAAAAGGGTTCAATAATATGACAAAATAATTATTTTGTACAGCTCCCTAACAAGGCCAGTGGTTTGAGGTGTGGCAAGAAAAGTCAAGAGAAAAAGTTTACATAAGTCAATACAGGAGATGTACAAACAAGTCCTCCTTCAAGAATAAGGAACACATTTTTATAATGCCATAATAGCAGAAGCAGCAACATATGGTGACAGGATGAATGAGTATTAACAAGAGTAATCAAATATCAGTTGAAAAGTAACTGAAAGCACGAATAAAGAATATAGGCTGGTTGTGGAAGAAAAACTGGAGGAGGGAGTACTGTAGGCGGGTTATAAATCTAACAAAATAAAAATACACATTGATTGTGATCAACCAAGAGTAAGCTAAGGGCAATAAATTCAGTCTTTATCATACAAAGTTGAATGATAATGCTTTTGATTCAGCATTTTTGGAAAAATCGTTCTGAAAGGAGGGGGAATGCCTTCAGAAAAATACAGGAAGTAGGATTCAAGAAAGGAAACAAATTTGTAAAAATTGCCTACAACTTTCTGTTGCTGGAAGCTCCTGTTAGATGAGTCCTTCCTGTGAACAGAAGGATTTCTTGCTTTTACAGAACGGTACAGACGCGGTGGCGCAGTGGCTTAATGACGCTGAAAGTTGCCGGCCAGAAATGGCTGACGCTTCGGCGGTTCGAGTCCAGCCTTCGCGCTAAACAGGGTGAGCTCCTGTTTCCTCCCCAGTTCCTGTCAACCCAACAGGTTGAAAACTCATGTGAGTAGATAAATGGGTACTCTCACTCCGGTGGGAGGAAAAATGCTGGCGGCGCCTTGCAAAAAGGGAGTTGGGAGCAGTTGCCGGTAAGTGCGAAAAACTGCGCGCGCCTGAAAAGGGCGCAAAGCAACGGAAACCCCGCCTCCTGCGCTCGCCAGCTGGGCTCTGCTCTAGGAAGGAGGCTCTGGCAAACCACTTCCGAAACAATTGCCTTGAAAACTGCAAGGACTCGTCCAAGCAGTCACTGCAGGGTCAGTAATGACTGAGCGCAGACAAAACAAAAAACAAAAAAAACAGCACTACTAGACATTAAAAGCCATAACTGAGATATCTAAACAGAGGTAATTCAGAGTTATGGATCTAGCATGTTAAAAGATCTGGGATGGAAAATTATAGCAGGGCATCGATCAGGAAATACAGAAAAGGATGAATTAAGAAAATACAAAGGCAGTATTTAGAGAAAAAAGAATATGAGAACATAGAGCTGCAGTCAATGGGATTATAAGAATAAAATGGGTATCAATTTGTTGTCCTTAATGGGATGCTAATCATCTACTACTCCCTCCATTTACTTGTAGGCTTAGCCCTTGTAAGTCACAGAAGACAAACATTCGAAGTTTCCAGACCCGAAAGAAAGAGACAGGACAAGGGCTGAAGCCGGTATATTGGCTGCAGACATCAAAGGCCTTCTAGTGCTTCGGATTAATAAGAAGTGCCTCAACAACAGATCCAGTGACATGCAGCTGATTTGAAAGGATAGCTACTAATTCAACTCCTCAATTTGCCTCTTGAAATTCTATGCTTCAGAAAGCAACCACACTATATTTCCATGCACGATACTTCTATCCAATCAGCAGCAAAACTCTCCCTTCTACAGAACTTCTCATCAAAAGAAAATGTCGCAGAAGATGAAAAGCAAGTCTTCTCTTCACAAAGTTCAGTGCATTCCACTCAGAGTTGGCAGGCACCCTCAATCAAAACTGTGGTGTAAGACATATCTACATCAGGTAGTCAATGCCAATGTTTTAATAAACCTGTAGCAATTCTTAATGATTCTTGTTCAGTGAATTTTAAAAGTGTGCATATTAAAAAGGTCTATAATGCCAATGGAGTTATTCTAAAATTTAGAACATTATATTTGGTTTATTATAATTTATTATAATTAAATTTTAACTAATCTGCTTTTAAAAGGAGCAAAATATTCAAGCAGATTTCAAACCAGATTCAAATAGCAATGAAGAAGAAATATAAGATGGTGCCTTTGTGCAAAAATACTACAAGTCTGTCTACAGTAGCTTATTATAGGAAAATACGAATGAACTCACTGTGAAGAAGCTAAGTTGACAGATGTTGCCTAAATGTCAGCAAAACTTAACAAAAAAGTATTCTGTTAGCAAGTACAAAAGGAAAATCTCTTCAAAAACATAATTGTTCATCTTCAGTATTAAAATACACAAGGCTCCATATGTAGGACATAGGCCTTGAAATAAGAGCAGAGGCTGCTGGTTTCATGTTTTGTGTCATAAAATTAGTGAATATGTTTTAATATAACAAAGGCTCAAGCTACATCTTATTTATGAGGGTGATAATACAAACACAAAACTGGTAAGTTATAAATCTCAAGGAAATCTAATAGATATACTGCAAAAAGCGAAAACCATCTTGTTAAACTAAAAAGAATCCTACATACTTATTAAAACTATATTTTTACTACGCCAGTTGAGGATATATAAAATGTGTATAGTGTGTTACAATATGTTTAAAGCAAAAAGCGGAAAGGCAAATAAATGTAACTGATGTTAAGCCACGTCCAAATCATGTTACATGAGTATTAGAATGGCAGACAAACTTGCTTTTATTATCTATGAAAGTGTACTTCTGTAAAACAATTCATTATAAATGAGGAACAGCAACTGGAATCAAACATCAGAACAAAAAATGACTTCCGGGTAAGGAATGGCGAACTGAAGACAGCTCTGCAAAAGCGGACCCAATGACCATGGCAAAGACCAAGAAACCAGTGAGTAGACCAGAGGAGAGGATGGGAGATCACCCACATGTGCTCCAGATGGCTGCTCCTTGTGAGGAGACCACAGGACAGCAGTTTTCCGCGGGTTTGAGCACTGGGAGACAACGGGATTAGCTATCTTGCTAACAATTGCGGTGGAGACTTTTAAAGGATGCTAAATTCGCAAACCTCACTTTCTAATCCCTTTCAGATTATTATTTCAGATTATTATCATTAACTACTTTTAAGCTATTAAGAGATCTTTGGAATGACAGGTTGGAGAGTGCTGGGTGAGTCTGCCTTCAATCCTGAATGAAAGAACATTTTAATCAAAAGCTTAAGAATTTAAAGAATCTGAAATCAGCAGCAAAAAGCTAAGATTTTGGTCTTAGAAAGGTATAAACAGACTAAGGGTCCAGATAAAATTGGAATATTGAAATTTTTACAATAAGATTTTGGAATTAATTATAAAGAAGAGTTTCTCGTGGGAAATAGATCCTGCTTTGGTTTTTACAACACATAATAAAAATAAGTAATTTCATGATTTCAAAAACTGGGCACTAGAGGGGACTAAAGATTTTAGGTAGACAGAAGATATATAGGCCTGCAAGATGGTGCAAAACTGAAAAATACTGAAGGAGACTTTTGAAGAATGGAATCAGAAAATAGTAGTGACAGTATCAACAATGTCAGTAATAATGTCTGCTTCTATGGATAGACTATGTCCAAAAGATGTTATTGAAGAAATGTCAGATGTAGAACAAATTTTAGCTGACAAGATAGAGATGGTATTGAAAGTGGATTTACAACTGATAGGCCAAGAGAATGATTTAGAAAAGGATGTTTCACTGGATCTACAAAAGAAATTGGCTGAGGTTTTAAGATTTAAAAGGGAAATACAAATGACAAACTAAGAGAGTGAAGAGGGTAATTTTTTCCTATTGGATTTACAAAAGAGGCTTGTTAAAGCCTTGAAGAACTCCATGCAATGGGACAAAGAAGAAATGAAGAGAAATCAAATCCTACGTCAATATTTGAACAAACTAAAGATTAATACTGTTAGAAATAAAAGGAAGGAATATGAAATTGGTTTATTTCATCAAAGTTAAAACAAGATATGTTGTTACTTCTGGCAACCCTTTATGGACTCTCTGCTGACACGAGGACTGAAAAGATGCAATTTTTATGGATTTGTTTATAGATCAGAGATGGGATATGGGAGGGAGATAAATGTTTGTAACTTTAAAGAGAGTGAAGAGTCATTAAATGTGTTTACATTTGTTGTGATGAAGGTTGGAAGCTACTTCTTTATATAGTTCTTTTCTCTTTCCTTATCATATTTCTGCTTTTCTCTTTCTTTCTCTTTCTTCTAGCACTTTTTATTCCTATCCTCTCTTTAAGTTTAGTTAGTATTAGATTTTACTATTATAATCAAAATTTTTAATTATATATATCAGAACAAAAAATAAAACAATTGTGATTTTTTAAAAATGGTTACTATTTTTTGAAATAAACCAGCATTAAGATACAGCAGTGATTCCAACCAGGAATGACCGGGCAGGCATATATTTTGATGGGTATTGAAGCTAAGCATATTAAAATGCTAACGACAGGCAGCCACTGTGAGGAGAATAAATAAATGAATCATAATTTACATTTACTTCACAAAAACTTGGTATTTGTGAGTAGCATGACTGAAGATGAAATGGATTGTACTGCAGGTATGAATAGATAGGTTACGGTTACATAATTAATCGATGAAGCTCAAAATAGTAAAAATCAGAGCAAATGTTCTGGTTTCAAGGATAACTAATATAAAAACACTTTACTGCATCAAAATATTAGTTACTAAAGTTTGCAAGTTTGGCCAGCCTTGGCATCCATAGACTGTGTCAGAGGATTTGAAGAGATGGCTGGTGTGGGCCTTCCGGGCTGTGTGGCCGTGTTCTGGAAGTTTTGTTTCCTAACGTTTCACCAGCATCTGTGACCGGCATCTTCAGAGGGCAGGAGCACAGACAGGAGCAGTTCTTTCTGTGCCCAGGATGATGTGACCCTTCCAGAACATGGCCACACAGCCTGGAAGACCCACACCAGCCATCATATTCCAGCTGTGAAAGCCTTCGACAATAGATTTGAAGAGAGTTAATCAGAAGTAGCAGTTTATTCAAATCTCCCTTGAATAAAAACTTCTGTGACTTCATGAACATGACCATATAGATTCTAAGCAATGATATAGATGTGCTTTGCCACCAAAACAATTTAACTACCCATTCTAGCCCTCAGCCCTGGGAGTCTCCCATCCAAATACTAACCAGACCCAAACCTACTTAATTTCCAGCTCAGGCAAAACTAGTGCTGCTATCTGTCAGGAGGGATGATATTCACAGTCAAGAGGATTTGAGAGAAGACAGAATCTTCCTCAAGTCCACACTACCCTTAGACCCTAAACTTTAGAGATATATCAGAGATACTCTAATGATTTCTAAAAAACATCTAACAATCATTAGATTAATTTAAAACCTGATGCCAAGCATTTGATATTTACCAATATTATAGAGAGCGAATGTTTTTAATTGTGACAATCTTTTGATTCCAATTTTACAAGTTTTAGAAACAATTAATTTATTTATTTTCTGCCTTTTAATATTATTTTTGCTTATTCATAGGCTATTCAATGCATCGTGATAAGGCTGCTAACTGCTATCTACTGCCTATCTAACAACGTCATAAAATTCAAGCAACTTGTATTCAACCAGATAAACTCTCATTATTTGAATATTTTCTCAGAAGTAAAGTCACACTTTTCTAAGACTACCGTATCCCAAAATATTGTTTCAGTCCAAATGCTTAACTGCAAGGAACTTAAAAACTTTTTTTTTTTGGTGCCTTCAAGTCAGCATTGACTCCTGGTGATTGCCTGCACCACTCCCTGCAGTTTTCTTGGCAATATTTCTGAAGTGGTTTTCCATTGCCTCCTTCCTAGGGCTGAGAGAGAAGGACTGGCCCAAGGTCACCCAGCTGGCTTTGTACCTAAGGCAGGACTAGAATTCATGATCTCCTGGTTTCCAGACTGGTGCCTTAACCACTAGACCAAACTGGCTCTCTAAAAACAATTATTCCAATAAATTATTTTGTTTCTGTAGATCATGCAGGCACCATTTCCACAGTTAAGGTATAGAACAGTCCAAAGACATCAAAATATGACTATATGTTTGAATGGTACTAACTGGAACAAAAGCAGTAACAGAAGCCATGTCATAAACAAGGGTGCGCTACCAGTTCAATGATTTTACAACTATTAATTAGTTGTAACATACATAAAAGAGAAAAATAGCCTGGTTGGAGCATTTGGGGAGAAGGTACTACCTGTGATGAGCTATGAGACAAATAAATATTCATCTCTTGGAGAATATCCATAAAGTACAATATCACATAACTACCTTGTCACAAATAGGACAATATTCTTGGATCCTCATTTCTTAATTTTATAAGCTGCTTTGATGCTCCTGTCTGAAACATATCCTACACACCTCCTTCCTGTAAGTATATGTAAATAACTGCTGATCTTAAACAACACAAGGCAAGTTTTCACAGTAGGTTGCCTTTATGGCTACAGAACATAGTCTGAATCGCTTTTACTCTCACAATATTTTTCTACCAAACATACATCTGCCTTCTACTCATTATGCTAGGCTTCCATAAAGGAGCACATATTCACCAAGGAGAAAAGAATCAGGCTGTTTTTACACAATTAACTAAGCTTTATTGTACTTTGCCTTAGCAAATCATTCTAAACCTAGGCTAAGGGAAGAGGTGAGAGCCTTGAGTTGTGCAAAATAAAAGAAGGATACAAAACTAACAATAAAGAAATAAATTGAGTTCGGGCTGGGTTCTGACAATACAGAAGCCATGGTTAGACCAGGTAAATTAAGATATATTTTCAGACTGTGATTAAGGTGGAAAACCTGAGCTTGTCCTTAGTTTACCTGGTCCAACCACGCTTCCTGTATTACCTAGGCTCCCAGCTAGCTTATGCAACATCTATCATTCAGGAAAACAAGGAAAGATAAAGGAGTAGTGAAAAGGTAGAACTGCTCCACTTAAATTTCACACTTGGTGTACATGGGGGACTTTTTAAAAACAAAAGGGCTGAGAAAAGGATTAGTTTTCCTCACTCTGTGCATGGCAACCCCATTTGAGCCACTGTACTCCGGCTTTCGTCTGTCTGCTTGAGAAAAGCCAGACTAGTCTCAAAAGTTGATGGAGTAACAGCCAGACAGATGGGGGCCAACAAACCATGACATGAAGTTGTTTGCCATACCATTAGGTTCAGCAACCTTGGGTAAATCTCTTATCTGTCAACAAGAGTAACATACTTAGGATTTGTAATAGAAACTACATCAGTTACAAATTCATCTGTACAGGTAGTCCTCACTTAACAACCGCGTGTTTAGCGATGGTTCGAAGTTACAACAGCCTCAGAAAAAGTGCTTTACGATTTGTACTCACACTTACAACTGTCGCAAACCATCGCACCACCCCCTGCAGTCACATTATGACTTGTGACCTTTTTTACAACAGTCGTTAAACAAATCACTTGGTCATTAAGCAAATTCCAGCAAAAAAAGTCCATTGGGGAAGCCGGATTCACTTACCCGTGTGAGTTGCTTAATGACCATCGTAAAAATAGTCATAAAATCAGGTCTGGTCATGTGGCAACTCACTTAATGACCGCCCCACTTAGCAACCAATTTTCCAATTCCTAATGTGGTTGTTAAGCAAGGACTATCTGTATGGAATCAGGATCTGCAATTAAAAAAAAAAGAAACTAAAACACCCTAAGTTAATACTGACTATACATGTGGCTCCACTTCAGGACAGTAATATATAAATGGATATAAACACAGTTGTACAGTAAAGGCAAGATTACAGTCTTGCATCAACTTACTTAGGAGCAAGCAACATTACATTCAATGGGACTTACTGCTGAGAAGACACAGACAGGCTTCTGCCCTTAGTGCATTTCTCTACCCACCTGTTACCTGAAATGCAGGACTTGACAATAACACTGACTTTGGTAAATAAAAAGAATTCTTTCCCACTCCATTTTTAAACTCTGGCAAATCATTAAGATCATTTAAAATTTCACCTGTTTTGTCTTTCAATATTTTGCAGTTCCCTGTGGTCCCTTTTCAGATGTTTGGTCAAAGATGTAAAGTATTCTTTCAGCAGATTTTGGAAAGGTTGTTGTTTCTCTGGGCTAATTATCTCACTGGGAGGAAAGCTCAAGTTAAATTTATCTGCCGCACTTTTAACCTTTCTTGGTACCAAACCAGCAATATCATCTCCACAATGCCGGCAGAAACTAATCACCACTGAAACGTGGGTATGAGATTCACGATCAGCATTAATAATGTTTTTTAGCTGTTCATAGATTAAAGATAAGCCTTCCTTATCTGTGAAAATCCCAACTATCGTCAATTCTGCAATGAACCGCAAGTCCGTTCTCAGTTTTGTAATGTTAGGCGTCTTCTCTTCTTTCCTTGCTTCAAAATGTTTCTTCCAGACTTGAAGCAGCGATGGAGCAAAGTCAGCATATCGCTGATGAAACAACGAACACAGATGCACAGCACAGTTTACATCAGATATTTTCAGTTTTGCTTCTACAATCGATGCAACGGCCTCTGCAATATACTTGCTTAAATTGAGGCCGTTGAAGTCATGGGACAAGGAGTCTCTCTGCTGCTCAGTGATAGTCTTTAATTTCTTAACAAAGGCAGTGTTCTTCTTGAGGCTTGAATCCAGCCTGCTAAAGAAGTTCTCTTCTGGACGGTTGTCTGAGGCATTCTGGTTTTTGCTTCGCAGTTCCTTTCTTGCCTGGTGGCGCTCCCAAGCTTCCTGGTGCAGTTGATGTGCTTCTTCTTTTTCTCTAAAAAGTACGTAAACAGGCAAAGTTATATTTTAAGTCAGGATTCAGCCCTAAGAAACCCTTCACTAAAGAGCAACAGGGTCACCAGGAGTGAGCAATACATTTGTTAACAAAAAATAATTTTAAATCACGCATTCATCAAAACTAAAAATGGCAGGCACTGTCTTGGAAAATCAACTGTTTATTCATACAGGAAGGAAGGCTTTTTCTAAGATGATCTCTAGTACAACATATATATTATCATTTAAAACTGAGCTGTCTCTTTAAAGATGTTTAACATATATACACTACCTTTTCAGATTGAATGGTGAAAAAAAAATTAATATTAAAATAGAATGTTTGAACAATGGGGGGGGTGCAGGAGAGAAGAAGATCTGTGCTTTCCTAAACATTTCTCCCAGCATCTTTCGCCCTTTCCTCCAAAAATACAGGCACCAGAAATACACAAAATCTTACTTCAGTTGAGCAGCTGCTTCTTCTTGCTGCTGCTTCATCTCTTCCTCTTGCTTCTTTTTCTCTTCCTCTTCAAGTTTTTGCTTTTCCTCTTCCTCCTTTCTCTTTTGTTCTTCTTCAGGTTTTATTTTCTCATCATCTTTTTTCTTCCATTCCTTGTCATCCTTTTTCCGCTTCTCCTCCTCTACTTTTTTCTTTTTATCTTCAGGTGGCTTTAACATATCTCTCTTCATGCCAAGCCTGACATCGTCCTTGGGTCTGTCCCGGCTGCTCACTGACCGCCTCTCACCAAACTCCTTTTCTTTGTTACTTAACGATGTTTCTTTTTCTTCCATGCTTGCTGACTTCTTACGCTCAGCTGGCATTATGTTATCCAGGAAGATCTGAAAGATTATTAGCATCAAAGTGTCATTACATTCAGCTTTCATTTGTTTTTCAAAACTACATCTACCAATACATTCCCATCCCCAGCCTCCAAAGCTACATGCTGTCAGATAGCTTTTCATATCCATAAACTGTATATTAATACACACACACATATATACATGCGTGCCTCTTTCAATCTGACACGCTGCAGGTGTGTTAAAAATTCCATTGAAATCCGACACATCAAGAGGGCAACTATGATTTTTTTTAAAAAAGTTGCTCAGAGTTGAAGTAAAGACTGAAATCTGCAAACACTGGCAAGAGCTTAAGCAAATGCGCTAGCACATTGTATTGTTCTCTGAAATAGATACAACATTCAACTCCTATATTTTATTTCAGGCCAAGAATAGAATGAATTATTTAACAGTAAGCAGTTAATAGAGAGGTAAAAGCTGCAAGTTCAATAAACACTTGTTTAAAAATTTTCAAAGATTTGAATTCCAAAACTCAAGCGTTTAAGCACACATTCACTATTCAGATAATGTAGACTTCATTAATTCCATTACAGTCAAAGGCCAACAACATAAATTGCAAGAAGTTAGACGTCCAAGCAGTATTACAACACAGCAGTACATTATAAATAATACAATACATAATAACATGGTAAGATAAAAGCAGCGAGCGATGATGTAGTACAGTTGGAGGCAGACCTGGATTACCAGTTTTGGTGGTGTCCGCTTATTTTTCCTGCACTACACAAGCCGCTGCACAAAATTTAGCTGCATTAGAGACAATAATAGCATGCAACATGTCTAAAAATGAAAAGTTTTTTTATTGTTTGCCTTCAAGTCAGACTTGACTCCTAGCAACTATATGGATGAGTCCACAGAGTTTTCCTGGCAGCATTTTCAGAAGTGGTTTGCCCTTGCTTTCTTCCCGGGGCTGACAGAGTGACCAACCCAAGGTCACCTAGCTGGCTTTCATGTCAACAGCAGAACTAGAACCAGAACTCCGGTTTCTCTTTTTTTAGTCCAGCAGATTAACCATTAGATCAAATTGGCTCAGGTTTTACTATAGACAGAATGGGCTTATTACACAGTACTGTACAGCACAACATGCTAAATTGTTTTTAAACACTGGCTGGCACACTTCTCAAAAATTGACCAAGTAAATCTGCCTTCCAGCAGAACAGATGGGAGAACATTAAATCAAGCTTGCAAGAAAGCTCTGCAATGATTAGGCAGTTCTAAGGTGGCAGGTTATTTAGCTGGCTGCAAAACTCAGATTCACCATCCAGGACCTAAGTCGTTAAAGGCTGAAGTTACTCATTTTACTGTTCAGCCCCATGGACACACTATTTAAGAAACACCCTATGTGTTCGGCTGTTGGTATCAGCTTAAATGAAAAGTAAAACTTTTTCCCAGCTCATTAGCAAGCTTTATTAAAATGAAAGTAGGAGTGTGCAAGTATTTTAGCAAATGAACTACTTTCCCTTCAGAACTAAAATATATCTGTGTACATAAGGGTAGGGACTTTCCAAGTCTTTTTCTCATAGGCTTCTGATGCGGAGTCAGTGGTCTTTTCGCAGATATGAAGGGATGGGGTTTACATCTGTGGGTTGTTTAAATAACAGTCACTTGAATCCTTATCAGTCTGAGAACCACCATTAAACTAAACTTGACTGTGGCCCACAAACTGCAAAAGCTCTGAGAGAGACAAGCAGTTTATCCAAGAGTCTTGTTTCAGGCCAAATGGAATTTATCAAGATTAAAGAAACAGACCTATTAGCCAGAAATTAAATATTACTGGCCAAACAGAGTCTCTATTTGAGGACTGTCTGTATGCCCATGCAACATCATTGCTATATGAGCTGCACTGGTTCCCAGTAGGCTTCCAGGTGCAATTCAAGATGCTGGTTGCCACCTTTAAAGCCCTACATGGCATGGTGCCAGGTTACTTGTGGGACCATCTATCTCTGGTGGTTTCTGCCCTTTCCAATATATCTGGCAGGGTGGGCATGCTTCAGGTCCCCTTGGTGCAAAAGTACCAAGTACCTGGTTTTGGTGGTCCTTCAGAAGTGTGCCTTCTGTGTCATGGCACCTGCCTTATGGAATAGCCTCCCCCAGAGATACAGATGGCTCTAGCTTTGTTGGTCTTCAGTAAAACCAGCTCTCCAAACCTCTCCAGATAAAGGAGAGGACCAGAGATTTCCCACAAGTGCTCCAGGCAGTTGCTCCTTGTGCGGAGACAGCAAGATAGTGGTCTCTAGCGGGTTTTGAGCACTGGGAGACAAGGGAATATCCATCTTGCTCAAGCCGCAGTTGGCACCTTTAAAGGACAATAAATTTGCATACTTCCTTTTCTAATCGCATTTGAAAATTGCTTATTAATTATTTTTCCGCTATTAGAAACCTTTGGAGTGACAAGTCTCAAAATACTGGGTGAGTCTGCCTTCAATCCTTAATGAAATAAAATTTTAACTACAAGCTTAAGAACTTTAAAAAAAAAATTAAAAACAGACAGCAAAAGGTTGATTAAAACTTTGATTTTAGAAAGCTACAAATGGACTAAGAGTCCAGATAAATTTGAAATAAGATTTTGAAATTAAGTAAAGAATCCTTTTCATGGGAAAGTGCGTTTGTTTTGAATTTTTTTAAAAAACAAATTTTTAAAAATTGGACACTAGAGGGAACTAAAGATTTCAATTAAAGCAAAAGAACACATAAACTTGACTAACAGTTACAGAATAGTATAAAATATTCTAACACTGGAAATACTGAAGGACACTTTTGAAAAATGGAATCAGAAATTGATATTAATGTCAACAGTGATATCTATGTATGGATAGACTGGGTCTAAAAGATGCTATGGAAGAGGAATAAGCTTTACCTGACAAGACAGAGACTGAGTTGAAAGTGGATTTACAAATGGCAGGCTACAAGAATGACATAGAAAAAGATGTTGCACTGGACATACAAAAGAAACTGGCTTGTTTTAATAATTAAAAGGGACATACAAACAATAAACCAAGAGAGTGATTATACAGATATTTTTTTCTATATTGGATTTACAAAAGAGACATGTTAAAGCTTTGATGAATCTCATGAGAAGGGACAAAGAAGAAATGAAATCAATTTCCACAACTTTATTTGAATGGATTAAAGATTAAGATTGTTAGAAGTAAAAGAAAGGAATATAAAGTTGGTTTATTTGATCAAGATTAAAATAGACACATTATTTATGGTAACTCTTAATGGACTTTCACTGACACCTGGACTGAAATGACTATGCTTTATGGATTTTTTAAATAGATAACAGACGGGATATGGGAAGAAGAGATCATTTGTTGTAATTTAAGAGGAGGTGAAAAGTTACTAAAATTGTTTATACTTGTGATGAAGGTTGGAAGTCACTTCTTCATATATTTTTCTTTTTCTTTACTACATTTTTTTTCTTTCTACCCTGTCTTTCCTATTTTTTCCCTTCATACCCTTTACTCCTTCTATTTTTCTATCTTTCTTTTAGTTTGTATTAGTTTTTACTATTGTAATTATAATCTTTAATAAAATTATTTGAAAAAAATAAATATAACAAAGTAGGGCATAAAGCCTAGAAGGTGCTAAGGACCCCGGGGCATACTGAGAAATGTTGAATAAAAATGAACAAACTTTTAAAACAAAACTTCCATTTTCCAGTAAGACCTAATACGAGGTTGGGGTTATGCATCCGACCCAAGATGAACTGGTGTGCTCCAAAACATAACATTCAAAACTAGTTGGCAGCTATGGGATACAGGAAGCAACCACTGGATATTCAGTCTAAAACTGAAATGATATGTGGTAATGACCTTGAGAGATGAGGGGAAGAGATGCTGCCTAAGGAATAATCAGATAAAAGGGGGAGAAGCCCGCAGCTAATTAATGGGAAGGGAAAGAAACTTAGAAAGGATCTGCTCTAATTTATCAGGCTGTAAAAAGAGATGGCGGGAGAAGCCTCTTTTTACTTAGACTTGCTGTAGTCTGTACTTTCAGACTTGCAAGATTCTGTTAATGCAGCCTTACAATAAAGTTGAATTAGCTCATTTTGTTGTTTCCTGTCTGGTCTACCTGGGAGGCTGACAAAAACACACTATATGAGGAATGCAGACAAACATGTAAAATTTACTTAAATAATTCAAACTCTCAAAAAAGCATACCTTGGCTATCTCAAAGAAAGCTAACTTAGATCACACATCACTGGTACTTACGTGGGAGAATACCAGGAAATCCCAAGACTGTAAACTGGTCTGGGGAAATGAAAAACAGCCCAGAAGTCAATGGTGGCAAGCCACATCTATACTGTCAAGCTTGACTCAAGGGACACTTGACCTTTTTCCCCAAATATATGTAATTCACCCATTAAAACCCAATTTTTCACCAACTTTATTGTGATCAGTGAACTCTTATTTTAAATTTAATCTTTCTCTGAAATAAGATTTTCTTTTTCATGACCAATATATTGGCTCTTCTATTTCCATTTACTTTTCACTAAAGAATTACAATTACAGAAATCAGTCCTTCCTACCTATTCTTACTTGCTCAATGTAGTCCCAGGGCAGGAAGCTAAAATGGGAAGTTGAAGAGATATGCTGGAAGAAGGCAATGGCAAACCACTTTGGTAATGTTGTCAAGAAAACTACATATACAAGGTCACCAGGAATTAACTTTGAATCTAGAGTAACTTTACCATTTTTAAAGAGAGATTCGGGGATAGAGAACCTTGACATTCTTCAGCGCAGGTGAGTATTTCTGGTGTTTGTAACTACATAACACAGAAACAAAGTTAACCTAATGATCTGATTTTGACAGTTTGCCAAGACAGTTTAACCATGCTTTATTGAATAATCCATAATTTTCTGGGTTTGCACCTAACACTAAGTCATCCATGGTTTGGTTTGGAAACTATGAACATATTATAACTTAGCATAATGAATGAAAACAGCAAAGAATATCTGATGGGTAAAATATGTTTAGTGAAGATGAATGGAAGACAGGTGGCAAGATATTCTCTTTTTCACACTATAGATACATAAAAGTTTTTAGAAGTGTATTAATAAAACTTCCAATATTCTAAATTATGGATATGGAATTATTAGGACTTCTTCCCATCCCTCAAAGTAGCAATTATGCTCAATATAACAACAGGGTGAACAAAAACAAATATGATACAATGAAATTTCAAGAGACGAGTCAGGGATTAATATTGGAAGCCATCTCAGAACATCTTTAGAAAAATTTCCTAATTTTCAAGTGTCATTTTCTCAGAATTTCTAGACATAGGAATCTAAATTCAGTTTATATTCTACATAGGTTTTAAGTTTCTACATTTGTTACAGAAATTGATTTGAATGAGTTTTGAATTTCTTCTTCTTTATCTCAAAGATTATGCATCATCAAGTCAATGTAGATTGTCTGCAAAAAGTGAGTCCTCATCATATATAATATAAGAACACTCTGCCACCCTCCTTTGGATTACAATCCTCTGCTTTCAGAGTCAGAAAGTAAACTACACATGATGGTGATGGCATCAAGGTATTGCTTACTAACCATTATGTATATTCAACAGAGCTACATATGTTAGTGTAAATGGAAACCTATATTTTAAACTGTATTGCCATGTCATATGACAGATGTTTGCTGTTCTTTGAAGCTGCAGAAACACAGACCACTTCAGTTAGGAGTAGGCACACCCTGCCTAAAAGCCACATTTAAATGCGAAATTTTGCCTTTGTTGGTTACCAAGCAAGGAAAACAGGCCTAGTATCACTTTCAAAACCTAAGTTATTTCTGTGGTCCAGCTATAAAAGCACTGACACATTTATAGCCTTATAACAGCAATAGCAATTGTTAAAATTAATTTCACTGTGCTTTTCCATTAGTTTTTAAAGCAAACATTTTTCAAATTCTGTCATTTGACCAACTGACCAAGTATTTTCTGACTACAGTACTGTGACCTATCCCTGCTATATATTAGAAAATGGAGTTCTTATCCTAAACGCATGGGCTGAATCTTCTTCGGTTCCCTGATGATTCTATAACAATCCTGTCAGATTGTACTGTATATACTTATTAAACTGGTAACTACAGCAATATTACATAGATCCTGAAATGCTTCTTTTAGATGTAAGTTATGAGTAGCTCTTGCAAGGCCAAACAGGAGTTTGTGACACTTCGGAGTGATCTCAGAAACACACTGAAATTGGACACTCACCTACTCTCTTGAGCACAGAATTGCCACTTCTAAGACTGAAAGAATATATGACTAATTGCATTAAGGAAAGGCTGATACAACCCCAAAACCACGTGAAATGCAAACAGGAATTGACTATGCTTCAGAATACATTGAACAAACCAGATGTTTTCAAGTGTTTATAAAAATAAAAATCTTTATTACAGTCACAGACCAGCATATACAGAATAACGCTTTTTAAAAAGTAAAATTAGCACCCGTGTCAATAACTGTTATTGGCTATTTGTGGGCAGAATTTACATATAATGTAACAAGTCACTACTTTTAAAGAGATAGAGTTATCTTGATCAATTAATACGTAATGTAAATAGAAATTATCAGAATGTACTGGAAACTTAGCTAAAAGAGGAGTAATTGGCTGGTGAAGCGAATCCCTACAAAACTGATAATCAAGAAGAATATGGGCCATGGTTTCTATTGCACCCATGCCACAGGGACACTAATATGTTTCAAAAGGAAGTCTCTTATATTTCCCTTCCAAAACAGCTATGGGGAGGCATTAAAACGGCTGGAGTTAAAGCTCTCCTGAATTTAGGGGTCAAAATTTTGTATAGGTTTGAAGCTGGTTGGGGAGCTAAAATTCTCTTATTTATAAATATGTTCTATGGGAGGGCAGCAGTTTCTACTTGACCTTCAAGGGTGTCTGTCTGTCTGGCTGTCTATATCTATCTATCCATATAGACATAGATATACATACAAATCCCAAATTGATGGCCAAGGAAAAGGGTGCTCAGGTGCATCAGAGAAAGGAAAAAAACAACGTGGGTTGTACCGCTAATGTTTTAAAGTCAAGGCTTACAAACCTGCCACCAAAAGGTCTAAACAAAAACAAAAATCACGAACTGTTGAACGGCCCCAAGAAGTAAAGGCTACGGGAAGACCGGACCAAAACAAAGGGACAAAACCGAATCAGCCAAGCAGAACCCTTCGCTTCCTAAGACACGCTTTTAGCCCTCCCTCAGATCCGACGACCTGAACGCCTCCCCTGCCTCTCACGCGCCTCCGACAGAGGCTCTTCCTTCCCCCGCAGCCCTTCCAGAGCAGCCAAAGTTGCACGAACGGCCCAGCCCCGGCTGAAGCCCCCCAGGCCACCCAGCCTGACCCCAACGGAGCAGAAGGCGGCCGCCCTGCCCTCTCTTTTCTCACCCCTCTCAATTCAGGCGGACGAGGACGAGGAAGCGGGGCTGGAGGGCAGCGGGGCGCCAGCGCCAGCACCCCCACTGGCCCTGCGGCTCCAGCGACCCCTCCCCAACCAACCACGCCGACCTGCCAGCGACCCTCCCCCCGTTCACTCCTCCTCATCGCGTTGCATTGAAGCTGCGGGTGGGTTTCAGCGCCCTCTAGAGCAGCTCAAAGCGGGGGGGGGGGCGCCTCCTCTCCTGCCTCCCCGCAACAACACCCTTGCGAGGTAGGCCGGCTGAGAGTGAGAACGCGGCCAGGCCAAAGCCACCCCCGGAGCGTCCGCGACGGAAGGGAGTCGTGAAGAGGGGTCTGTCCACGCGCCCGCCCGCCCCTGCGCTCCTCCGGGTCTCCCAAGGCGGCCAGGGCCTCCTGCCCGTTCCCTGCCGCCGCCCAGCGCCCCCCAGGCCCCGCCCCCGCCCCCCAACCTCTCCCCCTGCTCCTCCCCAGGCCGCTCTCCCGACGGGGGAGAAGGAGCGGAGGAAGCCGAGGGGGCGGTTACCTCGGCCCGCTGTAAACATCGGTTCCAGCTTCTGCAGCTCCAGCTCCGTCAGGCTCTTCTCTCCCCCCTCACTTTCTTCCAGGGCGAGGACCCCGCCCCCCAGGCTGCCCCGGAGGGTGCCTGCTCGCACCCCGGCTGCCCCACCCCCCTCCTCGAGCCCCCCGCCTTCAGAGGGGAAGAGTCAGGAAAAGGGCAGCGTTCGGCACTCCGCTAAAAGGAGCAGAAACCTCCCCCGCAGTGGGCGGTTAGGACCGTGGCTGCAGGTCTGTCAGGCACTGGTTTGGACAGCCATCACACTCGTGGGTCCTGAAGGCAGAGAGAGAGCAGGGCAACCCCGTGCTTTGGTTACCAGGGGAGGCGGAAGTGGCCGAGGAGGCGTGACTTTCCTGTGGGGGGGTGGAGCTAAGCCTCCAAGCTCCAGCTTTTGAAAGCAGTTTCACTTGCTTCGAATTTGCTGATAGGATGAGAAAAGGCGCGGGCTGTCCATCTGGGAATATTAGAAGGGAGTTGCAAGAATTTAATCGCTGCTCTGCTCTCAACCCTTTCAGGGAGGGGGGAATGAATGCATTATGTTCAAGCTTTGAGCTTAATCGTGCTTGTCGAAGTAAGACATGTTTAAAACAGAATTTACTCCCAACCCTAGTTAGAGACTCAAGCAACATGCATTTTTAGTGTTTAACTATATAAAGTTTGGAAAGCAATTTATGTCAGACTTTCCCGATGGGTATTTTTTTGTTTGCACTGTTCCAAAGCCATTTATCCAAATAAATGAATGAGCTGGCTGGTCTTAGGTAAACCAAACTTCATATGTTCATGGATTTCAGCAAGCTTAGAGGAATCTACTTTTGCATAAGGATCAGGCTGCATGTAGTTACTCCCGTCTTGGTTTTAGTGAAACCCAATTGGAATTGTGCTTGTCTATACATTTTTTATTGCTGTAACAAAGCCTCTCTGTGACAATAAGTGGGTGGTACATTCAACTAGAGTATGATGAAAGAAATGAGAAATGTGGATGTTATTAAAGGTAAGATATAGTTGTAGTCAGTGCATAAACAATTGTTTGTCTCAAAGTGGAACTGGCTTGTAATTCTGATACACGTTCTACTTCTTTGCCAGGTCTCTACTTCTAGTATTTATTTTTATTTAGTTAGTTTTTTGAATTTAAAAGCCACCCAACTCCAGTGGACTCGGGCAGTGTACAAAACTGGAAAAAAAACATAACAGGTAAAAACCCTAAACCAGATGGACAGCCCAGACTGAAATAAAACAAGACAGGGACCAAAGACAAACAATAATACATCAACCTGGTGCCAAAGCCAGGTTTTCAGAGCTTCTGAGATACACCAGTCTTCGGGGCTGGCTTTTCTTTTCCAGAAACTGGAAAACTTGATATGCAAAACTCCCTGGGAACATTGCCTTAAAAAGCTTAATTAAATGGAATATTCTGCCAGTGGGCTCAGCTGATTATGATGTTCCATTGGAGGAGCAAAGCAGTGATCTCATTGCCATTTGCAATTCTTGCTCTACAACGATCCTATCAAAAATGCAAACTAAATCATATATTGATTTTGGGTATAAAGAAAATCATGGTAAGTTTTTTTTTTCCCCAGTTAAAAGTGTGTTGTGTTAAGCTCTGATGTGTTTTTTTTCTGAGGCCCAGTATAATGTCTGAACCTGGCTACTGTGGTATAGTCACCACCTGAAGCTTAATTTAATTTGCAAATATGTACAGCTACAAGCCTGATCCACACAGCACTGTAAGTTATAATGGGATTTATTGGGTTGGTTTGACATCTTAACTGAACTCAGCAAATTTGACTAATTGAGCATATCACACAGTTATGCAAACTATGACGTATGTTGCATAAACATGTCATCAAACATGTTCTTTGATGCAAGTTCGAGATTGGTGTCATAATTCATACTAAGGCATAATAGGATTTGCTGTTATGCTTTTTTTGTAAATCATAGTTTGATGAAGCTGTTCACACAACATGTCTAATAGGGTCTTTTACAAGCCTAGCATGTGCAAACTGAGCAACTTGGTCATTGCCAAGTCAGTATATCAACAAAGTTTAATAGAGTAATAATCTACTCTCTGAAAAGAAGATGGATTATTTCAGTTCTCACCAATGACATTGGGCAGTTTACAGAAGGTTAAAACAATGTTGAATGTTGTTTTAATATAATATAGAACAAGATAGAAATGAAGACAGAAAAATCCCCCCCAAAAAACCCTGACATGCTCTAATACTGCTACCAGTTACAATTAAATTTACAATTAAATTGTAATTGGTACCAATAATGTAATGTGAATGTAAATTAATTAGCTACAAAATCTGGATGACTGTAGATGGCTGAAAAGGGAACTACACATATATCTTTGCTGCCTTCAAATAGTTCTCTGGATTCTTAGACCCAGAATCTGGTAGGCCTTGGCACACTATCTCTTTGTTTTTCTCTTTTTATACCCTTTTTAGCAGAAGCATACAAGCAGAAATGGGTGAAATAACTAAGCTATCTTCCAGTGGTTCACGTGTCTCCAACCTCGGTGATGCTATGGATTTTTGTATACTTTTGCAGGAATTCTCAGCCACACATGGAGCTGGGATGCTAAGCCATAATGGCTGCTATAGGTTTCAGCAGAATAGCCTTGCTTTTCCTAGTTTTCTGCCAGCAGCGCTGAATGTGTTAGGCAGACTGGCCCACTGGAAATGGGAGCCCAGCTAATAAAGCACAGCTAAGGAAACCATGATGCGCCATATTGTGGTTCAACCTCAGTGTGATGAAAAACAAAAACTTGTATTCAGAGCTTCAAGGAAGCTCCTGGAATCTTCTCAGCAATTGTATTAAGTGTGCAAGTGTGGGGTCTGCTCCCTGTTTATAGACACTATCTTGGGCAAGCTACTGTATATAAACAGGAAGAAAACCCCACACTCGCTTGCCCCGGTGATGCTACCTAGCCAGGTAACAAAATGTCTGCAGGCAAACCACCAAGCTCAGAGAGCACCCAGGACTCCACAGTCCAACCCTGAGCTACAGACATTCTCTTCCACTGGAAACAGCAAAATGTGCAGAGGGAAACACTCGCTGGACGAGCCACGCGGGTTGCAACGCTACGTCCTGCAGCCGGGGCCGTCAGCTCGCAGCGCCTTTTGCTCGGACTGCCTCTAGACACGCAGAGCCCCCCCTTGTGGGCGGTCCTTTCCTCCCCCCTCTCCGCGTGCCCCAATCAGCGCCGGGGGCGTCGTCGGAGGCCGAGCCCCGCTTTTGGCTCGGGAGCAGCCCGGCGGGATGGCGGCGATGGTTGCTGCGCGCTGGCGGGCTTGGCTGCGCGGCGGGGCTCGCTCGGGGCGGTGGGGGCCGCTGCTCGCCCGGGCCCCACCGCGGCGCGGGTACCACACCGAGCGCGGCGTTTACGGCTACAAGCCGAGCCGCAAGGCGGAGGAGCGGGGCGACGGCGCGGAGCGAGCGGAGCCCTCGCGGCCAGCAGGTCGGCGGGGACCCGGGCGGCGCAAGCTGCGCGGGGATGGAGAAGCGGGTGGGGGGCTCCTTCCATGGGCGGGGGGGGGGCCTTGCATGCACACAAGGGGGGGACCGCAGGAAGAGGGGCGTGCAATAATTCCCAAAGTGGTGGTGGTGGTGGTGGTGGTGATGATGATGATGATGATGATGGCGGCGCTGGTGGGAGAGTTGCTGGTTAGCTTTCCATAAGAGGTAGCTGGAAATCCCCAAAGCCTTCCGTGGATGCTGCTTTGTTCACCTGAGCATTAGCTTTTTTTTTTTTTTTAATCCAGCCTATATCAAGTTTAGCTTCAGAGGCGTGTTAGTGAAAGTGGCTTGAACCCGCACCGAGAACAGGCGCAGTCTTGGCAGATCCTGGTCGCGTTGCTTCCCTGGCGCTGGATCAGCGCTTTCCTCCTCCTGCCGAGAAGGGGACAAGCTAGCTCGTGGCCAGGCTTAAAAACAAGAAGAAAGGGAAATGTTTGGTTTCCTAACTCTTGAGTAAGCCTGCGTGGGATTTTTGTGCCTACAGCAATAACAGCCTCCTTGGGGTTATCCCACATTTTCTGATGTGGTGTAAAAAGGCTTTTTCTAGCTTTCTGCTAAATCTCATTAGGATGAAGACAGGATTAAATCCAGCTTCTCTCCAAACCAGTGTTTCTCAACCTTGGCAACTTGAAGACGTGGGGACTTCAACTCCCAGAATTCCCCAGCCAGCCATGCTGGCTGGGGAATTCTGGGAGTTGAAGTCCCCACGTCTTCAAGTTGCCAAGGTTGGAAATATTACTCTAAACACACTCTTGTCTCCCCCTCCCTCTCCCCCCCCTCTTGTTCTGGACACCCACAGCTCATGGAAAGGTCCAGTGGACTGGGTATTAATCCAACCCAGGCAGAATACTGTAGGCATAAGAAGCTACAAGGTTACTAATACATCTGAGACATAATATCCAAATATGGATCGCCAATATAATGAAAGAAATAGTATCGGAGTGGAATCGAACAGCCTTTAACAAAAGTCCACTTACGTGATGTGCTAGATTACAGTTGTCCAGCAATGATGCTGAGCAAGAAAAAGTCCAACAAGAAGTTTAAAGTTTCTTGAAAGGACAGGGAAGATTTTGGATTGAAAAAGGCTGAGATAGGGCATTATCCAGCTCCTAAAATTAGGCATAGGCAACCGGTTGAGATGGGTTATAAATGCTGTAAACAAATAAATATTCAGATTAAAATATTGAAGCATCCTCTTGAAGATATCTGAGTCAGCGAAGGGCCCTCTGTCAGTAGACATTCAAACAACCAGAGGGAGGGGGCCGTAAACAATATGGTGAGGGTGAAAAGCTTTGCCTGTTTAATATTCTGCTTCTTTTTTATTTTTACATCCTGGTCCATCGTTTTTAGAATTTTGAGGCAATACAGAGCAGGTCTTCCTCTTCATCTAAGATTAATTTGAGAAGAACCCTTCAAAACACTTTTTACTCACAGGGAGGGTTGTGCTAATCTCATGTGAGCATTTTGTGTGTGCAGGGATTAAAGAAACTTTAGTGCAATGTTGTCTGGACAGTTGGTGTAAAATATCATTCATAGATTGACACGGATAAGATGATCCCAACATTCTTTCTCAAATGCATTCTAGAGTGTTCAGAAAACTTTACTATGTTGTAAGACTTCCAACTTGTTTTTCCAGCAAGTCTTGGCATGTATGTCTTTGAATCTATGGAACTGCATCTTTCATTGAAGTACTGTGGTACCTCGGTTCACAAACTTAATTCGTTCCGCGACTCTGGTCGCGAACCGAATTGGTCGTGAACCGAATCAAATTTTCCCATAAGGTTCAATGTAAATACAGTTAATCCGTTCTGACCGAATTTGGTCGCCAACCGATTTTTGATCGCGTCCCGAATCAAATTTCCCCATAAGGTTCAATGTAATTACGGTTAATCCGTTCTGAACCATTTTTTTTTTTTAAACTGCAAAAATATGACACAAAGTACAGTACGGAGAGAGAGAACGCTAACCTTGCTCGACGCGACTTCTGGCGTGGAGGACAGGAAGGCGGGTGGGGAGGCGGATATTGCTTGGAGGGAGAGTCCCCCTCCCTACAGGAAGCCGCGACCACGTGTCACGGGAGGGAAAATGGCTGCGGATCCTGTTTGTAACCCGATCTGGCGTTCGCGAACGGAGGCAAAATTTTGCAAACAGAGCTGTTCGTGAACCGAATTGTTCGTGAACAGAAGCGTACCACTGTAAATGAAAAACCGGGCCTGGTTCAGGTTCCCTGGGAATCCTTGGATTTCTGTGTTCTAGGACTGAGATTTCACTCCTCAAGTTTTCAACACAAATTACCATGGACTCTACATGCTATTATATTTTTACTTACATCAGACCTATAGAAGAAACTTGGATTCCTCCTACACTTCCTCACCATATGTAATCATTTGCAAACAAGCTAAATTTATACTTGTTCTCTTAATTTATAGCTGACCATGGACTAGTTCGCTTAGTGACGGCATATCATGAACATGGGCACAAAGCTGCCAAAATCAATCCACTATTTACTGGCCAGGCTGTGATGGATGTGGTGCCTGAAATTCAGGTTCTGACGGAAACCTTACAAGGGCCTTTCAATACGGCAGGTAATGTTGAATAATAACTAGGTAGGTCTTTTTACAGTTGTATCCAATTCATGTCAATTCAGAAATAGCTCTTAGTACTTGAAGATCATAGAATGCAGAAGTTAAGCAGAGCTGGCCCTGACTAGTACATGGATGAAAGTTCACCAGGAAATCCTAAAGCTGAAAACTAGACTGGGAAGTCAACAACAACAACAAAAAATCCCAAAACAGGGTAATACCAAACTATATTCCATATTGTTGGCAAGAATAGGTCCATAGAATCCACAAGAGTCAAACTCAACTGAAAAATACTTTTGTTTTGCAAGGAGAACATTTGTGTTATTGCTGGAATCTTGGATCGTTGCTGGAGAGAGGTACACTATCATTCCCATTCTTTTTCATTTCAGGGCTTTTGAACATGGGAAAGGATGAAGCTTCTCTTGAAGATGTCCTATCTTACCTGGAGCATATCTTCTGTGGACATATTTCTATAGAGACTGGCCAGCTGTCAAGCATACAAGAAAAGGAATGGATTGCTAAACGGTTTGAGGAACTGAAACAAGAAGCTTTTACTACCGAAGAGAAAAAATATTTGTCCAAGCTCATGCTAGAATCTCAGGTGCATTGAATACATGTTGGCGTACGCGTGTGAGAAAATCATTATCTTTACGGATTAAAGAAGCAAAACCAAGGCTAATTTATGAAAATGGATGGTTGTTCAGCTACATGACTGAAATGCTAAATGCAACTGATATTTTGAAGGGATTGTTTTCCCCTCGACTGAATTCTAATTGACAGCATCATTTTGCAAATTAGAATATGAAGATACCTGATTCTGTTTGTGCTGAATATGATTAGAATACCTGTATCTGTTTGTGGTGAACGCAATCCCTTGTCGGAGGCAGTGTTTTAAAAGTGGGCTGGAGCTAGTGTCTGTCCTCCCCTGATTTGCAAAGTTGTATGCATTCAACTACAGGCTAATAGAGACAGTAAAGTGTTTTCAAGAGAGTCATTGCTTTGACTTTGGAGCCTAATTGAAAGAGAAAATATCCGTTGCTCAAATTGCACAGATGAGTGTAGGAATAAAAAAAAAAATCCTTGTGTTTATAGAACAAAGTAAATAATCCATGCTGATCCCAGTCTTATTACAGAAATACAAAAGATAAGCCCTAAAAGTTTGTTTGAGGTTCATATTAGCCCACTGTGTATTCATACTGCCCACACTGGTGAATGAGTGAACAGAGTGCAAAGTCCAATGAATAAATATCTCCGTAACCAGGAGGAATTGAGGACGTTGGTCCGTTTTTGCAAAACACCTGATCTCTACAGAGGATGCTAAGGCTGATGTATTGATAACATTTGTTGTCTGTAACCAGACTAGTACAAATGTGAAACACCATGTAAATGCATAGGATTGAACTTAAAGGTGGGGGGGGGAGTCAAGATTGTGAGCTGTGCATGCGTGTTCCTTAACTACTCCTAGACTTTTTCTATCCTATTTTTTTTTCTTTTATTTTCTAATCACTTTGGACTGAAGACAGCTGAATAGGCTGTATATATTCATTTTTGACAGCGAATATTACACCTTGTGGAACAAGTAAAAGAATTGTTTCCATTTCTGTATTGGCTATCCATCTGCCATTGCTGGGGGTGAAAAAGGATAGCCAACTTAAGGAAGAGCGAGGGTATTTCAGATATAAGCAGTAAAACATTTTGTGCACACTGTTTTTTCAGAACGTAGTCATATAGCTGTGGCCTAATGGATACAGAAGATAATTGATCTCTTAATTTTGATTAAACAACTACTGAAAGTACATTATTAGTTGTGTGCCAAACCTCTTAAACCATTGTCTCAAGTTTGAAATGGTTGTTTTCAGCTCAAAACACTTCCAGAATGATCTAAACAGCCCATTTTGAGCATGGCACAACTGTTTTGAACTTGACAGGAGATATTTTGAAGTCAAAGCAGTTCATAATGAAAAGGTTTTGCATAGCCCAAACTGCTATGGTCATTTATTCTGGATTTAAGCATGTCTTTCTCTGTTTTCCAGTACAAATCCCCCTTTCCCTTTTATGGTTCATTTTGAACCGTTTTGTATTGGCAGTAATCAAAATTATCCACCCAGTTTGGAAACTTGGTTTTGACCTAGGTTTGTGTATCCTGACTAAGAGTAACTTTGATTAGTGTTCCCTGCGGTTATTCCTTATGCAGATCTAATGGTACATTAGAGTCTTTGGTAACCAGTAGCGAAGCAAGTTGAATAAATAACTCCAACATTTTATGCTTCACAGGAATTTGATCGTTTTTTAGCTACCAAGTTTGCCACAGTGAAACGCTACGGCGGCGAGGGTGCAGAAAGCATGATGGGATTCTTTCATGAACTGTTAAAGATGTGCTCGTATAGTGGGGTGACAGACATCATCTTGGGAATGCCTCATCGAGGTAGACTTAATCTTCTCACGGGTCTTCTTCACTTTCCGCCTGAGGTAAGGAATGGGTTTTTAGAAAATGTCCTCCAGAGTGGCTAATTTTGATACAGAATGATAGCTGACAGTAAAAGCTGCATGAACGATAATCGTGCTGGCATGATGATTCTCTGAGAAGCCCTTGGAGCTGATTTTGGCCATCCAAATCTCATTTTACAAATATTTCACCCCCCAAATAATCCATTCTCTGGCCTTGTGTGCAGAAGTTACTTAGAAGTTCCTACAGCTCAGGCACGTGTTTTCATATCTTGTAGATTCAAGGCCTGGTCGCAAGATGAAGGGCCCTTCCCCAGGCCCCCAGCAGTGTTCTTTCCTTCTCTGTCCCTGAGAGGGGAAGACAGTGTGGCCCTTTCTTCAACCCCTCTGCAACTCTGGTCCTTTCAGTGCACCTCTGCAAGCAAGGCCAATAAAATTGCTCTCTGCACAGAAGTGAATGCACACGGCTTCCTGTGCAGCCATGGGTTCTTGTAGATTGAGAAGAAGCGGTGCCTGCCGTAGGAGAGGACTTAGGTCCTTCTTGAAGCAACTGTTTGGACTTCTTCCTTTTGACTCAGCACTCCCGATGCAAAATGAAAGATCTTGTGGAATAATTTCCACAAGGTCGCTATTTCTACCACAGCAGAAAGAAAAGTAAAAGTGAGGTGCTAGGTGAGGATCTGTTTTCTTTGGCAGTTAAAACACAAATGGCTGGGGAGGCACAGGCCTTCATGGCTGGATGGGAGAGGGGGCAGTCCTGCAATGGCTTCTCTATGCAAAGCAGAATAGTCCCATAAGACTTGTTCTGTTTTCCTCAGGAAAACCTGACTTTCCTGCTGGATCACTTTGATCTGGCCACAGTATTCTTCAATGGCAGGTTAGCCCCAAGACAGAGGACGCATCCTCCACAAATGACAAACAGGCAATCTTGGTGTCAGAAAATACCAAGAATGGTGTGTGAATGAGCTCTAGGTCACTTACTAGTTAAATAAAAATATAGCAAAATTGTAACATGGGTAACTAAACTCTAGTATAACTATTAGAATTAGCATATTTGGGTTCTAGAAATAATTCTCCATAACCTCAACTCTCTTGGTTGAGATCATAGGATTGCAGAAAAGCACCTTTTACAAGGTCAAAGTATTTCCTAACCCAACCCAGTATTGCTTACTCTGACTGGTAGCAACTCTGCAAGTCTCCTGCAGAAGTTTTTCATCTTTTTATTTGGAGAAGCCAAGGACTCACCCCACGGCCTTTGCTATGTAAAGCATATGTTCTACCCTATGCTCTACCTTGAGCTGTGCTCCCAAAAGTCAAAATATTTGAGAACAGCTTACTGTGTGACATGATGGGTAGAGAATTCATGCAAACTCTCTTTATTCAGCATCTTCAGTTTTTTGGAGCTTCTAGAGCATCATGAGAAAAGGAAGTGGAGTTGGAATTTAGATCTGCTTCCCCAATAGGCTTTAAAGCTTATGTTTGGGGCCAATCATAGCTTCTTAGTTCTGGTTTGTACATCATGTCTGCATGTCACAACGTGTTTAGCTGTGCTTCCATGAGTTCTCTGAACCCACCTCTTATGGTTAGCAAGTTATGATTTATGGACAGCCTGTGGTATATATTTGGGAATAAATTGCATAATGAAGATGTTGTGAGATAGTGTTCAATAAGTGTGAACACTGTTAGGCTGGGTCATGTGATAGCTACAGCTTTCACAGGGTAGAGTTACAGTGGAGCCATGCAGATATGATATGTCGGTTCTTAGAAAAGATACCAGCTGTTTCAGAGGAAGCTTAGAAGCAAAGAGAGCAATGCCTCAAAATGTAGACAGAGGTAGAAAGGCAGCTAGTTGGCCAAATGTTTGGAAACTGCTGCATTAATAATTTTATTCAAAATTGCAAAAGTGATTACATGTAATTTTCTTACCTTTCTGGGAAGCTGATGTTCCGTAAAATGCAAGGCTTGAGTGAATTCCCGGAGAACTCCCCTGCAATTGGAGATGTCCTCTCCCACCTCACGGCATCTGTGGATCTGGACTTTGGGTTTCACCGCCCGATTCATGTCATCTTGTTGCCGAATCCTTCCCATCTAGAAGCCATTAACCCTGTGGCAGTTGGCAAAACAAGAGGGAGACAACAATCTTTGCTTGATGGAGATTACTCCCTATCTAGTTCTGCACAGCCAGGAGATAAAGTCATCTGCCTGCAGGTATCTTGAGAATCAGCAGAAAATGGGGAGCATGGAAAGTCAGAAAGCTAGATGGGAGATTATGAAATAAAGCTTCTGAGCCAAGCAACGCCCTAAAGGTGTATGAGGCAGAGACATTGTGAAAGCTAGACGCAGCATGGTATTGTCTGTTCTCAGATGAGAGGCTAAGCAAAGGATGCCAGATGAATTAAATGAATTATACTGCTTTGCTGACAATCAACTTTTAAAACAATTATGGAGGCTATTTTAGTGTCTGTGCTTCTCCAGAAGTTCTGAATTGTTAAGAATAGTTTGAAAGTAGTTGCAGTCTCCTGGAAGGGGCTAGATAGCCATCAGCCTAGAGAGGCTTTATCTATGGCTTTCCTACTTTAAAGAAGGGTGAGAGAGCCTATAGGCCCCCCTCCCATTCCAAACTGCAGTTCCAGGGAATGGAAACCTATCTTCCTCCCCATGTTGTTCTTCTGCAGCTGGTATTTGGAGACATGCTGCCCCCCATTTGGAGTAACCTTGAACCTTCAATATTAGCAGCCCATGACAGAGCTGTCCTCCTTGGATTTCTTCTGTCCCCCTTTTAAAGCCATCCAAGTTAATGCTCATTTCTCTATCTTATTTAATTAATTAATTAATTAATTAATGCCCGCTACCCTATCTTACCCTATTAGTGAATCCAGATGGTTTATTATGCTCTGTGTGAATAAATACTTTCTTTTGTCTAAAGCTTCTTCCAAAGGTTCATTAAATGCCATTGCTTCTAGCATTTTGAGAGAGTTCTTCTTGTCTGCATTCTTCATGCCATGTGCGGTTTTATACATGTTGATCATGTCACCCCTTGTTCATCTTTTTTCCAAACTAAAGAGGCCCAAATGTTCTAACCTTTTCTCATTAGAAATCTATTCAGCCCCCCTGATTTTTTTTTCTGTATTTTTTCAACTCTATTTTATTCTTTTTCAAATGTGGTGACCAGATTTGTACCCAGTCATCCAAATGCAGACATACCTTAGATTTGTCTAAGGACATTAATATACTGGCCATTTTATTTTCAATTCCTTTCCATTCCCTTGCATGGAATTTCTTTTTTTCACAGCTGTCACACATTAAATTCACATCTGCACTTCACCCCTCGGTTATACAGTTGGTCTGTTATACAGAGAAGTTTCCCTTTTGACTTTGAGCTCCTTAAGAAAATACAGCAGTATCACGTTTTTGTTTTCCCACATGAGTAAAGTTGAGTCTCCTTGGAAGAAGGCAGGGTCCAATCAGTTTTGTTATCGATGCCATTTTTCTTTGTGATACAGGTTCACGGAGATGCCTCTTTCTCTGGCCAAGGCATTGTTCCGGAAACATTTACCCTTTCCAATCTGCCCCATTTTAGAATAGGTGGAAGCATTCATCTCATTGTTAATAACCAACTGGGCTACACTACACCAGCAGAGCGAGGAAGATCATCTTTGTACTGTAGTGATATTGGTATGTATCACAGGATTTTGAGGATAACTGCTATAAAATGTTAACAAATTTAGAGATTTGAAATGTGACTCAGACACTGAACAAGTGTGATGGAATGGACTTATGAAGGCCAGGCTCAGGGAGATAAGCATGTTCTTAGCCCCCAGCAGGAGTGTGGGAGGTTCAAGAAGATGAGGCTGGCACCTCCCTAAGGAATTCACGGTGTTGTGGCTGGCTGGCTTGGGAACTAGGGTTGAATCTGGGGAGATTGATATCAGGTTCAGCCCGAAGAACTCCAAAAGACAATGCAAATACAGTTCTGTTGCGTTTATTAGCTTCCACCTCCAGACAGAAATCTCCCCAGACTGGACCCGAGTTCTCAAGCCAGCCAGCCACAACACCGTGAATTCCTTAGGGAGGTGCCAGCCTCATCTTCTTGAACTTCCCACACTCCTGCTGGGGGCTAAGAACACGCTTATCTCCCTGAACCTGGCCTTCGTAAGTCCATTCCATCACAACAAGTATGCTTAACTGGATGCTGAATCTAAACAGGACAATTGATATGCAACAGCAGGAATACCAATGAAAGACTTATATTAAATGGACTGTGAATATCACCCTTGAAGAAAACTGCTACAAGATGTTTTACTATTTTATATCATCAACTGGCATGTTACTCCAGTGCTGATGGCCAAAATCTATAATTTGTTTTCTAAAAAAGACTGCAAATGCAATCATTAGGTTGGATGGTTCTTTTATATCTAGAGGCAATGTTATAAAGCTCAACAATTCAAAAAGATGATTTATTATAGAATGAAACAAATCTTAAAGGTGGAATTATTTTTCCTAACAGCTGTTTTTCTGTTAAACATCACTAAGCCTTATATTCCTACAAAGTACAGAGAATTGGCTCTACCGGAGTCCACCTTCCTTTGACTCTCAGAGAGAGATACAGATGTTACATTATGTCATGCCCCCATGTATGAGGTTTAACATTTACATCCCCTCTGTAGAGGAGGGGGAAATTTCTCAATTTTTGCCCAGCATGCAACAGTGTTGTACACAAAAAAATGTGTTTTCAGAGACCAAAGAGAATTGGCTCTGTATATGATACTAATTGCTAAGATACTTTTATCTTTCTTTTTGTAATCACACATACTTCTCCTTTTAGAAGAATGGCAAATTAAAATGTGGCAGTATCCATACCTTTGACAATAATTTTGTCAAAAATAACTTTTTATTTGAAAAAATAATACACAATTGGACTTGGAAGCCATTCACGGATTATAATTCTACACTCGTATGGCATCTACAATTTGGCTTTCTCTTAATATAAAGTTTTAATACATTAGCTCTTGCTTAACTTGTTAAATAAGGATGGGACTTTTTAGATCAGATAGAAACTCTGGTTATTCTTTACTCTGGCTTATGTTTCATCTATTGGCTGTCTTTTGTTAATTACTGAATATTATCTTGATTTTAATGATGATTTTGATAACTTTTATATGCAATACTAATCTGATGTTATTTCAAATTTTTCACTCAATTTTATATAGTAGGAATAGTGCCCTTTGACTGTGACTATCCTGTTTCGGTATACTTGCAAAATTATATGGATTTCGGGATCCAAACCCATAATCCAAAATCCTGCATCCTAAAATGATATGAACTACAAAAACCTTACAGTAAATTTGTTGTTTGTTGTTCAGTCGGTCAGTTGTGTCCAACTCTTCGTGACCCCATGAACCATATTGCGCCAGGCCTTCCTGTCCTTCACTGCCTCCCTGAGTTTGCTCAGTTTCATGCTCATTACAGTAAATAGACCAATATATTTAAAGGAGATCTTCAGTAAATCCCAATCTGTAATCTAGATTGGGAAGTCAAAAAAAGGATCCTAGAAGATGGCAGTGGCAATCCACTTGCATGTTGCTGCTGAAAAAATTACATGGAAGTGCTTACAGTAGGAAGCTGCAACATTCAGCTCATTATTTTAGTTTGCTACTTAGGCTTGGAAGCTAAGCAGGCGCAACCCTGGTTAGTACTGGATGGGAGGCCCACATGGACCTCCCAAGTCTGCTGGCAGTTGAAAAAACATCACAGAAGAATCTCTTTTTTGACTGTTGCTGATAAAACTATGACGGTATCTTTGTAGCCACTTCCCAGGAGCTGAGCTCAACTTGAGGTTATCTTTACTTAATATATTTGAAGTGATTTGATCAAATTATCATCCAACCCTGTTCAGTGTTTGGTGCATGTGATACTTTATGCTTTGATGAAGGACAAGATATACTTTCCCCATCTTCCTTCAAAACCTGCAATGGGTCCATGTCCACCCCCATGTTTGAAGGCAGTAGTCCTAGGATTACAGAGCTCTGTCCAATGAATTGTTCCTGCTTGTTTCTCACCATCTGATGCCTGAGTCACCTGCCTCGTTCTGCCTAACAATGCAACCATCTTGTAGCTCACCTACTCAACCTCCCTGTTTTTTGCAGTCCCAAGTAGGCAGCAAAAACTGGAGGTCTATAAGGCCATACGTTCCTAGAGAATTCTGTTTCATCTAGTCATCTTTTGTGTGACTCCACCCTATTCTCTGTCCCATTTTAGGTAAGATAGTTAACTCTGCTGTTATCCATGTGAATGGGGATGACCCTGAAGAAGTGATCAGAGCTGCACGACTGGCTGTGGAGTACCAGCGACACTTCCGGAAGGATGTGATTGTGGATTTACTGTGCTACCGGCAGTGGGGTCACAATGAACTCGATGAGCCTTTTTTTACAAACCCCACCATGTATAAATTAATCAGGTAGTGCTTAAATTCCAACAGGAAGAGTTGTTGACAGTGGAACCAGTACCCAAAGAGGTGGTAGGTTCATCTTCTCCAGATGTGTTCGAGCAGAAGGTAGATACCCCTGTCTGTTGGGGATGCTTTAATTTGAATTCCTGCATTGAGGTGGAAGTAAGACTTGATGATCTCAGTGGCCTATTCCAACCCTTTCAAGGCCATCTAATCCTTGCCTCTTTTATTTATTTATTTATTTATTTATTTATTTATTTATTTATTTATTTGTTGGATTTCTCCCCCACCCATCTCCCCCACAATAGGGGACTCTGGGCGGCTTACAAAGACATTAAAACTATAAATATATATAAAATACATACTATATATAAAATTAAAACAATACTAAAAAAGGAAAAATCCAAGATGGAAAATCGGGTCGGGGACAGCCGGCCACTTTGGGGCTAGCCATCTCCTGCTTGAGATATTCTCTCCCCACCCCAGGCCAAGTGACAGAGCCAGGTCTTCAAGGTCCTTCGGAAGGCCAGGAGTGAGGGGGCCAATTGCACCTCCGGGGGCAGAATGTTCCAAAGAGCGGGGGCTACCGCAGAGTAGGCCCACCTTCTGGACCCCGCTAGACGGAGTTCTTTTACTGAGGGGGTCTGAAGCATGCCCCCTCTGTGTGAATGGGTGGGACGGGTGGAAGTCATAGGGGAAAGGCGGTCCCTTAGGTAACCGCATGGCTACCTTGCAAACCCAGGAATTGCACAAGTCCTTTGAAAGAAGGTCCCCACCTGTGCTGGATCTGAAGCACCTTTGCCCACTTTGCTGGCTGGGGAACTCTGGGAGTTGAGGTCTGCACATCTTAAAGTTGAGAAACCCTGCTCTAGAACACACACTCCAGTTCCTTATTGCAAAATGATAGGAAAATTATGGTTCCAGTCCTGCCAGGCTGTTTGGCAGCTGCCTAAAAATGAAAGTGATCCTTTTCCAAGGACAGTTCTTAGAGTCCTTGTTGGCTAGATCAATAGCGATGAAGAAGATGCAGTTACAAGAATGCCAGCAACTAGATAGACCAGACCAGGAAATGAATTCCACAGGAAGGTTAAAACTACATTTATTGAGATTATCTATAAGAACAAAATCTTGATCTCCCTCTGCCTGAACCAATTGAAGCTATTTTTTTGCTGCTTATGTTCCTACTATCCTACGAAGAGGGCCTTCTCTGTAATGGGGTTTAATCTCTAATGGTCCGTTGCCTACAACAGATGGCAGCACCCAGCTGAACTTGAACTTAATTCATAATTGGGTAGGAGAAATCCCAGACCCATAGGCTACACTGGGAAGTCAAGACAACATCTGGAAAGAAGGGAGCGAAAAGCTGCTTCTACAGTCAGGACCAGAAATATTGGAACAAGAACAACTCTTTTGGCATTTGGCATCTATGCACCACCACATTGAAGTTGAAAGGAAACACACCCAGATGGGAGTGAAGTCAGGACTTTCAGCTGTAATTCAAGGGGTTTGACAAAAGTGGGGCACTAACCATTCAGGAAGTACAGCCAGTGGCATACACACACCCCCATCATTGGTGGCTCATAAATAATGGAGCAAATGGCTGACAAGCAGCTGCATGGCCAGGTGTGGCCTGTTTCCTGGATATCCCATGACCAATCAAGCAGATAAAAGACCTGGAGGTGGTTCTGAGTGTTACATTTGCATTTGGTAGCTGTTCACTGGAACGCTCAACATGAGGTCCAAAGAGGTGTCCATGCGAGTGAAGGAGGCCATCATTAGGCTGAGAAAATAAAATAAACCCATTAGAGAGATAGCAAGAACATTGGAAGTGGCCAATACAACAGTTTGGAACATCCTGAAAAAGAAGGAATTAACTGGGAAGCTCAGCAACAGCAAAAGGCCTGGAAGACCACGGAAGACAACTAAAGTGGATGACTGCAGAATTCTGCTCATGGTGAAGAGGAACCCTTTCACAACATCTAGCCAGGTCAAGAACGCTCTTGAGGAGGTAGGCATGTCATTGTCAACATCTACAGTCGAGACAGTTTTATGAATGTAAATACAGAGGGTTCACAACAAGGTGCAAACCATTGGTAACGCTCAAGCACAGAAAGGCCAGATTACACTTTGCCAGCAAAGACCTAAAAAAGCCTGCCCAGTTCTGGAATAAGATTCTTTGGACTGACGAAACCAAGATTAACTTGCACCAGAATGATGGGAAGAGAAAAGTAGGGAGAAGGAAAGGAACAGCTCATGATCCAAAGCATTCCACATCATCTGTCAAAGATGGTGGAGGCAGTGTTATGGCATGGGCATATATGGCTGCTAATGGAACTGGGTCACTGGTGTTTCTTGGTGACCTGACTTCTGATAAAAGCAGCAGGATGAATTCTGAAGTGTATAGGGCTATACTTTCTGCTCAGATTCAGCCAAATGCTGCCAAACTGATAGGATGCCACTTCATATTGCAGATGGATAATGACCCAAAACATACAGCAAAAGCTACCCAAGAGTTTCTCAAGGCAAAGAAGTGGGATGTTCTTCAATGGCCAAGTCAGTCACCTGATCTCAACCCAATGCTTTTCACTTACTGAAGACAAGACTGAAGGCAGAAAGACCTACAAACAAGCAGCAGCTGAAGGCAGCTGCAGTAAAGGCCTGGCAAAGCATCTTGGCATTTGGTCATGCCCATGGGTTCCAGACTTCAGGCCGTCATTGACTGCAAAGGATTTTCATCCAGGTATTAAAGGTGATCATTATGTTTGTCAGAATGTTGGTTTGTTCCATTACTGTTTTTTTAAAGTTTTTTATTTTTTACAACAAACACAAACATACATAAACAAACAACAACATAAAAAACATAAAAACCATCTTCCATCTTAAACCGTGTGTCAGCCAGTTACCAATCATTTGTGCCATCCTTTCATAGTCTTCACTCACCATTTATATAGATTCTCATATTATCTATCCAACATATATTTATATATTTATCAGTTATCAATTATTAATCATTTGTGACTAATCTATAACGCCAGCTTTCATTATAAGATTTGTATCATTTTTGTCCATTGATTATATATATATATATATATAGTAATTTATATCAGTTTATCGAGTTTCTATTATATAATTTCCTAATCTATTACATTACTATATCTTTTCGTCCAACCATTGATAAAACAAATCCCATATCATATAAAATTGTTTGTCTTCTTGCTCTCTGATTTCAAATGTCAATTTACTCATCTCAGCACATTCCATTATTTTCTTAATAACTTCCTCCTGCATAGGTACTTTTTCATTCTTCCAATTCTTAGCAAATACAATTCTAGCCGCTGTCAAAACATTTACAATCAGATATTTCAATTCTTTACTGTATGTTTCCGGTATAATTCCCAGTAAAAATGTCTCTGGTTTAAAGTCTATATGTTGTTTTGTCATTTTTTCCAACCATGTGTGGATTTTAATCCAATATCTTTTGGCTTCTGAACATGTCCACCACATATGGTAATATGAGCCGGGTATCTGATGACACTTCCAACATTTATTGGACTTGTTCTTATACATTCTCGCGATCCTCGCTGGGGGTAAATGCCACCTGTAAAACATCTTATACAAGTTTTCTTTATATGCAGTTGACATTGTCATTTTATAGTTTTGAGACCATAGTTTTTGCCACTTCTCTAAATCAATTCCATATCCAAAATTTTTCCCCCATGCAATCATTGTTTCTTTGACCTGTTCTTCCTCCATTTTAAATTCTAGTAAATGTCCATAAAGTTTTTTAATCACCTTTTCATCAGTACCCATCAAAATTTTATCTAGAACAGTCAGCTTATCATAGATACCTTCTGCTTTAAAATCTTTATCAAATCTAGATTGTATTTGCAAATATGAAAACCAATTCATTTTTATACCTTGTTCTTTCAATGCTTGCATAGTTTTAAGTTCACCCTTTTCATTCAATATCTCTGTATATCTAACTGTTTGTTCCTTTTTATATGTTATTGGATAAGAGAAGGCTTCGATAGTGGATATCCATCGTGGAACTTTTAAATAATATTGTCTTCTTGTCTTCTCCCAGTTTAAAAACAATGCCTCTCGAATATAATGCCTTCTAAAATAGCCCTGTGTTTTCGTTCCCTTATACCATAGGAAAGCATGCCAGCCCAACAACAGGTCATGTCCCTCTAAGGTCAATAATCTATTATTTCTTAAAGTTATCCAATCCTTTACCCACATCAAATTTGTCGCCTGGTAATATAATTCCCAGTTAGGCAAGGCAAACCCACCTCTTACTCTTGCGTCTTGTAGTAGTTTAAGCTTTATTCTTGCTCTTTTACCCTGCCAAATGTATTTCAATACAATTTTATTTAAGTCATCAAAGAACTCTTTCCCTAGACGAATAGGAATTGTCTGGAATAAATATAATATCCTAGGCAATATATTCATCTTAATGGTGGATATTCTCCCAATCATTGATAATTTTAGGTTCTCCCATTTTGTCAAATCTGTTGCGATCTGTCGTTTGAGTTTAACATAATTATCCTCCTTCAATGTACTACATCTTGGTGTAATATATATCCCTAGGTATTTAACCCTGTTTGTGACCTGTATTTCTAGGACTTCTTCCAGTTCTTTCTTTCGCCTTGCTAACATATTCTTTGTTAATATCTTTGTTTTATCTTTATTTATTTTTAAACCTGCTACTTTTCCATATTCTTCTATCTTTTCAATTAATTTGGATGCTGTTTCCAATGGATCCTCTAGTATAAATACTAGGTCATCCGCAAAAGCTTGCAATTTGTACTCTTCCTTTTTGATTTTCATTCCTTTTATTTCTTTCTCTTCTCTTATATTCCTATTCAACACTTCTGTTAAAACAAACAACAGGGGCGATAGTGGACAGCCTTGTCTCGTCCCTTTTGTTATGTCTATCTGTTCTGTTAGATCTCCGTTTATCATGATCTTTGCAGTCTGCTTATGGTATATCGTTTCAATGGCTTGAGTAAATTTTTTGCCAAAGCCCATTTGTGCCAATTGCAATAACATAAATCGCCAACTCACATTGTCAAAGGCTTTTTGTGCATCTAAAAATATCAAGGCCATTTGCTTTTCAGGATGTGCCTCATAATATTCCAGAGTGTCCAGAATTACTCTCATATTGTCTTTAATTTGTCTCTTTGGCAGAAATCCGTTTTGATCGGCATGAATAAAATTATTTAAATATCTTTTCAGTCTCTCTGCCAAAATTGAAGCAAAAATTTTATAATCTGAATTTAATAGAGATATAGGTCTATAATTTTTAACGTGTTGCGGGTCAGTGTCCTCCTTCGGTATAAGTGTAATATATGCTTCAGTCCATGTTTTAGGTATCCTCTTCTTTGTCATAACTTCATTCATAACTTCCAATAGTTGGAGGCTCAATATTTCCTGGAAGGTTTTGTAGAATTCCACTGGCAGCCCATCTGGACCTGGAGCTTTCCCAACATTCTGCTTTTTTAAAGCTTCTGTTAGTTCCATCATAGTTATATTCCCCTCTAACATTATTTCAATGTCTTTAGGTATCTGGGGTAATTTCGCTTTCTGTAAATATTGTCTTACTTCTTCTTCTTGAATATTCTCTTGGTAGTACAATTTTCCATAGTAATCTTGTATAATTTTTTTCTTGTCCTCATTACCAAAGCAGATCTGTCCTTCTTCATTTATCAATTGATTAATCCTTTTTGATTCTCTCTCCTTTCTCAGTTTATAAGCTAGCCATCTGCCTGGTTTATTTGCATCTTCAAAGTAGTTGTGTTTAGCACTTCTGATTTTTTGTGCTAGTTCCTCCTTTTCCATTAATCCCATTTTATGTTTAATTAAATCCATTTTAGTTTTAATGTCTTTTTTTTGCGGGGATTTCTGTAACTCTTCTTCCAGTTTTTTATGGTCATCCTCCAATAGTTTAAAGGTCTTTTCCTGCATTATATTTCTTTTCCTTGTATAATCTATTATTAAACCTCTTGTATAGGCCTTCATTGTGTCCCAAAGATTCTGTAATGATGTATCCTCTTTTTTATTTTCATTAAAAAAGAAGGTAAGTTCTTTCTCTATTTTCTGTTTAAAATCTTTTTCTTTTAGTATCCTATTATTTAAAGTCCATCTAGATCTCTTCCGTTGTCCTTTCCAAATAACTACCATTGGATTGTGGTCGGCCCAAGTACTTGTTTGTATTTCAATTTCTCGAATGTTGGCAAATAAGTCCGCTGACATCCATACCATATCAATTCTAGACCAAGATGCATGTCTGTTTGAATAAAAAGTGTATTGTTTGTTTGCCGGATTTCTTTCTCTCCATGCATCTTTCAAATTTATTTCTTCTGTCATTCGAAGGAAGGATTTTGGCAGTGTCTTCCTAGTTCTCTTTGTCAATTTCTGTGTTTTGTAATCCAATTGATCATTAATTATTCCATTGAAATCTCCCATCATACAAATATTAGCATAGTCCAATTCAACTATTTTCATATGTAATTTCCTATAAAATTCTTCTTGGTTGTCATTGGGAGCATAAATTGCAATTAAAAGAGTTTTAACATTATTATCTATTATTTCAACCATCATCATCTGCATAAATTTGTTCTGCCAGCATTGTATCTCTAATATATAAGACCACACCTCTTTTTTTACATTGTGTCAAAGAAGTGAATAATTTACCTAATTTTTTTTGCTGCAGCAAGTATTCATGTTGTTTTTTGATGTGTACTTCTTGCAGACAAATTATATCAAACTTTAACTTCTCTAATTTATGGAATACTTTCCTTCTTTTAGTAGCTAAATTGAGTCCATTTATATTGATTGTAATCAATTTTCTTTCCTCCATGTTAGGCTTTGTACGAGGGTTTAATTGCTGTAGTAGATCTTACTTCTCGTTGCTCTCTGGGAACACCATCTCCCACACTTTCTTCTTTTTCTTTTTCAATTACTGCCACACATTCTTCTTGAAACTCAATTAACGATTCTTCCTTTTGTGTGTCGTCTTCTTTTCCTCTGAAAAATTCTGAATAAAATAGCTCTGCTTTTTGGACTGTGTCAACTCTTTGTCTTTGTTCCTGCCAGGTAAACTGGAGACCTTCTGGAATCCACCATCTGTAGTTTACTCCTCTTTTGAGTAGCTCTTTAGTCAAGAATGAATATTGCCTTCTTATGTCTCTTACTTTTCTTGGCACCTGCTTCAGGACTACAATTTCTTTGTACTTTAGTGTTTTCTCTCTTGCCACCTGAAGTATCTGTGCCTTAATAGTTTTTTTGGTAAATCTTATATGTACTTCTCTTGGTAGTTTATTTCTCATTGCATATCTTGTGTAAACACGAAAAATTTCATCCATCCCGTCCATCATCTTCTCTTTAGTTATCTCCAATGCTTCTGCCAATATTTCTGTCATTGTTTCCGCAAGATTTTCACCTTTTTCTTCCTCTATATTTTGAAATCTCAAATAGTATTCTGATTTATCAATTTCCCATCCTAGTAATTCACTCCTGCCTTTTTCGACTTCACTCAATCGGGTATCGATATCTCCAATTTTCTTATCTCTTTGTATGTCTTCATCTTCAATTGTCTTGAATCTCTCCTCATATTTTATCATCATCTGTTATATACTTTCATCTGTCTTTTCAATTCTATGCTCAATATTCTCTGTCCTCTTTCCAATCTTCTGGATTTCTTGCATAATTGCCTGCAATGTCACTTCCTTCTCTTTTTCATATTGTATCATTGGTTTGTTCCATTACTTATGAGCCACCAATGATGGGTGTGTGTGTATGCCACTGGCTGTACTTCCTGAATGGTTAGTGCCCCACTTCTGTCAAACCCCTTGAATTACAGCTGAAAGTCCTGACTTCACTCCCATCTGGGTGTGTTTCCTTTCAACTTCAATGTTGTGGTGTACAGAGGCCAAATGCCAAAACAGTTATCCTTGTTCCAATATTCCTGGCCCTGACTGTATATCGTTTGTCAGAAAACCTCATGAGCGTGTCCATTAAATCAGCCTTGACTGAAAGGAGGGTTTTTTTAATTTTCTTATATCATTGGTTTTTAACTGTAATTTTATTTGTTGAGCTTTATTTTTCCTAAGTACATGCACCTCTTAAGAAATGTTTTAGACATTATCATGCAGTTTTAAAATATATTTAATGGTAAGTGTTCTATACAAACAAGAACAACTGAAGATAGGGAGCTTTGCCATAATCCAGTGTTTCTCAACCTTGGCAGCTTTAAGATGTGTGGACTTCAACTCCCAGAATTCCCCAGCCAGCTGGCTAAATTTGAGAAACGCCGCCGTAGTCAAATAAAAGTCCTTTTCATGCATTTTTGCATCTTGTTTTGCTTGACAGATCCCGGAAGAGCATCCCAGACACTTACGCAGAAGACCTTGTAGCCAAGGGCCTTACAACTGGGGAGGAGGTATCTGAGATAAAAGCTTCCTATTACTCTAAGCTGAATGAGCATCTCGCCAGCATGGCTTTGTATGCGCCTCCGTGCCCCAATCTTCAGGCTCACTGGACTGGCATGGTGGAGCCCACACCAAGGATCACAAGGTGGGATACAAGCGTTCCAGTACCACTCCTTCAGTTTGTCGGGGTCAAGTCGGTGGAGGTGCCTGAAGAATTACATCTGCACAGCCACATCCTGAAGACCCACGCTCAGGTCTGAGATCCTCAAATACAACTCTAGAAATGCAGAAGATTATGTAGGGCCATCCATGGGGAGGGGTCAAAAAAGTCAAGATGACAGCTGCAACCGCTTTCTTGACCTCTTTGATACACAGACATATGTGGATCCCCTTGATGTTGTGACAACCGAAAATACATCCTTGTGAGCTGGTTCAAATTTGGCCTCTCTTGTGAATCCAACCCACGATTGTAGGGAAGCTGAAATTAATTGCCTTTTTTCCTAAACCAAACTTCAAAATTGATATGGGTTTTGTTTGTGATAGCCTTCAGGATTGGGCAGCATACAAATAAAGCAAATGAAATGAAATCATTAAACATTTCCTTTTAAGAAGAGATGAGTGGTGTTTATGATGGAAGATGATGTGCTCAGTTTAAGCATGGAGAGCTGAAATAGAATAGACAGATGGGGTATAAATCAAATCAACCAATAGATAAACACTAGCTAAAGATTTTTGTAAATGATGTTTTATTTGCTTAGGACATATAAAGCTAATAAAATGGCAATAACATAAATTATAATGTAAGATTGATTCATCTGTTCAAGTATTGGATTCAAAGGCAAAAACATGTTTTGTAAAACTTGCTATTAAGTCAAGTTTAGGAAAATATGTGTTTGGTTTCAGGAGTTGCCAGTGTGTGCACTAAAAAACATTTTTGCCTTTGAACTTGGAGTATTGTATAGTCCTAAAGTTTATGGTTTTGCAGATATTTTATTAGGCATCATATTTATGATGAAAAATATCATTAAAAAATAAAATTAGTTTTTATTTTAGAAAATTAGTCTTCTAAACTAACAATATAAATCGCAATCACGTGACCGCAGGGCATGGTGCAATAGTTTGCAACAGTCATATGTGTGAGTAAAGGTCATAAAGCATTTTTCCCCAAGGCCATCATAACTCTGAACCTCCATTGAGCAAATGGTCATTAAGTGAGGACTACCTGTATTGTTAGTTTAGAAAACTTATTTTCTGAACATCCCTAAGGGGGCTATTCAGGGGTCAAAGGAAAATGTGTAGACATAATGCTGAAATATTGCAAGGCACCACAGAAGCATTATGTTTTACTGTGGTGCCTTGCAATATTTCAGCATCCCATTTTTATTAAAAGAATGTAGAAAAAATCAGTCATGCACAGCAAAGAGCACCAAGGCTACCAGATTGCTACCTGATCCTAAATCGCTTTTTAATCCCCCTTCCTTCAAGACAGTCTTTCCCTTCCTTACCTTATTCCTACAATAGGCTGAGAAGGAGTGAGTGCCCAAAAGTCTTTGAATGAAATTCACAGTAATGTGATTTTACCTTGGAAGTGTTCAGACATAGCTACTGCACTATACTAGTTATCATAGGTGTCCATAGAAGCCATGATGGCATCACATACATCATGACATCATTGTGCAAATGACACAAATTACATAATTTGTGTCATTTGCACAATGAGGTTATGGTGTATATGATGTCACTTGTTCCTTCTTCCCCCCACCCTGTGGACATACATGCTATTGTTTATGACCAAGATCCAAAAACCAAGCAGAAACCACATAGATCTTTCAGAAGTTGAAGTAACAAAATAATGATTTTTGTTTGGTTCTGTTCTGTTCTGTTCTGTTCTGCAGTCAAGAGTGCTGAAGATGGAAGAAGGGGTAAAGTTAGACTGGGCCACTGCTGAAGCATTAGCTTTTGGTTCTCTACTGTGTCAAGGTAAGTATAAGAGTTGCATCTGCTATTAAGCCAGGAAAATAAATATAAACAAAAAAATATATGAAAAAGAGAAGTCAGGTTGGCAAAGTAGTTCATGATTACATTGTTGAATTAATGGGAGGGGGCAGGTGACATCTTCATGCCATTTGCGAAGTATTTAGACACATTTCTAATCCTTTGGAAAGTACCTTTCTAGTTCTGGTGTCCTGCCAAATTCAGCTGGTAGAACGGGCACCAGTTTTAGGCATTTTACCAGAACCAGGGACTCAAGTTTCAAAAAATTTGGGTTCAGTTCTGATCCAGTTTTGCCAGTATTCTTTCAACTTTTTGGTAGCTGGCCAACAGTTTAACCCAGCTACATATATTTAATATGAATTATTAAAAAGCACGTTCCTTATGAGGAACGGTTGGAAGCAGTGGGTATGTTTAGTCTAGAGGGAAGACAATAGGGACACATGATGGCAGTGTTCAGCTATGCAAACTATGCAGAAGACAGGGCGGAATTGTTCTGAGTTGCGCCAGAAGAAAGAACAAGAAACAATGGGTTTAAATCTCAAGGAAGTAGGTTTTGGTTGGACATCAGGAGAAATTTCCTAACAATTAGAGCTGTTCAGCAGTGGATCAGATTGCCTCAGGCTGTGGTAGATTCTTCTTCACTGGAGGTGTTTGAAGAGCAGCTGGATGGCCATCTGTGGGAGATGCTCTTCAAATGGATTCCTGCCCTGGGCATGGGTCAGATTAGAGGCTCTTCAAAGTTCCCTCCAAATCTTCCATTCTGTCATTCTGTGCAGCCTGTCAGATTGAGCATGTACATAGCCCACCAGATGCTCAAAATGTTGTTTGCGTGAGCCAATCTGTCTAGGATAAAATTACCTTTAAAATTACCTGATCCTTTGGGATTGGACAATAGAAGCAAGCAAGAATGTATGGCGTAGGCAGACAGATGGGAAATTCTTCATACAGGTGATCCTCGCTTAATGACCACTCCTTCAGCGACCATTCAAACTTGCCAAGGTGCTGAATGAGTGGTACTTATGACTGGTTCTCATACTTACATTGCTTGCAGAGTCCTCATAGTCACGTAATTGCCATTTGCACCCAGCTCTCGGTTATAACGTTGCAGTGTCCCATGGTCATGTGATCACCATTTGCGACCTTCTTGCAAAGTCAATGGGGAAGCTGGCAGGAGGTCACAAATGGTGACCATGTGACGTCCTCACTTAACAGCCAGCAGCAATTTGCTTAACAACAGCAACTGGAAGTCCCGCCATTTAAATGGTATAGTCACATGACATTGCCTTTTATGACTGCGTTGCTTAGCAATGGAAATTCCAGTCCCAATTATTGTTGTTAAGTGAGGACTACCTGTATTGTGTTAGTAGCTGAAAATCCCTAACCTTGAAAAGAGTTATATATCATTTTATGGACACTGTACTTTCTCCAAGGAGACCTGAATAGCAAGATTTTGATTCATTTTACTTTATTGTCAAAATAGCCCTGGGCAGGAGGCTAGATTGGGATGATTATGATTTGTCTAAAGACTAACATTGGCTCCCAGCCATTTGATACGGAGTGAACATGTGAGCTTGGCTCCAGAAACTATTTTATAAAACTTAAAATTAATCCTTGCTTAACAATGGTAATTAGAATCAGAATTTCCATCATTAAGCGATGCGGTCGTAAAGTGCAATGTCATGTGACAGCAACACTTAGCAACAGCAGTCCCCGGTCACCATCGTTAAGTGAGGAACGCATGGGTCATTAAGTGAGGACCTCACGTGATCATGACTTCTGACCTCCTGCCAGCTTTCCCCCTTGTGGGAAGTAGGCAGGAAAAGTCGCAAATTGTGATCACATGACTGTAGGACACTGTGACGGTCAGAAATCTGGGCTGGTTGCCAAGTACCCGGATCGCAATCACATGACTGCAGGGGTGCTGCGATGGCCGGAACTTCGAGGACTGGTCGTAACTACCACTTGTTAATGCGATTGCAAGTTTGAATGGGGGTTGAACGAGTAGTTGTTGAACAAGGACCACCTATATTAATTTGGCATTAAAAATGACTCCCCTCCCCAATAAATAGGAGAATGCATGCAAAAAGAGATATTTAGAACCACCCGATGGTAGAAGAAATAAACAAGAAACTTATTTAACAAGAAGGAGAAGAAAAAATAGACCTTGAGATCTGCAAAGAAGTCAGCCTTGATTTGAGGAAAGTCCTTAGGAAGAGAAGTCTTCCTGATTCTGAATCTTTCAAATTGTTATCAAGTTATACCATAGATTTGCTTTATACCAAGGTTTTAACATTCGTCTGAGTGGGCAAGATGTCGGCCGAGGAACGTTCAGTCAGCGGCATGCCATGCTGGTTTGTCAAGAGACAGGTGAAACGTACATCCCTTTGAATCACATGTCACCAGATCAGAAGGGCTTCCTTGAGGTGAGTAGGAAGGTTGAACCAAGATGACTTCACAACCTTGTGCCTTACTGATACTTCACACAGAGACCTTTCTGGGAGTAAAACTCCCTGAACCTAGTAGGATCTATTTCCAAGTAGTCACGTGCTAGCTTGCACTGTGAGAGCATGTCTGAATATTGTATTGTAATCTGCTTTTCATACTCCTCACAGAACTTGCATTCCACAAAGTTTCAGATCATACACACACACGCACACACAAATACTCAATCCTCATTATCCGTGGGGGTTACATTCTTTAAAACCTGCACAGAAATGGAAAGCAGTTATTGAAGCATGGATCCTAGTGAGAACACGTGAACTGTTATCAGAACAATGCGGAGACTTGTTAACACAACAAACATTGCAAGAAGAAGAATGCGGTTTCCCTTGGTGTAGCTTGTGTTGACCCAGCATGGTAAGGCTCCCAGACTTTTTTTTCCTACTGTGTATGGCTGCATATAGCCGCATTAAGACCGTGTTTGACAAAAAATGGGTTACACTTTTATAGAAGTGTATAAGCGAATCCGTGGAAAGAGAATGCACAGATAATGAATATTGAGTATGTGTGTGTGTGTGTGCACGTGCATACACATACACTCCGCAATTTTAAATCGATGAATGTGTCAGGTTCTAGATTGGGACACCAATTTGTATTTGTTAAAAATTGAGAATGACATATCATACATATAAGTTTTAAGTCTCATATGGACCTTGCAGATAAAGGTATATCTGATTAGATTCTCAAACTGTTTCTGTGGTATCCCTTCCTTCCTTCCTTCCTTCCTTCCTTCCTTCCTTCCTTCCTTCCTTCCTTCCGTCCGTCCATCCATCCATCCATCCATCCATCCATCCATCCATTAGCTTCTACAGTTATTTTGTTTTAAAAGTGTGTGTGTGCAAACAGGCATACTTTCTGAAAATACGCCATTTTCCATTCTGCTGTCTTACATTCTCTATTAGGTGAGCAACAGTCCCCTATCAGAAGAAGCAGTGCTTGGCTTTGAATATGGAATGAGTATTGACAGCCCAAATTTGTTGCCCATTTGGGAGGCACAGTTTGGGGATTTCTTCAATGGAGCTCAGATAATATTTGATACATTTATCTCTGGAGGTGAGACTCGGATGTCTATGTTGGATAGAAAATACAACTCTTGAAGCTGACTCTAATATGATCCTTCTCATATCCCATAACTTCAGGCTCAGTTATTTTTATTTTACCATTTTATTTAATTCTGTTCAAATGATGTTTATATTTTTAGTCCTTGCGGGCTTCCTTAGCATTTTAAAGGTGGGGTTTAAATCCTAGATATATTGAACAGAATTGCTTGGTCCTCATTTCTAAGGAGTAAGCTTCTGTGATAAAGTTAGACTTACTCCAAGCAGACATGCCTAGGAATAAGAAATAGTAGAGATACCTAGAGATATTTTAAAGAGGTGCTATATTAATGTTCCTGTATGCTCCAAAGCACATCTTTTGAATCATTTTCAAAACAGACACAGCCCTAATGCGTAGTTTATCAACCATTCATAATTCACCACTGACTGTGAACTGTTCCAGTGGGAAAATATTTAAATGGAAGCAGAGGACGATAAGAAAACTCTGTTCTGGGTCAACCTTTGGCAGTTTTACTCACAGGAAGCTCAGTAGATATTGCAGCTAAACGACAGATGTGCAAATTCTTCAGCAGGAGAGATACATTTCAGCAAGTGTGTGCAGAGAGTAAAGAGTTCCATTTGTGTAGGTATTGTGTGTAATTAAAGGACGTTCAGCTTTGAAAATTATTATTGCTGTGTTCTGGAGGTATTTCTGAAGAATAGTGCCTAATTTTTGAATAAATTGAGCAAACCGCCCAGAGTTGTTGGGAGTCTAAATCTAAATAAATAAATCAACTATTGGGAAGAGAAAAGTTTCATTGAATGAATATAAAAATGTCTTAACCTATCTCAGAAATGGGTTTCTGCGGAAGAACAGCTCTTAGGCTATTTAGTTGTTGCCTAAAGCTAGAAGTTATCCTCTTCCAGGCACGATTCTCACAGGTTTCGTGAGATGTATGGGACGGAGTTCCAAGAATTCCAGCAATTGAACTATTTCCCATTTAGAGTCAACCTTTCCTCATGTATGTTAGGACAGAGACTTTCTGATTTTTTTTCTCATGTTCCAGCAAGGCGCAGGTCTTTTCGCTGATAATGGAGAAGCTGGCAGCAGGCTACTTACTTAGTAGTCATCTGAATTGTTATTAGCCTGGGAATCTTCTTTTTCAACAGCAGACAGCTATCTCATTGCCTTGATTAGCGAGATTTCGTTTGGGCTGATAGCGAATGACAGAAATATCAGTATGTTATTCTGCAGACTATGATAATGTATCATTATTGATATTTCATATATTCTTCTTTGCAGGGGAAGCCAAATGGCTACTGCAGAGTGGGCTAGTAGTTCTCCTTCCACATGGCTATGATGGTGCAGGACCAGAACACTCTTCTTGCCGAATTGAACGATTCTTACAGGTAGCCAGGTGCAGTGAAGTCCAAGACAGCTTCCCCAAGCCAGACATCTTCCAGACGTGTTAAATTACAGCTTCCTTGGTTCCCCAGTCACCGTAGCCATGGTGGCTTTGAAATGATGGGAACTGCAATCCATTAGCTGTGCTTCTGTCCTACAAGCAGGGATTGTGAAATCACGTTCTGAGAGCATATCCTACTACGCACTGTAGCACAGGCTTCTCCAATCTGGGGCTTCACAGTTGCAGTGCCCATCATCCTGCAGCCAACATGGCCATTAGCCTGGTGGATGGAGATAGTTGCTTAGCCCAGGTGGAACAACCAATAGACAAAAACGTGCTGGAGAAGTTGCATAAATGCACCATCCAAATAGTTCGTGGTGGAAAGAGTCATTGTTGTCTGGTAAAGCAAAGTCTGGAAAATTGAAATCTGTTCCAAGTATGACCTTGGCAAAAAGGTCTCCAGTAGATTCCACTGAATGAGAAACTAGTGCTCTGTACAGTATTTTTCAAACTTGGCAACTTTAAGATGTGTGAATTTAACTCCCAGAATTCCCCAGCCAGTTGAAGTCCACACATCTTAAAGTTGCCAAGTTTGAAGAACACTGCTCTAATGTATACCATTACCTTTATTCCTTATATGATTTTGCCTCTGGGCAAAGAGGATGATCAGAACAATGTATACAGACCACCAAAGCTCTCAGAGAGAAAGATAAACAGATGTTACATTATGTGATGCCTCTGTGTACAAGATTTTACATGACTGTATATACCCTCTGGGTACCTTCTATATATCTCTTCCTGCAACACTGCTGAATGCCAGGACCTGAATGTGCTGTAAATAGTCATTTAAAGTGCAGTCCATGAGTTCAAATCCTGGTAGAGGGTTTGAACGCCATGTAATAAGATCTGGTTATGTGCATCTGATGATTGCTAATCAGGATGAAATCAGCCACTTACTGCCTCCTGTGTAACTGGCAAAGACAGTAAAAGTGCATTTTGATAGCTCTAGATCCATCCCCAGGCTTATGAGGCCCCACAATTTGACTAATATGTTAGAGGTTATGATACTGTATTGCCAAAAAAATAATGCTTAATTCCCTTGAATTTACAGAAATTGGTTTATCTGTAAATACAGATAAAAATCTAAGAGTTTCATCCAAAGTTTATGATATTTTTCTTTAGATTTATGTCTCATCCTTTTAAAAAACAAAAAACAAAACACCTTAAATATCTCCCATGCCTGCTTTGTGAAAAATACCTTTATATTCTGAACCCCATGAAGGATGTGTTTGAAGAATTGGTCAGCTGGTTAGGATTATTATTTGTTTTGAATGTTGTATTTTTTTTCACAGATGTGTGATAGCTCAGAAGAGGGGATTGATGGCGACCACATAAATATGTCTGTTGTCCATCCAACCACCCCAGCACAATACTTCCACTTACTTCGGAGGCAGATGGTTCGAAACTTCCGGAAACCACTCATTGTGGTTTCTCCCAAAACTCTCCTTCGGTTACCTGTGCGTATAAAGACTTCCTGGTTTGGTTGACACCATTCATCTTTCATTTCTTTTATGCTAAAGAGGTTGTCTTTGCACGACAGTATGGTGTTTTTTATTTGTTCCTCTAATCCAGTGTTTCTCAACCATGGCAACTTTAAGATGTGTGGACTTCAACTCCCAGAATTCCCCAGCCGGCCAGATAGGGCTGGCTGTAGACAACTTGGAAACAGCTACTAAAATCCCAGCTAATATGGGATGATAATGATTATATACAATCATCATCATATGCATAATTTGGTAGATTAATGTTTGGCAAACCAGTTTTAATTGGCTAGCATTTTCAGGGTTTGTTTCTAAACTCTTAAAATACTGTACCTGCATATTTTCCCCTCTTATCCATTTCCTAGACTGCTGTGTCAAGTTTACTAGAAATGGCTCCAGGGGCAACTTTCAGACCCGTCATTGGTGATTCAGCAGTGGATCCTAAAAGGTAACTTGGTTCCTTAAGTGTGTAGTATTTACTATTTCAAAAATAGAGATAAATCTAGTAAATAATAAAACGTGGTCTCAGCACTTGGCAGCACCTGGCTTATCCTGTCTGGACTTGAAACTAAGCAAGATCAGGCCTGGTTTTGTATTTGGATGGGAGACGACTAGGAAACCTCAGGATGTAAACTACAGTGGAAAATCAGTGGAAGAAGACAGTGGCAAAGCATTTGTGTCTTTTGCTAAGAAAACTGCATGGTAGCCCCCATGTAATCCCCAGGAATCAAGCTGAACTTGCAGCTTTATAGACTGTGAAGTCAAAAACCACCCCAGAAGAAGGCAGTGAGTATCCATTTCTGTGTTATTGCCATGAAAACTGCAGGAAGTCAACAGGAGTCAAGCTTGACCTTCGGGAGATTTGACTTAATAAAACAGGTTGCCTTATAACACAGTATAAAGAACAGTCTGAGCAAGAATTAGAGATTCAGTGTGGATTAAAGAGCCAACTGATTATGTGCCATCAAGTCGGTGTGGACTCTTACTGACCACACAGATAGACCTTCTCCAGGATGCTCGGTTCCCAACCTGGTCTTTCAAGTCTTCCAAAAGTGCACCCATCACTGCTGTAGTTGACTCCATCAATCTTGCTGTTGGTCGTTCTTGTATTTATGAGATTTGCATTTATGAGATTTAGAGGCCAAGAACAATGAAAGAAAATCTCAAGCATCCACACTCCCTCTACAAAAGCATCACCTACAGGCTTCCACAAGCACCTTACCCCAAGGCCTAGGAGAACAGCCATGTTCTTAAAGACTTCCGGAACATTGTCAGGGTGGGAGCTACGTGGATCTCTGGGGGGATATCATTCCAGAGGGCAGGTGCCAGGAGAAAGAAGGCAGATTTCCTGGGTCCCAATAGATGGCGCTGTTTGACTGAAGGGACCCAATGTGTACTGATTCTCCCCGATCTTATCAAATGGGCAGAAACCGTGGGAGACAGGCAATCTCTTAGATACCCTGGCCCCATGCCATGAAAAGCTTTATAGGTGATAACGAGGACCTAGAATCGCATCTGGAACCCCAGAGGCAACTAGTACAGCTTGGCAACAGCCCTTTGATGAACAGGCAAGCCAGCTATCTGTTTGCTAGATAATGGAAGAACATGCAGATGTTCTGAACCTGAAATGTTTTCCAAACTATCATCCTTTTTCCCAGGCCTGAGAAGACCATAAGGGGGTACCTTAACCAGAGGCAACCATCAGAGCAGGGGTTGGCTTTCAAGTGGCTGATGTCCATGCGTTGCTGTTGTTTTTACTGCACCATTTATAACTTGTATGAGACATAAGCCACCTGGGGGCTTTGACAAGGCAGCTTAGGAAAAGGCATATTCGGAGAGTAAGTTTAACTCAAAAGGCCAGCTAGGTTAGGATTAGGGTTAGATTTTTAGCGTAAAAGCAAAATCATTGGTTACTTCTCATATTTAGGTTGTGCTTCACTTCCAGGGTTTAATCTCCTGGTTTAAAATCTGCGGGGTAGGTTAGCTTGAGATACGCTGACTTGCTCGAAGCCTTCCAGCAAACTGTGAATGAAAGAGGTGTGTGTGTTGAATTTGCAGTCATATCAAACATTAGCCATCAGAAGCATCCATGGGGGGAGCAGGAGGGGACACATGATGAAAGCAGAATTATGACAGATGACCCTGCTGTCATCATTTTGATGAAAGGCACTGGATCTTGCAAAGACCTTTGCTAGGCCCTGTACCATTCTGATTTTCCTTTTAGTTCAAATATAATTGATGAGAGAGATGCACGTAAGGAAACAAACATCTGAAACAAGATTTAATACATTTTAAGGAACGGTTCCAGAACAATTAAAGTTTGTATTATTCCTGTTGCCTTGGCTCTATGTGTTCGAACTTATTCCATTCTTCCTTCTCTCTAGTGTCAGCAAGGTGGTTTTCTGTTCTGGGAAACATTATTATACTTTGGCCAAACACCGGGAGCTGCTTGAAGAAAAGAAACAGAATATTGCAATTCTAAGATTAGAAGAACTGTGTCCTTTCCCACTTGAAGCTCTGCAGCAGGAGATGAATAAGTTCACTAATGCCAAAGGTTGGTGGGCTCTAGCTTTTGGAAAATAATTGGTTAAAACCTGGTTTTAGAGAGAAGGAGTTTTCTTTTTTTGAGATTTTTAGCCCATGCTCTCTTTCTGAAGAGAACAAAGAGGGCCCAACCACAGGATTTCTTTAGACATTGACAATGTCCCACTTTGTCCATATTTTGGACAAGGACAATAATACTTCCTGCTGCTAATAACTGAAAAACCAAAAAGGTGAAGAACATGATCCGTTGAGGACTAGACATAACAAGTGAAGGGAGCTTACACAATGCCTTTCTTATCATGCAGCTTTCATCTGGAGTCAGGAAGAACCTCAGAACATGGGCCCGTGGACATTTGTGGCACCAAGATTTGAAAAGCAACTGGCTTGTAAGGTAAAATTCCAGGATTTGTTGAAATTGTCAGGAAGTGAGAAGTCACTGGAACATAGGCATGAGAAGTCAGTGATATGAAGGCATACGGCTCTATGCTTTTGTGGAAACTTAAAGATGTTGACCTCTAGTTTGGGAGATGTCCTCCGTTATACTGCCTCAGATTCCTTGATGGGAATAAGATGGAAGACACAATAATGAGTTCAGATTAGTGTAATATCTATAGGCATGTCTAGGACTTGTATCTAGTCTTAGTTACTTAATTAAACTAACATTGGTCCAAGAACTGTGATAAATGTGAGTAAGCTCCCATTAGCGTAGTTCCTAGGTTTTTTATGCAATACAGTATATAGAAAGCTTGGAGAATTTTGGTTCCATTAAAAGAGATTTCTAACTCTGAAAGAGATGGAAAGGTTCCACTGGCCTTTAGACCAGTGTTTGGGCACTGATAGAAAAAGACTGACTTAAAAATTTGAGGAGAGGACCATTCTATTATAATCTTGTTCCTCCTTAGGAATGTCCTGAACCAAGACAAAGCGGAAAGTAAAAGAAAGGTGTATCTTATTAACTTTATATAAGCTTTTTTTTACAGTACAGTGTTGCAATCCTGCACTCAGTTTGGCTGTTGTGCTGTTCCATGCACAGCTACTCAAGAGTCAGAGAACCTGAAAACAGGGGATCACTTCTGCATTACAGGCAATGCAACTATAAAGTTGATGTTTTGCACCAACTGTAGCTTGAGGGTCTTGGAAGAGATATTCAGATGCTGTGATATGACTAAACCTGCAAACGTCAGAATTATGATGCGTGTCTCATTGGCTGCTTAGAGTGTGATCTGAGTAGCCGGGCTGCAGAATTGCAACCTGAATCATTAGCATCCTTTCAGTCCCAGTTGACAAAAGGCCAGTCTCTAATGCTGCCTCTCTGGCTTTATCACAGCTCAATCTTGTAAGTCGACCAGCCTTACCAGCTCCTGCCGTAGGCATTGGAGTTCTGCATCAGAAGCAGCAGCAAGATCTTCTTACTGAAACATTTGCTTGAGACTTACCTACAGTGGGACTTTTGAGGTTACAACAAGGCCTAGAAAGCAAGAATCTGAAATTCAGTTTGCTTTTGAGGTATGCTGCTGAAATTAATTTGGCCTGAGCCAGAGTTAAAATGGAGTTTCCTATTCCTTTTACTGCAGATGTAATCATCTGCATAAAATTCTGCCATAGCAAATTGATGGGATTTAAATGTGTTTACATTTATCTGGTTCACAGTGTGTGGTACAGACCAACATTTTAAATCAATACAATGATTGTTATAGAAGTTCTTAAATCGTATTACAACACAGCTACAGTGATCTCCTGCTTGCTTGCATGTAGCATTACAAATAAAACTGCAGGATTTTGTATTTTCCATTAGCAATTACCATAAAAAATGTCCCAGGATGAACTTCCCAAATTAAAGAAGCTTTTCTGGGACTGCAAAATAAAATATTTATCACAATTGATTTCCCTTTCATAACAATGTTAGGTATTTATAAACCATAATAAATCAGGGAATGTTTAAATAATGACAGATTATTGTACGTATAGTTCTTATTTCTAAAACAAACCCTGTTGTACAGTATGTGTGTACTTTTAACCATCTTCTAAGAGTTACATAGGCCTGCTTTCCATATCATTTTGGGCTCTGGGCAGCGGAATAACTTTGCTAAACAATTCCCTCCCAGAAAAATAAATTTCCAGGTTCTGTGTGCTAGCCTGGAATTTATTCTATTACATACTAAATATGAAGCCGTGCATCCTCCATCAATGGTACAAAGTATTAATGCTTTCAGGATCATCTCTGCTAGTTCAACCTAGGAACTAAGCCTTAGATTTGAAATTGATTATGAAAGATTTTTTGTCATCTAGTTGATGTTGACTCTAAGCAACCATGTATACAGATTTTCTCCAGGAAGATTTGAAATAGTTGAAAAATAAATTGAAAACTGCAATTCTTTAATAAATTATATTATTATATAGGTTCTGTTCTCACACCTATAAACTAGGGGAGACAGATGATGCTTGAGACAAAGAATTAGACTGATATTCTCTATTGCGGAAAAATAGAAGAGTGTAAAATATCATTTCTCCTCTTTTATTTGGTTTGCTTTGAATGTCTTAATTGCATTTTCTGTATCTGCAACCAAAAAATTTTAGGAATTGTGACACTGGTTCCTTTCCAAATCTTTTCCTGTTCCCAAAGTAACATTTATAACACTATTCAAATGCATTTTATGTTTCTTGCTTTCCTTGAAAGATGTGATCATGGAAATCCTTGTATTTTTGCTGCTTTGGGGCTAAAAGGAATTCTTCAAGGATGATTTAAGTTCAGATAACAGGGGAGGGGCATCAGGACAGAATAAAATTTCTGCGCAGACTAAATTGCTGCTTTGATAGAATTCTCAAGGTGAAAATTGCCACCAAGTCCAACTCCTGCTTAATAAAAGGATCCAAATTAAAGCATCCTTGACAAATGGCTCTGTTTTCTGCTTGAAGAACTGGTTTTATATGAAACTGTTTTTGTTAGGATGTTTTTGAGAGGGAAGGAAAGTGATGTCCTTGAGTATCCAGGTACACCACTGTAATAAAACTGAAATATCAAGGTCACTTGAAGTCTGGAATCTTTTTGTTATTTTAATAATAAAAAGTGCAACAGCTGATTTTTGTGTCTGATGAGCGAAAACTTGTCCTACAGCAGATTGTGTCCATTTTTTGTCCTATGAGCGTAAAATGTGTTGTAGAGAGTAAGGGAGACATGTTCGACAGAAATACACAAGAACCATTACCTAGGCAAAGAGGGCTCAAACATCCTTTAAGTTCTGGGAAGAAGATAATATTCAGAAGTGATTCAGGCAAAAGCCTCCCTGATTCACTGGGGTACAAAAAGGAAGGGCGGTACAGCACAGTCAGGCTTGCAAGATTCTGTTATTAGAATCTCAATAAAGGGTGTTTCTAGTCTTCCTGTAGAATTGATGTTCTGGTCTGGTCTACCTAGTGGGGCTGATATGTGATTGACCATATCATGTTTTGATGGGGATTATTCCCTCCCAAATTAATAATATGTACAGACAGTCCCGTACTTACGAACAGGTACGTTCTGAGAGGCTGTTCGTAAGTCCAACAGGCAAAAGAACCGTGTGTTCGCATCTTACATAAGCGGCAGCATTGAGATAGGTGCTTGCTGAGATGGCATAGGCTCGTCCTCTGTACTTCTACCTTCCTGAAGAAGTGGTCCAGTAACTTTGGGTGATGGTCTTCCTCTTCTCATAAATGACGCTGTAGCGCTGGATTGCATCATGGGCAGCTGCAGACACATTAGGGTCCTGCATCTCAAACAGTGATAGCGCTTCCTCAATTAAGCTGAACCCCTCTGCCATCAGCTTGGTTTGGAACTCTCTTTTCTTCAATATCTCCATCTTCATGAGCATCGCAATGGATTGCTGCTTCTTCACACTACCCCCCTCCCCTTCAGGACTCTTGCACTTAATTGCAGACATTTGCAGTCTGCAATTTGCAGTCGCCCCACACCAAACACAACTGACCATGTGAGAAGTCCGGATCGGAAATCGGAACTGGAAGTCAGGAGATGGCGGGAAAGGGTTAGTTTGCCATCTAACTAACTAACTAGCTTTCTCCCGGCTTCTGGCCCAACTTCTGGGTCCATCTTGTTTGTATCGGCTGAAGTTTGCAGCTTGAAAGTTGGTATGTAGGGTACCTTAAAGAATGGAAACCATTGATGGACTATTTGCAAAATGCAGGCGGGGCGAAGCTTACATGGGGATTTGAAGATTAGATTATAAATGTAATGGGATATGTTTAGACAAAGAATTATTCCTACTTAATGCATTAAAAACTAGTACCTATGGCACTCTTATTATTCTTCAGACCAGAGATAGATTGGAAGCTATCCATTTTTCATGTCTTTTTCTTTTTTCTTTATCTCACTTTTTCTTTTCCTTTTCTTTATCATTTGTATTTTCAATTTTCTTTTTCATTTCTAACTTTTAACTTTGTAATCTTAAAAATTCAATAAAATACTATTAAAAAAAGAAAGAAAGTTCGTATGTAGGGGACCTTCTGTACCTGGTTTCTGCAAAGTCCAGATAGTGGCCATTTCAGGTTTGAGTGACACAGTCACAAAACTTGGCTAAAGACTAGAGCCTATTAACAAATGGGATAAATGCCTTCAATAAATAGCTACATCCATTTGAGACCGGGTAAAACTGTGGTGCCCAAGCAATCTTAAGCGAGATTTTTATCCCTGCGTGTAAAAAAAACCCAGGCTTTTGGATGTGTCCAGCAGCTAGTCTAAAAACATACTGGTGGGAAAGCAGGAAGATTTGCAGTGCTGGCATTGCAAGTTTGCTTCTAAAGCAGGAAGTCAGATTGATGGTCCCCTTTCCCTTCCTGAATTTATTTACTTACTGCCTCCCCTGCCCTCCCCTGGCAAAGCACAAAGAACAACCAGAAGGCAACCTTCCTTTGCAGTATTGCCGATTTACATTAAGGCTCAGTGTTTTACCTTTTCAGAGGTTGTAAATATCAAGAAGGTAAAGGCAATGTCATTCTGTCTGCTGAGCTTGCAGCCGATGGCAGAAAAGTTAAGCTGCTAGGTAGTTTTGTTTTCTCAATCTCGAGAATAGATAATGTTGGGTCGGGAGAAGTAAGGAGAAGCTTAATCCCATGTAGGAAGGCAGGGCCACCAGAACACAAAAGATCAGTGTTTCTGAACCTTGGCAACTTTAAGATGTGTGGACTTCAACTCCCAGAATTCCCCAGCCAGCATGGCTGGCTGGGGAATTCTGGGAGTTGAAGTCCAGTTGCCAAGGTTCAGAAGCACTGCAATAAAGCCATTTCAGGGGCACCAAGAGCAGGATAGAGGGTCTTTCCAGAGATAATGTTTACAGTTAGTTTTTACATTTTATGGTTAATGGTGAATTGTTTTTAATTGATTTAATTTATTTGCGCTGAGTTTTGTTTATTTATTTATTTATATGCGTTTTGCTTGTTTTTAACTTTGCAAGCCAGTCAGAGTCACACAGGTGAAATGGGCGGCTATTCGAATGAATGAATGAATGAATGAATGAATGAATGAATGAATGAATGAATGAATGAATGAATGAATGAATGAATGAATGAAAAAGCTGACACTTGAATGCTGAAAAAATGAAATCACTACAGGAATGGAATGGGATGGGATGAGAAATCTGGAGATGTGCAGGAAGACTCCAACCAAGACCCGACCCTTTTTGCAAATCTTCGTTTTTTTAAATGCACTCGATGCAGCACAGACCCCAGAACATCGGTGTCCGTTCTTCATCTGATGCACTTCCCATTTCTTCCTCTCGTGCACTTTCCCCTTAAGAAAGACGATGCCCGCTCCACTGCCTCCAAAGGGGGCTGGACCCTCCCCCCCATCATCCCCAGCCACGCACAGCCCACGCTGCTTGCAAAGGGCTTCACGCACACCGTTCTGTCCCAGGAGGGAAGACCGCCCATCCGTTTCCAAAGCGGAGGGGGGTTTGTTTATCCACCGCCTCCCTCGACTGCTGGGCAGGCCAGGGCGATGAGAAAACGGACAACTAGGCCTCCCCCCGGGGTTGGGCGGTGTTGGTTTGGCCCAGACGCCCCCGGGCGGGAGTGGAGGCGAGACCCTCCCCTGCTCTCCCCGGCCCTGCCGTCGCGCCGATTAAGACGTCACTGGTCACGTGGGCGGAGGCCGGCATCCTCCGCAGCGGCGAGGAGGCCGGAGGCGGGGAAGGGGAGTTGCTGCCGCAGCCGCCGCCTGCTTGCGAGCCGGAGGGCGCCGAGCCCGGGCGGATCCCGCCTCCGCCAGCATGGGGAGTGAGTGGTGGGACGGGGCTGGGCGGCGGGCTCCGCGGAGGAGGCTGGGCTGAGATTGCAGCACCAAGTCGCCACCCTCCTCCTCCTCCTCATTGCTATTATCAGTCGTCATAGCCTTATTAATAATATGATTGCAGTTATGTATCTGCTCCGGGGTCATGGAAGGCAACATTCTCCTTTTCTCGAGGAAGGAAATGGCACTCTAGAATGTGGGGGGGGGGGGAGTTCAGGACTTTCTAGGGTTGAACTAAGGGGCTGCTTAAGGGTTTGCAAAATTTAAGGCACCCATGTTGCTCCTTACCCCCCACCCCATCCCACCCCGTGCCACCATGCAAAATGCATCCCAAATATTTGTCCCCTCTTCTGGCTTATCGGACAGTTGCTTGGTGGCCCGCAAAATAGACTTTTTGTGGTTTATGCCCCTGGTATTGGCATGCAGAGCTAGGCTACAAGAGAATTAAAATAATATAGTTGCTTCTTTCTTTCTTTCTTTCTTTCTTTCTTTCTTTCTTTCTTTCTTTCTTTCTTTCTTTCTTTCTTTCTTTCTTTCTTTCTTTCTTTCGTGGCCACTGGGGCTTGTTGAACATTGTCGCCCCCGGATTGGTGTTGGTACAAACCTGCCTAGGCAAATATTGGCATTATTGCCTCCAACACCCGTTCTCAAAAAATAGACCTGCATGCTTTTTGCCTTTTCCTGCTCTCGTACCTGCAGATAGGTTGGTTTCAGCGCTGTTGCTAGGCTCTGAGAGGAATGCAAAATATGAAAATAAGTAAAATGAGCGCTCTCGTTTGCTCAGATTTTGTTGCTGGTAGACATGATGGTAGAAGGTATCAAGTTTTACTAAACTTTTTTCAGTGAAAAATATCTCAGTTGTCTGTTTTGTATAGATTTCACTACTCTCTCATTGTAAATCAATCGGTTGCACAAATTTGTACTTGCAGAAGTTGCCTTAGGAAAACATATCTGCTTTTAAATAGGTAGTTGTTGCCGGATGTATCTTGAGATAATAGGTGCTTGTTAAATGCATGGCATCCTTTGGCCTTCAAATGAGTATTTATTATTATTTATTAAACCAATTTATATAGCCAATGAAGTATGAAGGCCAACTCAGCATAGGGAGGTAAAAATACGGTCTTCTAGATTTCTTGAACTATAATACAATAAACTCAAACCAACAGTCATGGATTCTAGGAGTTTTAATTTCCAACCTCTGAAGGGCCCCACAGTTCTTACACAAAACAATTTATTTCCCTAAGCTGAAATAAGGTTAGGAAAAGTGTTGCATTTTCATAAAAGTAACAAGATTGCACATAAAGCTAACAAATATATTGGCTCATAAGCTTTCATGGATCCAGTCCATCAGTGCACAAATCTATATATAATTATTCTGTTGAGACGAGCAATTTGTGCAGAAATATTTATTTGGGCAGGTAAGAAAGGAGAAATAATTAAAAAGTGAGAGAGAGACTTGATTTGGATGTGACTAAACATAAAGCAGCAGTTAGCTGTGATACATCCATTCTTGTATCTATAATATAAGACCATTTCTTATACAATAATCACATCTTCTTAATCAGGCTGTGTAATTCCTTTCCCAAGGTTGGCCCCACTGAGGCCAGTGACAGAATGTTCTCCAGAAGTAAAGTGTTCCCCCACTGGTGCTTGAATATTGTCATTTCTGTGGTCAAATATGTCTTTAATTAATCAATTGATGTCCATTTATTATACTGTGCATTTCACTATATTGGAGCATTGGTCATATGTAGATAATGGTAGGATGAGCAAATGTATTTTCCCTGGTGTTGCAGGTGACTGTGATAGGTCTTGTGAGGTCAGCATCAGGCTAGATATGGGTATGGACTTTTATGTATTGCGGTTTTAGGCTGGGTAATCCAAGGGTTTATATCATTCTTGCCGAAAGTTAGGTACATCAGCACTTTTTAGCCTAGACTCATTTCTTCCAGGAGATGCTAATTCATTTCTTTTGCAAATGACATTTTAAAAAATAATTGCAATGCTGCTATTTAAAGGGATTCACTCTAGAACACTTACTAGTGAATTTCCCTGTGGTGCAAGGGTCAGAGAGCCCCTCAGATGCAGTAGCTACAAATTACGCATTCCATTAGGAGTGCTGCTTCTAGAAGGAAATTCTAAAATGATTATTTAGCATTGATATTTAACTAGGCCAGTGATTCCTGACCTTTTAAATGGCTCACTCTACTGTCATTCAGAGCTTTTGTGGACCATTAAGAAAGCAAACCACTTTAAGCATTTTTTAATGTAGCGTAGGGGTGATGGGAGTCAACCTAAACATCAAGGGATATTTAAAATGGAGTTATTTGTAACTATTTATTATGCTCCCTCACAAGCATATTGCACTCATCATAGTACTGCATTTTTAGCTCCAATGGTGGGAAAATGATACCACTTAACCACCTAGGGACCCGAAGTCAACCTCATGTCTTTATAAATAAATAGAAAATAATTGTTATTTTCTATTCCCTGCCATGAGATCCCTACCATATCTTTATGGACTGAAGATCGTCCTTTGATTGGAGCTTATAGTTCTTAAGAAACTGGGAATACAGCAAAATAAACTGTAATCTGGGCTAGAGCTGTGCTTGCTTTGCAAATGGTTAGGAAGGAGAGCTTTGGACCCTGCGTGAACACATCACTTCTCTGCCATTCATTAAAGCAGCCCAATTCTTTACTAGCTTCTGTACAGGCCTAAAAAAAGATGTTGCTGCTTTAAAAGTGACATTTAGACTTTTAAAGCAGCAGCATCTTTTTTTCAGGCTGGCACAGAAGCCTGAAAATGTTGGGGCTGCTTTAGTGAATAACAGAGAAGTACTCTACATGGTGACGTCTGAAACAGTTCTTCCAAATCACATGCAAAATGAACATAGCCCTGTTCTATGCCTTAGATATTAAAGCAAGGCAAATATTTACAGACAGTTAAGAACACAGGTTTTCTTGACAAATTAATGCTTTGCATGTTCTGTACTTTTATCCTCACTTTTATTATCACTGTAATGGAAATCATACATGTGTGTCTTTTTCTTTAACAGTCAAATTTCTGGAACTCATTAAGCCCTTCTGTGCTGTTTTACCTGAAATCCAGAAGCCTGAAAGAAAAGTAAGTGCTTTGCCTTGCTTATGCAAAATTCACAGAATGCTTTTTAAATAAGACTAAAGTTCTAAGTAAGTCTTATTAACAGTATGAAATCAGTTTGTGAAAAGAAATTATGGGAAATTTGGGTATGTAATTTTCAAATATCAGAATGAGATTGTTGATGTCTAGCGTGGGTTGATGAATTCTCTTTGTTCTTCTTTGATTTAGCCATGTTGGACACAATTCAGCAAGCATAGGTTACTGTTAAGGCTGGAGTTTTATATACCTCTGAAAGCAAGTTCTGCTGATTTTGCTGACTTATTTCTGAGTACACGTGCATCAGATTTCATTGAGCATCCATTTAGCCCACTAGAAGAAATATTTCCCTTTAGTCATGCATAGAAATGGACTTAGATTTATCCAGCAACAACATAGGGAAGCATTTGTGAAAGTATAAAAACTATACATCTAGCATGACACTGTTGTCCACCAAGATCCCAGCCCATCATTGGATTTACTCTTTGAACCTACTTGCTGTGTACATCTAATAATTCCATATAACTAAGTGTAAGTTTATTTTACATATATTGTAACACTGGGTTGTGGTTTTTTATCTTGCTGTCCTAAAAATTCTCTATTGATTAACTTGGTTTTATTTGTTGTGCTTTACAGATTCAATTCAGAGAAAAGGTTTTGTGGACAGCGATCACCCTCTTCATTTTTTTAGTATGCTGCCAGGTAAGAATTGACCTAGTTATGGGCCAAGGTTCTTTAAATATTCACCTTCTGTCAGACCAGCCTACTGTCTGCCCTGCGTTCTTAGGTAATCAACAGGGTCACCATTGCAGGTCCTGCTGCAGAAGCCCTTTGATGTCAACAGTTATTTCTGTTGCTTTCAAGGTAAATGAAGTTGGACCTAATTTTGAAGGAAGCCCCCACCTTATTCCAATTTAGGAAGGCAGACTACAAAAATACTTTCTTCTGTTTAATGGCTTAGTGTTTTAAGGTTAAGAACGTTCTGTTAGTTTTGCATTCTGTATTTCTTCTCTGTAATTATTATTGCTGTTTTTGTTGTATTTTTGTAAGTCGCATTGAGATGTTAACGGAGTGGACTGCCTATAAATGTTCTTAAATAACTAAATTATTAGTGTTGCTAATAATGAAGCATTAGTGTGAACTTTTGGAAACTGTAAAGGATACTGATAGTTCCAGACATTTGACATCATTGACAGCTTTTATAATGAAAGCTAACTTGAAAAAAAGTATTGCAAATTATTGCATTGACTCAAAAGTAATGTAGGGCTTTTAAAATCTTTGAGTGTTTTAGAATATAATCTTCCTGCCCTGGAGGTTCTTAGTATAATATAGCATGTCAAGCACTTGCCAGATACTGTGTGATCCAGAAGGGCATGAAATAAAATATTGACAATACAAGCCCCTGTATAGTCTCCATCAAAAATTGCTTTGCTGTTTTTGTCTAAAATGATTCAGTATTGTGTGTACCTTTCTCAAAATTGCCTTTGATTGTGTTTTATTTTTTCATGCTTAATATTGTTATGAATCTTGTAGATACCGTTATTTGGAATAATGTCCTCAGACTCTGCAGATCCTTTCTATTGGATGAGGGTCATTCTTGCATCAAACAGAGGTTAGTGGACTTCACTCACTTTTTCATCTGCCACTGTCTCTTTGGCTTACTAATTTTGATAGGAAAGTAGCTTAGATTTCTGGGGGGGAAACCACATTTGTCCTTAGGTTCTCCAATGTACTGATGCCTGCCCTAGATTTTAAATTAGGGGAGGGCAATATTTTTCAGCCAGGGGCCATCCTTAAAAATTAAATAGCTTGTCCCATTGCTAAGGCTCTGAACAGCTTCCATAAAATAATAAATAATCAGAACGTGTAACATGAATCCTAAAAGCAACATTAAAGCTTCATGATTCATAAAACAGCATTCAAATATTTCAGATATAGAGCAACCCCTGCTATAGGTCTCATACTTGTGATGGCCTGACACCTTAGACCTGAAACACATACACTACATCAAAAGAGTTCAGGCAATCTCAGAAGGCCTCAGCAAATACAATGGGTTTTTAACACTTTGCAGTTGTTAATTGATAAGATACTTGCAATCTCTGTCACATGTAACCTACTTCTGCACAACCAACCTGTCTTCCCCTCCCTGCCTCATTCCAGTTTAAATGCTACATCAGTCAAGCCATTCAATGCATCCAGTGAAGGGAGCTGCAGCTCAGAAAAGCTGATGCCTTTTAATAAAAAGTGTTAGTCAGAAAAAGATGCTACCAGACTCTGTGATGCATAATTACCCAGAAATTGTTGCAAATACATGGAATATGATCTTTAAAGACTAATAACCATGAATAACAGTATGAGCAAGAAGATATAAAATATAGAAACTGCGTCATTGGAAAAATACATGATGATGAATATGGAATATTTAAGGACATGATTAAGAATTCTATAATACAGAACACCACTATTAAACATTTGTTTGCTTGTTTGTTTCCCTTCCATCCTTCTTCTACAGGCACTTTAATGGAGTTGGGTATCTCTCCTATTGTGACTTCTGGCTTAATTATGCAGCTGCTGGCTGGAGCCAAGATCATTGAAGTTGGCGATACACCAAAAGATCGAGCTCTGTTCAATGGTGCTCAGAAGTGTGAGCATTAATTTCTGTGCCTTGATGGAACTTTCTTTTTCTCCTTAGCAAATGCAACATCTAACTACTTAAGCCTGTATGGTTGTAGGAAGAGGACATGATTGTTTGTTTTCTTGTTTCAGTGTTTGGAATGATTATTACTATTGGGCAAGCAATTGTATATGTCATGACTGGGATGTACGGGGATCCTTCTGAGATGGGGGCTGGAATCTGTCTCCTGATTATAATCCAGGTAAATTCTTTCTTGCTAATGCTTCCTGATATGTTTGTATAGCTTTCAATATATCTGTGGGGTGAGGAGGCAGGGAGAGTTTAATACTAGACTCAGCAAGTTTGGAAGATTTGAAAGCTGCAAATATATATTCCAAGACCTACAGTGCTATTATGTACAGAAGGCTTAAGTAGTTTTTGATGGCATGATGGTCCTTTCGGAGACAATCCTTCTTCACAAAAAGCCTTCAGCTCACTGAGTCATTGTGGGTTCTTCTGTTCGTTGGGATGAAATCAAACACTTTCATCCAGTGATGGGAGCCTTCTGTTGGTATGGGTATCCGGGGAGAAGATGGGCAAATACTTCCTCTGTAATTTCCCATGCTTCACTAAAATCTTCTCAGGAGTCTCACTCATCTTCCAGAAGAGATCTGGACAAGGTGGAGCACTGTTGGAATCACTGGACAATTTTGTCCTTGCCTTGCTGTCCAAAAAAATAAATTTGATTCTGTATGTTACAGTTGCTTAGGCAAGAACTGGTACTAGACTATATACCAAACTCTGGAAGGCAGCAGTTTTAAATTGGCTGTTTTTCTCTAACCAGTCGTGTTTCATAGTAGAAAAAAGTTTCAAATTGGCGAGTTCTCTACCCAACCAGCAGCAGCTACCGAGATGGAGATGAGCAAACTCATGTGTAATGTCTACCTCTGATCTAATGTTTCTTCTTTTCTGAATTTATTGATAAAAGAAGTCAGCTTTTAGGGTGTTTAATGTTACCTTTTAATCCTTAAAAATAATAAAATACTCAAGTGTCACTTGTGAGACTGAAGGAAGGAAGGTTGAAAAGTATGTAAAAGCATTGCTCACCCTGTTGTAAAGCATGTGAAGAATTATTATTAGTAGTATTATTAGTATTACTACTACTACCACTACTACTACTACTATTACTATTATTTGCCAATTGTTCCCCAAAATATTTCTAGGCAGATATGTTTGTCAGATCATCTTAAAACATGCATTACTTAACCTGGATGAATTTGATTTAACAGAATTGCACGGTTGTAACATATTGCCAGAGTCTTCTCTGAAATCCTTAAAAATTGTTGCCAATTTGTAATTTTCAGTGTAACAGAAGGAAAATGTTAATTTGAATTACCGTATTTTTCCGACTATAAGACGACACTTTTTTCTAAAATCCTTACACTAAAAATTGAAGGGCATCTTATTCAAAGTCAGCCGAGGAGAGAACCGCGCGGTTGCAAAACTGCCCATACTTTGTTTCTGCAAAGAGGCTTCCTCCTATTTTTTTTTATCTGCGCTCAGTCGTTACCGACTCTGCAGTGACTGCTTGGACAAGCCCTTGCAGTTTTCAAGGCAATTGTTTCGGAAGTGGCTTGCCAGAGCCTCCTTCCTAGAGCAGAGCCCAGCTGGCAAGCTCAGGAGGCGGGGTTTCTGTTGCTTCGTGCCCTTTTCGGGCGCGCGTGGTTTTTCGCGCTTACCGGCAACTGCTCCCGACTCCTTTTTGCAAGGTGCCGCCAGCATTTTTCCTCCCACCGGGGTGAGAGTCCCCATTTATCCACTCACGTGAGTTTTCGAACTGTTGGGTTGACAGGAACTGGGGAGGAAACAGGAACTCACCCTGTTAACGCGAAGGCTGGACTCGAACCGCTGAAGCGTCGACCATTTCTGGCCGGCAACTTTCAGCGTCATTAAGCCGCTGCGCCTATTGCTAGCCTCCAATCACGAGTGAAATAGCTTGTCTCCCAAACAGACTTCCTCCAATCACGAGCCTGATGTAACTGACGTCAGCTGATGCTGAACAAACCAATTAGAGGAAGTCTGTTTGCAAAGACAAGCTATTGGCAGTTTCACTCATGATTGAATGTAATCAGTTATGCAAAAGAGCATGGAAATAGAGCTGCAGAGAGACGGTTTGGACCTCCTCCCACCGAGTGTATCAGGTAAACGGTAACTAATTACTAAATAAAAATGTGTTCTGCACTATCTTTAAAATATTGATTTCTTAATTTTGGGTTGGAAAAGTGGGGGTCGTCTTGTACATGGGGGCGTCTTATTGACGGAAAAATACGGTAATTAATTGGGTTTACTCCCCTAGGCCAAATAAAATCAATTTTATCAGTCAGTTGTAAAGTATCAGCCGAATGAGCAGTGGCATAAAAATTGTTTCAAAGTAACCTAACCTTTGAGTATGTCTACTAAACCTAGAAATACGTCAGCATTTTATTAATTTATTTTTATTTATTTATCATATTTATATAGCCGCCCATCTCACACAAGGTGATTCTGGGTGGCATACAACAATTAAAAAATAAATACATAAAAACAATTACACATACAAAACTGTAAAAACACACAAAATAGGAGGAGATAAAATTAATAAGGGAGCCATCGTAAAATCTCCCCGGTCCCCTGGGAGCCCCAGGCCTGATCCCATAACCAGGTCTTGAGGGACTCACGGAATGTTAAGAGGGATGGAGCTAATCTCACTTCTGGGAGGAGAAGATTTCACAAGAAGGGCGCCACGGCAGAGAAGGCCCTCCTCCTGGGACCTGCCAAATGTAATTCTCTGGCAGACAGAACCCGCAGCATGCCTTCTCTGCCAGACCTGTTGGGACGGGCAGATGTAATCGGGGAGAGGCGGTCCCTCAGGTAACCTGGCCCCATCCCATGAAGGGCTTTAAAGGTCAAAAGCAGCACCTTGAATTGGACCCAGAAGCAAACTGGCAACCAGTGCAGCTCGCGAAGCAGAGGTGTAATGTCCCGCCCTAGGGGCACACACAACTGCCTGTGATGCTGCATTGTGCGCCAGCTGAAGCTTCTGGATACTCTTCAAGGGCAGCCCCATGTAGAGCGCATTACAGAAATCCAAACGGGAGGTGACCAGGGCATGAGTGACAGAGATTAGGTCCCTCTCATCTAGGAATGGGCGCAACTGGCGCACAACATGAAGCTGTGCAAAGGCCCTCCTAGCCACAACTGCCACCTGCTCTTTGAGCAAGAGTCATGAGTCCAGGAGGACCCCCAGATTGCGCACAGGGTCTGTCTGGGGCAGTGCCACCCCATTCAGTACCAAAGATGGCAGATTTTGTTTATGATGATAAGCTACAGGAGTAATTAAAAGTGGTTTAAAATTGTTCCCTGCATTATATTTTATAATTTGTTATGTGCTACTGAAGGGATAGGATTGGACCTCTTAATGATAGCAAAATGCAGTATAGCTTGGAAAAGAGAGGTAGTTAACAGGTTTCTGCCACCCCCGAGAAAATTATTTCCCCAAGGAGCCTCAGGAATTAACACAACTTGGTTTCCTAATGAACTTTGGCCTGCTAGCTGATTTTCCCTGGGCTCAGAAAGCAACAGCAAACCATGTGCATATTGCTGCCCAAGCCAAGACTTTACCTTTCTCATTTCTTTCAAGGATGCCTAGCTAAGGGCTGCAGCATCGACAGGACTTCAGTAGTTACCCAAAAAAGTTAGAAAGGCAAGCAAAGCCCACATCCATTGCAGAATGAATAGTGATTATGCTTTACTTGTGAGCAAACGGCAGGGTTTTTGAGCGCAAAGTTATGGACCTTTTGGAATTCCCCCCCACAGTTGTTTGTTGCTGGCTTGATAGTACTGCTGCTTGATGAGCTTCTGCAGAAAGGTTATGGCTTGGGATCCGGCATTTCTCTCTTCATTGCCACCAACATCTGTGAAACCATTGTCTGGAAGGCCTTTAGCCCTACTACCATTAACACTGGCAGAGGTATAGTACGTTTGCACAGCTGATGTTTTGACCAGTTGCATGCTTTATCAGCCTCTTGCAGAGAGCAACCATGGCCTAGGAGCTAGGAAGGGCCTTGGTGTGAAGACTTGGCCTATTGTCACAACACATGGTTGCTCTTTTTTTTTTTTTTGGTTTCCTTAATGCAGTGATAGTCTCTCCCTAATCAGCCACGGTGGAATGCCCTAGATCGGGTTTTTCAAACTGTGTTCTTGAAGACCCTATAGTTCCAGGAGAACTTGATAGGGTTCTGTGAGAGGCTAAGGTCAAAACAACCAAGTTCATTCAGACACAACCCATTTTGTATCACTAAAGCTTTGCCTCTTGATTCAAAAGTGCCAGGATTGTTTCCCCCCCCCCTCAAACTCGTTCCATAGCCTGAAAAAGTTTGAAAACCCCTGGTCTAGATCACTGTGTGTTGCAAGAAAGACAGGAATCTGGAGAATATGTTTGCCATCTTTACTCCAAATCTGGGCAGAATGTGGCAAGTACTTTTTCTGTACAGGAGGATTTGAGTGTAGGAGCCTTCCCCATTCCAGTTGGTTCTACATCTGTGGTTCCCAAACTGTCCTGTGGCGCCCCAGGGCACCATAGCGAACTCATAGGGGCACTGCGTGATAATACAGTGATACTCAACATCTGTCAGACATTGCATGAACTACAAACCTAGGAGTGTCATGAAAAAATTACTGAGACACTAAGGGTGCTGTGAACCAAGACATTTTGGGGACCTCTGTTCTGCATAAATCACGTCAATATATCTTATCAGTGCAGATTATTGCTAGAATGAAAGTTCTGGAGCTTCTCAGATTGCAACATGCATTCTAGAAGCCTGAGAGAATCCAGATAGGAAATCTGGGACTGTTCCTGGAATTACTGTCCCTCTCTTTGTCATGTTGCTCCAGAAGGAAATACTGTGGCACAGTGGACAATTATTACTTTAACAACAATAAACTCGCTGTAGGTGGATCATCTCAGATGCTGGATCAAAAGCATATCTGAAATCTTAACAGTAAAGAAATGTTAACTTTATTTAATATAGCTGAATTGTTGGGGCCAAAATTAGGAATTTTTTTTAAATCCAGAGGTGCACACCAGCTCCCAGTTGTGCCTAGATCAGTCCCGTTGGTCTCAGTGGAAACTCGGCAAACCTCAGGATAAGCTTGTCCAGTTCCTCTGGATTCTCTCTCTCTCTCAGCAGATTTCCCTTTCTCTGGTTTATAATATGTTTCTGGTTGCTGCTTCTACTGTGCCACACTATTTTCTTTTCTGTTTCTCTCTGTTTTTCTCTTCACGTGTTTGTTTCCAAAACTTCTGATAGCCAGAGTGTTTTTTTGTTGACAGAATGGAGGCATCCTTTACTTTGTTATTTCAAATGTTTAAGGATTGTTGTCAGCCCTTTGAGGTAGTCTGGACAGAAAACCAAAACCATGAGCACTAACACTACCTTATTGTAAGGTTACAGTAACAGAATCTAGCGAGTCTGAAAGCAATTCTCCCCTCCTTGGGCTTTACTTTCCAAGGAACCAGGGAGGGTCCCTTCTGTGGTGCTTTCCGCGCCCCCATTCCTTCGGTGGGCTGAGATCTCCACCTTTGCCATGGCTGCGGCTCTTCCTCCTCCTGTCTCTCAAGGATATTCCCACAGACAATTGTACAAGTAAAACATAACTCTGCTGGGGGGAGCCCACTTCCGATGAGTAGAGGGTGCCTCTTGATGCTGAGGAAGTGGGGGCAGAGTTAGGGCATTCACAGAGAAATATTCTGGAGATCTCTCTTGTGAACCCCTTCTGTTTCTCGGTGCTCACCCTGAAAATTTATCCGGTATCCTGGGAGAATGTGGATGAATGTACAGCTTCATGTACTCGTTATGAACGAGCACTTGGTTTTCCAAAAGCATGAAACCTTGCTTGGTAAGTCTTGAAAAGAGGGTAGTTCCTGTAAAAGCTGAACACGTTTCATTTCATTCATATACAGTCCTTGTCATTGAATAATTAAACACTCCATTAATTCCCTCAATTCCTTTTTCTGTGAGTTCCTTTTCCTTCTTGAATTCTGCATGAGTTCCGTTGGGCTGTTATTGCAGTGCTCGTACGCAGTGCATGTCAAAGTGACCTTACGTGTGGCTTTTGGTACATCTAGGTACAGAATTTGAGGGTGCTGTCATTGCCTTGTTCCACCTCTTGGCGACACGAACCGACAAAGTCCGTGCTCTGCGGGAGGCGTTTTACCGCCAGAATTTGCCAAATCTCATGAATCTGATTGCAACAGTGTTTGTGTTTGCTGTGGTCATATACTTTCAGGTAAGAGAAATCTGCAGTGTGCATTTTGCCATAGAACTGCTGTTTTATGACAGGAGGAAGTGCGATTAAACATTTTAGTCTGCCTAAGATCAGAGAATGCAATCGGTCTGGAGTTTTCTTTGAACTAGGAATGAGGCTCATGCTTTGAGAGAGTAGTCCCCATCCAAGTTCAGGTTCATGGCTAGAATTGGTTGCTTTCTAATATTTCAGTGTTATCTGAGCTAAACTCAGCTACATCATTTGCATGAAAGGTGTTTGCTCTTAGTTTTGTTAATAGAGTGCTGCGTCAAGCATCAAGCTGTTTTTAAACATTCGCTTTTAATTTCAGTATTCAAATCATTACATATGGGGAGTTGATCTTTAAGTGTGTGTGTTTGTTTTTTTGACATTCCAGCTTAGGGGTGGAGTAGGGGTTCAGCTTTTGTACCAAAGTGTCAAATATAAATGATTACAGCCTGTTTCTGCATTGTTTTAAATGCTGAAGCATTATGGCGCATTCTTAAATATGCTTAAAATTTTAATTCTTAAATCTTCTCTAAAAGAGCCATTTCCAAAGCCTGCATTTTCATGGAAGGGCAGAAATCCCAATGAGGTGATTGCTAACTGATGAACAGAACTGCATCCGTTTTAATCTGTCCAATCCAAAACATTGCCTCTTGTTAGAAAAGTTTTCTAACGCCAGCACTAGATTTTAAAAACTGATCCAGAGATGCTTGCACATAAAGGAATATTTTCATGCGTCTGACGTCTGCACCTGGATCACTTCTACAAAGAGCTTTTTAAAGTTTGAAAAATGTTAAGTAAGGCTAGTCAGCCCTTTGGCTTTGCACTTGGGAGCAGACACATAGCATCACTTGGCAACCCTTTGAAACAGCCATAATTTTTCCTGCAATCCCCAGGCAACCATGTGATCCCTGAAGAAGATGTGGCTGCCTTGAGGCACTGCACAGAAATACTACATTTACATTCCTGCATGCTCTTAAGTGCCTTTCAGATATTGAATCTAGTGCTGCGCAACCTTAGTTTTAGGCAAACTTAATTGATTTTTATTAAAACCCAGTTGTAATTCATGTTTAAAATGTAATACATTTATTAATTTATTAGAGATTGGCAGTTACTAAAATCATTGTGCGAATATAGTCCTAATATTAGTAATTTGGGAGAGAGGTGGAAAGAGAGATTGAGAAAAACTGCTTTATAACTGGGTTACACCCACACTTACCTCTAAATTAGCCTTTGTTTCAAGCAATGTAAGAAATGCTGTGAAACGGATAGTACGGATACCTTGAAGAAGAAATTTAAAGTCAGTTCTATAAGACATTGAGTAGACTAGAGTCTCTTCCAACTCCACGCTTTTGTGTTGATGATTATCAGCAAAGCCTTTGACAAGGATTGGCTGACCTTCTCTAGTAAAGGCGGGGGGAGGTGGGATAAACAGGAATCTTTGCTGTTGGCTGACTTACTTTCTAGATTATAGTAAAACTGGCAAATGGGAGGAAAAGAGAGGTAGACCTGTCTATCCAGAAAAACAAAGCACATCAGATCAAGCCAAAAGAAGCAGGAAGGTTTAAGGATAGTTGTCAGCTGAAATTACAAGTCATCTGGATAACTGAGGGGGAATGGTAGGTGGCTGGGGAAAGAGAAAAACTACTCAGGACTTCAGGTGTTTTTTTTCCTGGTTCTTACACTGCAAGATTCAGATGTGCCAGCATGACTGGAAACATTCGCATCCGCTCTCCATCCTGTTTAATTGTAACAGGAAAACAAACAAGCTGGTCCAAAGTTCTGAATATCTTCTCAGTTTCTGCAGCTTTGAAACAGATGTGCTGCTAGCGTGGTGATAACCTTTGCTCTTCCCCACAGGGATTTCGAGTCGATCTCCCAATCAAGTCTGCTCGCTACCGTGGGCAATACAGCAGCTACCCCATCAAGCTCTTTTATACCTCCAACATCCCCATCATTCTTCAGTCCGCCTTAGTTTCCAACCTCTATGTTATTTCCCAGATGTTGTCTGTGCGGTTTAGTGGCAACTTCTTGGTAAATTTACTTGGGCAATGGGCAGTAAGTATCCAGCTATTCCTATAATACCACCTTCAAAGTAGCAGTGTTTTACTTTGGGATCTGTAAAGGGTGTCACATTTTCACTGTCTCCTTTCTAGGACGTTAGTGGTGGTGGTCCAGCACGCTCCTATCCTGTTGGAGGTCTCTGCTATTACCTCTCCCCTCCAGAATCCATGGGGGCTATCTTTGAGGATCCGGTCCATGTGATTGTGTATATTATATTTATGTTGGGCTCTTGTGCCTTTTTCTCGAAGACGTGGATTGAAGTGTCTGGATCATCTGCAAAAGATGTAGGTGTCCCCCCCCCCCCCCGCATCTGTTCTATCCTCTTCAGCAGCTGGGCTCTTGATTCTCACTTGTTTATGCAAAGCCTTGCATCCATTGACACACAGGTATTTTTGCAGGTTGCCAAGCAACTGAAAGAGCAGCAAATGGTAATGAGAGGCCACAGAGATACATCCATGGTTCATGAATTAAATCGGTAAGGGGATAAAAGAGAATCACAACTGGGTTTTCTGTCCAAGCTGTTTTAGCATTTTTCTTTGTTTTTTCCTTGATGAGTGGCGCCAGAGTCTGTTTTCATGCTATTCATTGGTTAGTTCCACCACTTCCAGAAATGATTTGGATTGCTGAAACCAATCCTTAATAGAAACAAATAAGTCTTGAAATAAATAACTCCCGTACATCCAGCAAACGGGTACCAGAAAAGGCAGATTATGTTCCTGTTCTCTTCCCTCCAGCAAGATCAGAAGCGGTCTTAGAAAACACGGATTGACTTATTTCTTGTTCTGAATGGAAATCAAAGGCTTGCAGGATATTTTTATAGCAATAATACACTGGCAAGGACAACTTGGCCATCTTAAGTGTGTATAGAGGAACTTTGACTAGATTCCCTCCTAGGATCAACATCCTGATTTTGATAGTGACCAGCGCATGGCATTTGGATAACTATTGATAATTAACAAAGCAGGAATGAGACATACTGAAGGCTGTAGTTTTTCATTTGCTAGCTATGGAGTAAGTGGACAGAACTCATTAAGTCAGTCTTTTGAGGATTAAAAAAAAACCCTCTTCAATTGGTTTATCCTCTAGTGGAGATAGCACTAGGAAATTTGGGACTTGGGGGAGCATGATGAAAAAATGCAGCTGTTAACTTTACTCATCTGGATCCTTTCTAGAGTGAGTCTCTCTGCTAAATCAAGAAGTACTTGGAATTGAAGGCACGATGACCCGAAGCAAGTAGGTTTCCATTAAAATGAGTTTTGTTTTTGTCCTCCACTTAGGTACATCCCTACTGCAGCTGCCTTCGGAGGGTTGTGTATCGGGGCGCTCTCGGTCTTGGCTGATTTCCTTGGCGCCATCGGCTCCGGCACTGGAATTTTGCTTGCGGTCACCATTATTTATCAGTACTTTGAGATCTTTGTCAAAGAACAGGCAGAAGTTGGAGGCGTAGGTGCTTTATTTTTCTAAACATGCCAATATCAAGTGGCTTGTGAGGAAGGGAATTGTCCTTTGACAACCTTTGAATCCAATAATGCCATTTTTTTTCCTTTTGAACATTTTCAAACATTTTCTCATAACGGGCTTGTGTGCAGCTTCAGAACCAGCTGCCTTAACAATCAAAGTTTACATTGTCTTGGTTAAAATCCAAAAGTCTCTCTCGTGTTGCCTGTAGCGTTGGAAAATGCATCTCCTCTCCTCTCCAACACTAGAGTGAAGATGGCTGGATGGGTGCCCATTTTGTTACTAGTGAACACTTTGCACACTCGGGGGAATTAAAGGTGTCTCCACCCGTTGTACGTCTGACACCCGTTGCAAAGAGTTCTGTGTTGCTCCAAATGAGAACCCTTAGGCTTATTTAAAAAGTATGTCACTTTGTTTCCTTGAAATCTATATTTTACATGAATTACTTTTATACGCTCAAAGAAAAAAACACTCTCCCTTGCACCTTAACACCCTGTTTGGAGTATACATCTCAGCCCCCAGACTCTGAAATTAAGCCAGTGGTGGAAGAGCATTTCAACTGCCTCATTTGCCAGTTTGGATCCATGGAAACTTAAGGGGCAGCAGACCTGGTGAAGCCGATCCAGATTTCTGCCAGCCCGTCAGGCACCATCATGCTGTGGGCCCCAGGGTGTCTTTCAGCCTGCAGTTCTTTCAGGATGGGGGAACAGGGAAGAGACCACGAGCGGCTTGAAACTTCACCCTCATGTCCTTTCTTTCCAAAGTAGACAAAAAAACACAGCCAAGCAAAGAGGTTGTTCTTAAAGGGGTATGGCTTGTGTTGAGAAGAAACAAAGCCCTTATCTTGTCGTGCTTCTTTGCGGCAACGTAGCCAGTGTAAACATTAGACATTAAAGTTATTTAATTAAAACCTCGCCCTTGCTGCTTTTATAAGATGGTTTCCCTGTAACTCTTTGAAGCAAAGCGATGGAGCATGTGCAGGGCTCCCTCTTCCCATTTTCCCCCACAAAGCAACCCTGTGAGGTAGGTTGGGCTGAGAGAGGGATTGGCCCAAGGTCTCCCAGGGAACTTTGTGGCTGAAGGGGAACTGGAACCCAGATCTCCACACTACACCAGTGTTTTCTTGAACATGGCAACTTTAAGACATGTGGACTTCAACTCCCAGAATTCCCCAGCCAGCATGCTGGCTGGGGAATTCTGGGAGTTGAAGTCCACATGTCTTAAAGTTGCCAAGGTTGAGAAATGCTGCATTACACCATAGACGCTAGAGGCAGGGAGAGGGTTACGTGCAGCTTCTGGTCATGACCTGCCGCTCTCAGAGCTCTGGCAATTCTGCCTCTTGGTTGATCAACTATTTATGGGTGCCGAGGAAGAGGGGGCTATTTAGTTAGAAGAGCTTCACTTTTGATGAAAAAGGTATGGCCAGGCCCAAGGCAAAGAAAGAACCACCATTTTTACTGCCAATTACTCAATGCACCAATCCAGCAGTGTAAGAACTACTCACTGAAAGATGGTAGGAAGACATTTATTTTCCACCAACCATTCCAGTTAACTTCATATAGAACCTGAATTAAGCAATTTTTTTTTCCCTGCAGGAAATAGCTCGGTTACGTCATTCAAGGCAAAATTGCTGCCTTACAAGGGTGTGACATTGCTCTTCTTGACTCCTATGTAGGTGAACCCTTCATTCAGGAAGCTCCCTCAAACGCGCCAAGTTCTGCAGAGTCCTAGAATTTCATGAACGGCACTTGGAACGGCTGATCTGTTGCATGCCTCAGGGCGAGCGCGTAAGCATACAGCTTGGCATCCACAATCAGGTGTTCCTCTGCCACAAGTTCTGCAGAAAACACACACAACATACAGGAACTGTCTTCCATTCAAAGGGCCATGGGTGGCAATTTTCATAATACACATACATGTGTTTGCATGTATTAGACATTCATTTTCGGTGTAATTGAACCTACTATCTCCTAACACTGGTCTCAGCGTGTGCTTTCTACAGCAAGATCCCAAAAGTGCATCTGGATTCTTCATTCACATGTCCCAGATGTGGGAGAAATGCTCTAACCCAGACTCCCTCTGATCAAATGATGTGCTTACTTCACTACATCTGATAGACCACACCCAAGAAAAAAAGACGTAAATATTCTACAAACAGAAGGGTGTGCTCGTAAAATATCAGAATTATTAATTCCAAAATGTTGCCAAAAAGTTACGTGCTGAAACAATTCCAGATTGTATAAAGAGGGTTTCATTAAAACAAAAAGGGCAGCACCTCCGATTTGGGTTTGTTCCAATTTAGCAAGAAGTGGGCCCTATAATTCTGCTGATCACTTAGTTTGGTTCTAAAATATATGATTAGATAATGATGTTTTTTTTTTAATTTTTATTACGCTTTAGAGTTAGAAAAGAGGATTGCATAGATGGAGTCAACCCTGATATCTTCCTTTTCAGCTGCTGTTAATGTTATCTAGCCAAACTCTTTCTTGAAATTAGAGCTTTCAAACATCATCTGGGTTTCATGGGACAGTCATCAAAATGAAAAAGAGAGTTTGCTGCTGCTTTTCTTAAACTGCAACCTCAACAGCTTTGCAGTTGCTGCCAGCCACCTAGAGATTTGCATTTCGGATATTTTGAGGAGGTTTGGCTCCAGCCAGACACGGCAGAGATGTTCCATTGCCTGAATACTTGTTCTGAACTTGCTATTCTGTCCCGTTCTGCAAGAAGATGGGAAATTGCAAACTTGCTTCAACAATCCAGCTCCCAGGAACTTGCAAGCTGTGCCCTCAAAGTGCAATGCTCTATGTGCCTCCTGTGAAATCCCACTGAATTCAGTGAGGCTCTTCCAAGCTAAGGGGATATGGGAGGGCAGCCACACCAAACTTCTCATTGTGAAACATTTTCTTCCCTGCAGATACCCTTTTAAAGAAAAGCAGGTTGGTTCTTGCAAGGAGGCTTCAGTTCCACATCTCAAACAAGCTTTCAGTCAGCACTTCCTTACCTTCAATTCTCTGCATTAAATCATTCTTTGGTAGGGTAACGACTTCCACAAATTCTGAGGAGGAGAAACAAAAACAGGTTATGGAGTTGGTGCCATCATCCGCCGTATCGATCTCTTTTAGTCTAAAATGTCAGCTTCACCCATTTTGGCATCTAGAAGGACATCAAATGGTATATCTTTCGGTCACCTTTATGTAGTGGCAATGCTGGGCTGGAGAGGGGTTGCAGCTAATGTCTTCACCGCTATGTGAGCCAGGAGCGGGACTATCCCGAATCCTGGACTATCCTAACGACACAACAGGGTTCTAAGATCATCTGGATCCAGTCCTCTTCAGGGGCAGCTGCTGGGAAGGGGCAAGGCAGGACCATCTATACTAGCAAACAGTTCCACTGCTATCCCTTCCTAACAGGGCTTTCTTGCTACTGGTAGACAATACCATTGGCACGAACACACAACTGCAAAAGTGACAGAGCTTGATCCCTCTTGCCAACCCATCCATAGGGTTTCCCTAGAGACCACAATAGAAAACAAAAGTCCCCTTTGTTTGTTGGAATGGGTACATGTTGGAGATGATGTATGGCCAGTCTGGGACATTGTCTAGCCCAGGTAACACCCGGGATGTTCTCCATTGCCTGTGATGTCTAGCTATTGCTCTAAAATGACATCGTCTTCCTGGTGGAAATGATCTGATGCTGTTTGCCCATGTGCCAGTCAGCATTTCAAAGAGCAAAGGGCAGGAGGATAGCATTACAGTAAAGAACAAGAAGAAAAGAGCTTGCTCACAGCTCTTCTCCTTTGGATAGCAACAAGGTGCTGAGTCTGGCTAGGCTGGAAAAAGAGAGCGTGTGTAACGGAGGTTAACTGTCTCTCCCCTCCCCCCCCCTTATCTGTGGGGTGTTTGGAGGAGAGCCATGACAAAGACATAAGGGGAATGTTATTCCCCATCCTTAACAACCACGTCATTCCTCACTCAAACTGCCAGCAGAGATAATTGCGAAATACTCAAGGGAAACAATGATAGACATGCAGATGGGTAGGCAAAACACAGACTCAAGTTTTGCTAGCAACTATTTCCCTCTTATTTAAAGATCTTTTCAGACAACCCTTCATAAATAATTAGTAGTGCTAGTTCAGTACAGGATGGATGAAAAGAACTATTAAAACAGAGATTCTCGGAATTGTTGCCTGAAACGAAACAAAATCTTATGGATTTCTTGGAATAGATGTACCCCTGGTTTGCTATACATACTTAATAGATGAGCTTTCCAGGGTTTGGGAGATCAATAACAACGGCGGTGTCTGCTGGGTATGGTCAAAAAAGTCAAGATGGCAACCACAACAGTGCAATCAAAGCTCCACCTGTGATGCACATAAAACGCGTGGCTGCGATCTTGACTTTTTTGACCACAAGGGGCAGACGCCCCTGAACAACAAACTATTGATCAGGTTTTCTGCATGAAGCAAAACATCTGCGGGAAACCAGGTGTCCCGAACTAGAAAGATTCTGACTTCTAAGTCTGAAACCAAATCTGTCTGAAAGCAATCAGGAACCCCACATTTTAAAAGGGAACTCGTGTTCCCCCAATCCCTATATTCATGCTTTACCCAGTTACTGACAATGAACAACATGTAGGATGACCCAGAAAAATATAGCCGCTGACGATGAAGGATATTTGTGAATGCAAAAGATGAGCGAGTGCAAACCAGACACTGGATCCCAAAGGAGAGAGAGAGAACATTCATCTGGGGTCCCAGCCAAGAACGAATTTAAGGATATAACGTACCTCCTTCCTCTGTAGGTAAGAAACAGAACATAAATGTAACATAAATTAAATGTCAGTGGATCCACGCTGTGTGTTATTTGCAGGGCGGTAGACGTCTCTCTGCATGGTTCTATGCTCTTTTGGCCCCAATTTTTGCTGCTGCATGTTTAAGGATGAATGCCTATATCGGGGTAACCCATGGCATGTAAGCAGCATAGGGTCCCTACCCCCCCAGGTTGTAGTCCACAGGCATCCCTGGAATGAGTGAAGCCAAAATTTGGGGGCTACATGGGAGAGAGTGCTAGCGATAAAGTTAGAGCCTTAAGGCAGTGTTTCTCAACCTCAGCAACTTTTAAGATGTGTGGACTTCAACTTCCAGAATTCCCCCAGCCAGCATGTTGGCTGGGGGAATTCTGGGAGTTGAAGTCCACGCATCTTAAAGTTGCCAAGGTTGAGGAACACTGCCTTAAGCCTCTCCTATCATAACTATTTTAACCCTTAACCATCACCCCAAATTTGTGGCCCTAACCATTCCACAGATGTTATGCCACCACTGGAAGCCAAAGAGAGCTGATGTTGCTCCCTCTGGTTTCTCTAGTTCCCAAAATCCATCAAAGCAAGAGAAAAAGGTTGACTAATCAAGAGTGCATGATAGTGGTTGACTGGACAGACTGCAGTGCTGTAAAATCCCTTTCATTTATCAGCCTTGCACATTTACTAATTTACAGGCTCTGACAGTCTTCATTTTTACTTACATTTAAACAGCATCATAACCCAAAGTTGCATTTCTGTACCAGAAGGATTCAAGATATTAGGGCTACTGAACATGGGCTGCAAAAAGCTGATCATCCACTAGATGGAGCAAAGATTAAGCATACTGTATTCTATATCTCTTTGCTGCCATCAGATGGTTCTATGGATTTTTAGGGCCAGATCTGGAAACTCTACAAGATCCTTAAGCCATTGATGCAGTCACATTTCCATATTGAGAAGCATCTCATATCCAGCTTTTCCCTAAGAGTTCTTCTTAGACCAGTGTTTCTCAACCTTGACAACTTTAAGAAGTCCACATATCTTAAAGTTGCCACGGTTGAGAAACACTGGTCTAGACTATTGTCCCTTTCTTTCTCTTGTAGGGCATCACCGTGAAGTCATGGACTTGGATCAAATTATCTTCTACCCCTCCAGCTCCTTAGCTGCTAAATGCAGAGTTATGAAAAATGTGGCCTAGGGAGCCAGATGCAGTCCCATAGCATCCTTTTTGTGCTCTGCAAGATGCTCTTGAATGGTAGGGCCAAAAATATGGGCCTTCCCAAAGATTCCTAGCAGCAGTCAGGACTGGAAACACACAGCCAAGGAGGAAGTCTCTCTAAGCTCTGATTAGTACAATTTATTAGAAAAAAAGTGTTAGGTAAAGCACTAGTATTGCAACTAATAAGTTTGCGTTCAAAGGTAAATTTTCTAGATAGGCAATTCAAAGCAGCTAGTTTTTTTTTGCTTTCCTTCTTCCGTGCTTACAAAGCAGAGGGAAGAAGCCTGTCTTCTGAGAACTGGATGTAGTTTACCCAACAAGCCTCCTTATGGATGTGAGAATCTACCCTCATAGCCTTATTTCTTGCATGAGACTTGGTGGTTTGTGGATTTTAAAGGGCAAAATGGGTTCCTCAAGCTTTGAATATGCTTAAGACTCCCATTTTATTTCATCAAATATATGAATCCCCCACCAAAATGGCCTCCAGCCCCACCTCCTTATGGAGGTGGCCTTCATCATCCCATACAAAGCCTGACAAGGCCCTCAAACAAAAAGAAACTGCCATCACCTATCCTAAGGTCTTTCTTTTCAGCCCACCAGGTTCCCCCTAGAAACAGAGGACTGCTTCTTCTTTATTGTAGGATCTGGGGGGGGGTTCCCTCCTACCGGATACATCAATCAGCATTGGACTAGTAAAGGGAAAGGAGGAAGCATCTGTGTTTAAGTGGCAGAATTCTGGACCACCCGATTCTTGGGGCAGCTGGAGGTAATCATTTCTGAATACAACATAAAAACCTCATTGCACATTGGAATGAATGTATTAATGGAGCCTGTTGTGTACATTGGCTATATACAAGAAACACGTTTTGAATCTCTCCAGTGATGCAGTCCACCAAATGGCCACCCCCTCATTCTCTGTCATGAACAGATTTGTAGTAATGAGGGAATCTGCTTTGTTTGCCAACGGTGTCAATGCATGACTATTAAAGCTCTACAGCACTTTGGATTCCATCTCCAAAAAATGCTTGGAAACATCTAAGGAGGTGAATGGACATCCCTTTGGGCACCTGCATGTTCCAAAGCACCAGTTGGAGGCTGAATTCCAAGCCCAATAAACATGCACCAAAATTAAGAAAAATCCATCAGACCCTCACAAAGCTTCGACCTTGGAAACATTGATTTGGTAGAATAAAAAGGAAAGAAAGGTTAACAAAGCACTCACCAGGCTTTTGTTTCGGCTTCAGATTGACAGGCAGATCTCCATTGATGGTGACTGTTGCAATGTGTGAAGCACAGTTTGTCAACCCAGGGTCTAAGCATAAAGCTGTGAAAAGCATCAACATTCAGTTACCCAGGAAAGAAACCAAGGATCTGCCCCCATTTATGAACCCTGGGGACAATATTTTGCACCATTGTTGGTACATGTCCTTCCCAGAATCTTGAGAAGGTACACACAGTCACTCCCTGATTTTATCTACATATTAGTTTGTATTATGACTTCAATTATAAGAATATGACTGACCCAGGGACACCCCATGAGTTTCATGGCTGAGTGGGAATGAACTTGCCTTTCCTAAGACCTCATCAACGTGGTGGTCAATATGCCTCACAGCACATTGCAAAAATATCAGAATCTGTTACTAATTAAGGCCAACATCTACAACTGCATGTGGAGATCCTTATACTCTGTTATGTAATATCCTCCCTAAAATACATTCTGAAGGTCAGCAAAATGTTATTCCTGCCTCTCCAATGTTTTGAAGACAGATAGTAAGTAGCTTTATTTTGTAAACAATGTGCTATCAAGTGGGTGTTGACTCTTAGCGACCACATAGATAGATTTTCTCCAGGAGGATCTGCCCCTAATCCTGCTGGACCTATCAGCGGCATCAATTTTGTCAGCCATAGTGTCCTTTGGGGTGGTCTACGTGGGTTGGGGATCCTGCAATACAGGATTCTGCTACTTCTTTTAATGGGTGCTTCCATTCAATAAGAAGGTAAGGTCAAGTCCCTGGCTGTTATGTTGAGTGTCTCAGAGATTCACCATCTCTCCCACGTTATTTAGCAGCTATATGAAGCAGCCAGGGCAGGTCATCTGTTGCTCCAGGGTGAGGTACATCGGTATGCTGATGATACCCAATTATGCAATTCCACCCCAACTCAGACAGGAAATGCAGTGGATGTCTTAACCCAGGATTGGATGGGACAAACCAAAATCAAGCCGAATCCCAGCAAGATAAACAGCAGAGTCCCTGAGGAGAGGTCAAAACATTCAAGATGTGGGTTGTGACATTGCAATTGAAGCCTCACCCTTTGTATGTGTGCGCTACGTTGATGCATGGACAAATAGGGCAGAGCTTAGATTGCAATGCCATGATCACCATCCTGCCTGATTTAACCCCCTCTGGTGGATTCTGCTGAAGATAGAATGGCTGTCGATCGAGAAACCTCCTAGCTTCATATTAACTCCAACCTTAGCTCTGAATGGGGCTGTACTCCCCTGAAGGAACAGATCCATGAGCCAACAGCTCTCCTAAACGTGCAGCTCCTGCTTGAACAATCCAGGTAGAGGCCATACAGAAAAGCCCTTGCCATCAGGACAGCCTGTTTCTGGAACAGGCTGCCCTGCCAAGTCACTCACGTTCTTCCTAGGTGGCCTTTAGATTTCTGCAACATGTCTGCTTGGGGCCACTTCTGAAGCCTATGCTGAAACTGCAATTAGTACAGAATGTGGCAACTTGCCTGTCGATGGTTGAGAAACAGTTCAGGAAAGGTACATTTCTCTGTGGGTGTTGCATGGGTTGCCAGTAGACTTCCAGATGTAGTTCAAAGTGCTTGTGATTGCCTACAAAGCCCTGGATGACTCAGGGTCTTTTGAACTTTAGGACCGGCATAGCCTAAAGCTGCCCTATACATTCAATCCAAGATATGTTGCAGAATCCCTCTGCTCTGGAAGTTAGGGGCCAGGGAAGAGGAATCAAACTTTTTTGGTGTGTGCTCCAGTTTCATGGAATAGCTTGTCCACCAAGATGGGCAAGGATGGCCCCTTTTTTAACTTTCGGGAGAGAGGTAAAGACACTCTTCTGCCAAGCTTTGGGCACACTGTTGCTATTTCTACATTATAGTTTTATGGATTTAGGGTTTTTTTTTTTCATGTATGTGGGTTGTTTTATGCTTTTTGTTATGCTAATTCTTAATTGGGAGTCACCTGGAGTCTTATGATTGGGGCTGTAAAAATAAATCCATGAACTTCACAAAGCTCTCTGAATATTCAAAAATACTGCACGAAAGGCTACAAGTTATTCTTCCCCCTTCCTTTTCAACAGTTAAGGCCCAAACCAGAAACTACCTGGAGAACATTCAAGGATGTCCCCTTTATAACCCGTTTCTTCTTCCAGTTCACGTAAAGCAGCAGTCTCGGGGGTTTCATTGCTGTCAATTAGACCTGTGGTGTAAATACAGAAGTTGAGTCACAGCCAGCTTTATCAAAAAGATTTAGGGGTATCATAGGATCATCAGAGCTAACAGAAAACTGATGGTTTCTTAACTTCAAGAGAAATATATGACCTTTTATGCATCAAAAGACAATCTCCTCTTCAAGTTATCATGCACAGGATTTTTCAAGGGAAGGCACACAACGTTCTTGGAAATCTGGAGACGCGGAACCAATCAGTTGTCCTCAGCAACCTTATCTGCCCCCAGCATAATTCCTACTGTGCAATTTTGTACGACGTCAGGAGATGGGGGGGTGTGGGCGAAGTTAAAATAATAAAAAAGGTAGAAATCTTGCAAGTTATCATGTGACAACCCAGAGACTCTGAAAAGTGTTGGCTAATCAAAAAATGTCTTAATTTTAATTTTTTTATCAAGAAATAGCATCATGAAATGATGTCACAAATGCTATGGGCACTGTGCTTCTGACCTCTACTTTAAACAATGTTTTCCTCTTTTGAATCTATGAACCTTAGATAAGGCTCTAAGATTCAGAACAAAATTTTTTAAAATCTTCAAACAGGAGACCAGTTTGTAGCCATCTCTTGCATATCTGGAAGCCATGTGATTCAGTCATACTGATTTTAAGCTACAATCCCCTGGTAGAAGTGGAATGGGAAATTTTTCTGGTCCTGATTTATTCTCTGAAGTTTGGGGCATTAGGAGGATGGGGAAATGGAATGCTCAGCCCTGTTCCTTACTGCTGGTTTCATAAACCATGATTTGTGATGTCTGAATTATCACCCAAACCGGTCTAGCTAAATGATCAGATGGAACAGGACAATTCTGCTTTCCACACTCAAGGAGGAAGAAAATACTTCAGTGGCTTTCTCGCAAAAATCAAGATGGTCTTTCCTGTTCAGTCAGTTGAATGCAGTATATAAAATCTGGGACCAGTTAACTCAATCATGTTTGAGAACCCTGACCCTCCCTAGCAGACACTTCATTTGAGAAGCAAATTCAGCACTGCCAGTCCTATTTGCTAATTAGTCTTAGTAATAATAAATACCTTAGTAAATCGCTGTTATTTTCAGAACCCTGTTGTTTTCCTCTTCTCCCATGTTTTTCAAAGCTAAAATGGTGTGCACTTCACTGAGCCCACAGAGACGCTGATAATAGCAGTTGCCACCCCTCCTTTCATCCAAATACCAGTTGGAGAGTTTTCAAATGGAGGTTTGGGACTGCAGAATATATGAGTAGTGAAAATACTCTGCAAAAACTCAGCACTCACACTAATCCTTTCCCAATTACAGAACATGATTTTTGTCCAAATTAAAGCAGCAAGACAAAGCCCTGACTGTGAGAGGGGTCATGAACACCCATTCCTCGACAAAAACAGCTGAGAAAAGGGCTTCCCACCAAAATTAATAAGCCAAAAGGCACCAGTCTAATCACCCACCTGCAGGGAATTCCAAGCAATAGGCTCCTATGGGAGGCCTAAATTGTTTCACTAGGACAACGCAGTCATAGTGGAGAGTTCGTTGTAGCACGGGAATAACAGCAACACCTATCGAGAAGAGAAGCAGACACAAACATGATTGCAAGCATAGAAACAGATGAAGATTCATCACTCATCCATACCAGAGAATGCAGAAATCATCTAGATAGGTTGTGAAGTATAGCAGTTACATGATTGGTCTTGGTTGGGAAAGGTCACTTGGAGCTAGCGGTTCACTTTTGATCTAACCCAATTCACAGGTAAAATTAGTTTTCTTGAGCTCCCAGTGAAAAGGGGAGAACTCAGTGCAATAATAAATATGTTTTGTTTCCATAGCAGACAAATCCACATTTTTTAAATGGCTTTAATCCCATCCTTCCTTGAAGGAACTCAAGACAACCTATAATGTTCTCTCTCTTTCCAACTACACAACCCTCCCACAATCTTGTGGGACAGGGCTAAGAGTGTGTGTGGGTCGCCCAAGGTCACCCAAGGAGCTTTTACAAGGACTGCAGATTTGAACCAGGATCTCCACAGTCTTAGTATAGCACTCCAGTAATACCCCATGTTGGCTCTTTTGTTTGGAGCACCAGTTTTTAAAGTTTCTGCTCTCAAGAACCCATTTCCATGTTCTGGAATGCTGGAGAAGACTTTTACAGAATCTTCCCAGATGAACGTAGAGTCGAGTCTATAACAAACTAGCATTTAACCATTATGCAATAAACAGGGGTGTCCACAGAGACTGTCAACGATGTCAAAATGGTGGATGCAACTGGATGATTGAAGCCCCAGCATTTTTACTTGCGTGGAGTGCCTGTGACAGATGTTTAAAAGGGGTGGGGCTTCAATCACCCATTGGTGCCCACCATTTTGATGTTATTGACTGCCCCTACAGATGCATATTCTGTTATAATTGATGGAGATCCCTTCAGCAGTAGCAGAAAAGGATTCAAGTTTGTTTTTTGAACATATTTAAGTATCCATTTTCAGCTAAAAATGCCCCCCAGGCAACTTACAAAAAGGAATAAAAAGCAGGGATAGGCAATCTGTATTTTTAAACTATAACTTTTTTGAACTTCAATTCCCATCGTGAATCATGATCATTCTGATCATGGCAAATAGCAAAGATTTGAGAGAGCTGTACTGTAGTTCAAAACTCACTGGTTCTCGATCCCTGATAATAAAATTATGTTTTGATCTAAAACAGACAGAAAAGGAAAACTAGAAAGAAAGTGGGGGAAGCAAACTGGATTTCTAAAGTAACAATTTTTCAAACAGCTGGAATGACAGCAGTGCAAAGAAAGGAACAAACATTTCAGGCCAGTAAGGTAGATGGAACAGCATCACTTCTTTTCCCACTTCTGTATGGCTTCATGGGAGGAGACACTCGTTGAAGCCCACAATTATTCATTGTTACAACTTTCACGGCAGTGATTTGAACATGGAAAAAAACCTTCATATTTAGAATTATTTCAAGACATATAGTCTATACGCAACGTTTTCTGAAGGTAAACATTCAATGTAGATCCTGATCATCTTCAACAGTTGCGTGGATTTGTTCTTTCTTACATGTGTATATACCTTGTCCAATTCGCTTGTTCAGCAGTTATGGGTGACCGAGATCTTTTGACATACATAATAAGGAAACTGACTTACCATCAGCAGAAACCCCTTCTCTTCTGGTGGTACGTTTTACAGATTCCCATATTCTATTAAAAGTACAAGGGTGGAAAAGAAGATAAACATCAGAGCCAAATTATTACTTTCAAAAGTTATAGCTGGCAATGCCTTGCTGTCATGGAATCTGGTTGAGGACCTCTAGAGTGAGCATGTGGAGACCCCCCCCCATCTGAGGGTTGTATGGGGCATAGACTAGGTGATATATATTTATCCCATTTCAAAGAACTACCCTGGTAGAGAGCACAATGTCTGTCTGTCAGTCACTCTTTCTATCTGACCAGGACCCTGACCTATCTTTCCAGGTTGCCTGATTTTGTGCTATCATTTGCTGTATCTGTCCTGCCTACAGTTGACGTTTAGCACCAATTTGGGGATTGCCCCTGCTATTTGTACTACAGTTACTACAATAATGTATTTTATGTAATTTTATTGCATTTTTTTAAAAACAAGTTTTATTAATCATTACAGGTCTATGAATTTTATTGTTGCGTTTTCTGGCCCATAGACCGTAATAAAGGTTTGATTTCATTTGAGGTGACAGGCCTTCTCAGTGGTAGCCCCACCCTCCGACACACACTCTTCCCCTCCCCACAACCCACATGTGTACGGCTCCTGCCCATTTGGGTTTGGGTTTAAAAAGCAAGTAAAATCAATAGCAGGCTTTCGCTTCTGGTTGGCTAGGGATTGCAATCAGAGTTATATTCATGTATATAATTATTTGTTTCTGTTGGTCCATTTTTTTTTATTATTTTAGTTTTAGCTCTGCTTGCTAATGCCCAGAGTCCTTGAAAGTTGGGCAGAATATAAATAGTGTAAATAAAATAGAAAAGAAGTGGGTTTTTTTTAATGCCAAGGCACTTGGAATGCCGTCTGTATGGGTTTCTTTTAAATATTTTCTACTTCATCGCAAATTCTCTTAACTATAAAAGCAAGGCTAAGTACACAACAGCACTAAAAAAATCAAATTAAAAATGCAATAAACTCGCTGGAAATGTTATTACAGTACAATATAGAAAAGCATGTCATTTTAGCCAAATTAATTATGCTTTTTTCTTTCTTTGTAAAGTTTCCTTTAGTTTCTCTAGTCATGGGAAGTACTGGGATGAAACTTTAGGACTCTATTTTGGAGGAATTGAGAAGGTTAAACTTTTACTTTTGGGGGGGGGGGAGCCAACATTGTATTGCCAAAAATCAAACATTTTGCCACTCAGTTTTGATGGGTGACCCTGGTGTGCTCTGGGGCTGCAAGCTAAGTAGTGTATGTGACCTGTGGATTCTTTCACCTAGCATTATATGTGAACCATATTCCCACGGTATAAGTTATGTTTAAAACAAACCATGGTTCAGAACAGTTTGGGACCTCAGGCACTGAGCAATTCTACAAAATGGTGTGTAATAAAAGAAATGATGGGTAACCTTGTTTGACCGGTTGGATCAACATAAGTGGTCTGGTCAAGCTTCACCCATTTTCTTTGAGTAATGGTCTGAAAAGAAAGAACCATCAATTAAACCATGAAAAATGGTCAGTGTGTGGCTAACAATTCTGAGGAAAACTAAGCATACCAGCAGCCTCATTATAAATTGAAGGCAACAGACTCAGAGATATCCAAAAATGTAACCCATTATAATTTTTAATATGCTGTAATAAACAGACAAAATATTAGCTATGCTACTGGGGAGCAATAATATTAACTAAATGTGAATTAAATCAAATCAATTTTTTTTGTTCTGACTCTACCCCACTCCCTTTCTGATAATGGCCTCTGCCATGATAGCACAAAACTCCAACATAGCCTTTGACTTTCAAAAATGATGCGTCCTTGCCACTGAAGAACAAGGAAAATTGTGTGGCTCTTACCAGAAGGACACTGCCATACAAATCATGAAATGAATGAAAAACTACTTGCACCAAACTGGCATAAAGAATAAAACAAAACTCAACAAAACTCCATTTATAATTTATGTTCATATGGCTAAAGGCCATGTGATCTAATCCGACATTTATTTGATAATGCCTTTAATCTACAGTATTTAGAATAAATCTTTTGACAGTCATTGTAAGGGCTTTTGAAGGCTGTGTTATCTCAGCAGATAGTACCATCTCAAAAGTCAAGCAGGGTTGAGCCTGGTCAGTCCTTGGATGGGAGAATCGCCAGGGAATCCCAGAGCTGCTAACCAAATGTTTCTCAGCCTTGGCAACCTGAAGACGTGTGGACTTCATCTCCCAGAATTCCCCAGCCAGCAAGGCTGGCTGGGAAATTCTGAAAGTTGAAGTCCACACGTCTTCAGGTTGCCAAGGTTGAGAAATACTGTGCTAGCCAAACTAGGAAATTGAAAAAACATGCCGGACAAAGGCCACGGCAAACTACGTCTGTAACAGAGTCAGGAAAACTGCATGGGTGCGATCTCCAGGAGCTGAGCACCACTAGAATGTCTTTTACCTGTTTGATTGTGGACAATGTAAGAATTTTATTATCAAGCATGAAAAAAATGATAAGAGTTCTAGCAGATTCCCACCAAATGAGCTTGAAGGCAAAAACATCCACGACAGAATCATTTTGCTTCCAAATCATGACAATGATGGAAGACTGACACCAGCAGAAGTCTCTTCTTAATTTAGGGGATGAGACTTAAATACGTGACCTCAAAACAAGGGGGAGGAATGAGCTCATTCACACCTCTAAAAAAATAAAATCAGCCTGCTTTACATTGCCCAGACTAATCTGACCATTGGAAAGCAGTTTTCCTTTATACATCTCTAAATTTTGCTATGCAATTAGCAGCTCGAAAGAGGAAACCAACAATGCTTGAACATTTTGATGATATTTTTCCAAACATGTACAGGCAATGCATATTTAAGAGAAAGTGACTGATTTTTTTCATCCTATCTTAAACGGCAGGAGATGCTTCAAAAGTAGCACGTTCTAGAATTACTCCTACCACTGTAGGATTATGATTATGATTAGTACTATTGCGGTGGTGTATTACATACCAAAATAAAGAAGGATAGCTATCATCCTCATATCTTTCCTTCTTATGAACTTTGAATGGATGCCTGAGGAAAATCCTTACGTTCTTGTAAGCCAGGAGAATTCATATTTGTGATTAAAAGAGAGAAAGAGAGAAAGGGCACAGTGAGAAGAACCAGGAGAGAAGACAGAGGTGAAATCATCGATTGAGAAGAACCAGGAGCAAAAACCAAGGATCAAGAGAGGAGTCTTTCCCAGCTCAAGAGGAAAAAGGAGGAGAAATCAGGAAAAGAGTCAGAAGGGAAGAACTGCAACTTTAGGCTCACTTACATGAGAGAGAGATCACAACAGGACTTGCAGGTAACTATAATCTGGGGGAGCAAGTGACATCATGCATGAGCTCATCGCACAAAGGATGCAAATTATATAATTATCATCAGTAACGTAGCACAAATTAATTAATTGCATCATTTGTGTGATGATGTCATGATACTCGTGACTTCTTCATGGCTTGTACCGCACACGTGTGCTTGCAGATAAACCTACATACGGGTTGCCTTTGATATAATATGGTTAATTTGGTTGGGACTTATAACGTTGTGTGAAATTTGAACAAGGATTTAAAAGGTTTCACTAAAGTTATCAAGGATCAGAAATTGGTTCCTAGGATAAACCAGAGCAGATTTATCCTGGCATCCAGCTGTTTTATCTCACAGTTACCTGCTGTGAGATAAGAGACAAAATAAAAGCCCAAAAGATCTCAATGCAAGGAAGACCCATTACTGAGAAAGAACCACATGGTGTTTTATTGCACTGATCAAGTCTCCCTGAGGAACGCTGGACAGCTACAGACTGTCACAGCTCTTCTCATCCGCCATAAGATGTAAAACAGATCTGATTTATGAGCATTGTGGAGAAAGAGCAAAAAAATCTCCTTTATTAGCACTTTCCCATATCACTTATAAGTCAATAGACACTTGATTACTAACATCTAAAATTCACCTAATATATCTACAAAGTCTTCACTGAAATCCAGGCCATAGATTTTAAAAGGATTCCTAAGCTTGCTTACACAGAAGTAGGTCGCATATTCAATGACAGTTACTCTCTAACATGGTTAGGATGCTGCCTTCATCAACGTTCAGTGGTGCTCCACTAAGGCCACAGGTCCTCTTTCATTAAGACTTCTGGACCGTAGCCCGCCCATCCCGTAACCTCCAGACCCTTCGTACATTGCCAAGTATCTTCTGATATCCAAACTCGTATTCTAACAAAAAGTAGGATTTAAAAGCAACTGAACTTGGGGAAATGTTTTTGCTAAATCATCTGAAAGGGTCACTTTCACATTTTCACAGTGGGAAATACTGCATGTGCAAAAAACAAACAAAAAAAAAACTCTGCTGTTATTGACCATAATATTGATCCCAGTAAATTGCACTGGAGTAAAATGCCCCAGATTACACCCCACATACCTCTTCTTTAATGATGGTCTCTTGGGGAGATTTTGGAGCTTCAACAGATGCTTCTTTTTCCATTTTCAGGAATGTTGGTTTCTCCTTCTCAGGACAAAGTTCACTTTTCTACAAACCAGAGTCAATATTTGTCATCAGCATCCAGTCTGACCATTCATCCTTTTCATGCTCAACTGACAAATCATCTCTTCAGCAAATACTAAAAAACTGTAGCCCTCAAGTCAAGTGACGAATATGCTGGTTGGCTAAATAGGGGAAGATCTTCACCCAATTTGGAAAAATCCTGTCATTATCTCAATAGACGTCAATCTATACAAGCAAATATGTTGCTAAAGACAGAAATCAGAGCAAAGGACACATCGAAGTCACATGCAAAATTAAAAGTTAGGATTGCAATCATTCAGTCTGATGACTTAATGCACTTAAACACCTTTTGATTGATTGAAAAGAGATGCTTCCCCTCAGATTTTTTAAAAAAATATGCAGAAGTTAATAGGTGCAAGGTAGAATCTCAGAAGAGGGCTTCTGTCATTGGTTTTGTGGGGAAGATGGTCCTTTCAAGAGAGTACCTGTTGCAAAATCTTAATTTACCTAAAATTCAGATTTGCACTTGATGCTAAGCTAGGGATGAGGAGTTTTTTCGCAGTTCTTAAATTATTTTCAACCATCAAGATCCACAAGGGGCCATATGATGCTGTAATGGCATCACCGGAGGACAGAATTTAGAGAGGGGTAATATTCTGTCTATTTTGGGGCTTACACAGTTGTTCTTATCTGTTTCCCACCTGTGAGATTGTCCAAAGAGAGTTAATCAGAAATTTCAGCTCTACCCAATATGGATTGCAACCCTAGGCAGGCTAAAGGTAGCTACAGGTAGAGGACAGCTTGCTCTCCTGGACAGTCACTGAGAGTTTAATGACCTACAATCAGGACAAAGTCCAGGCCTGCGGAATTTTTCCAACCAACTGGGGCCTCCAAAAACACTGAATCCTCTTAGTGAAAGATAATCCCATAATTTAACGTAAACCTTGCTGTTTTGTTAGAAAGTTCTGATTTTAGCAAGGCAGTCCACATCCTTGGTTTTGTTTTCTGCACATCCATTGTTTAGTGGATGATGACACACATTAGCACATATTAATGTTAAAAGTATAATGCTAAAAGTAATCTTTTCTGTCAAAAAAACAGTCTGGTCATGTCCACATGATACATTTACGGTGACCACATTTTCTTGGAAAAAAATAAAGGACAAACCTGAAAAAGGGGCAAATCTGAAAGAGGTTCATAAGGATTTTAAAAAATTACTGTTCATGTTTGTAACTTCGCTAAATCTTTCACATGTATACAATCCCCTTTATCTGTTTGTAACCTTCTTCAGTCAAAGTCTTGTTAAGCTCTTTGCTGTTATTTTAAAGTCTCCTAAAAATATCGTTTTCCTCTTTTCTTTACTTTCTGTAATTCAGAAGGAAGGCTGACTCACCAAAACAAGCAAAAAAATAATAATTTGCAAAAAAGCCAGGGAAATGGTTGGCATATAAACTACAAAAAAAGAAAATAAAAAAGGATACTGAAATTACAAGATGGAAATATTATGACAACAGACAATGTAAGGATACAAAAAATGTTCCATCAGTATTATTCAAAATTATATAAAAGGAAAAGAAATTTCCCCAGCGAAAGTTGATGTATTTAAAGAAACAAAATTTACCCAGGCTTACTGATACACAGAAACAAATCATGAATGGACCTATTACAATAAGGGAAATCTGTGAAGCTATAAAAAAGACTAAAATAGGGAAAGTGCCTGGACCAGATGGCCTACCAGCTTCCTATTTTAAACATTTGGAGGATGAACTATTACAACCTATGCAAAAAATGACGAATTCTATTTTACAGAATAGAAGAATACCATAGTTGGATAGAGGCCAATATAGCATTAATTCCTAAAGAAGGCCAAGATTTGACTTTATCAAAAAATTACCACGTTGAACTTGTGATCTATGGGTTTCATGATTACAAAGGGTCGAATATGGAAAGAAGGGAGATATGATGTAACCTTAGAGAGAGGATACAATATAAATGCATTTATAACTGCTGTAAAGAAGATCAGAGTCGGACACGACTTAACGACTGAACAACAACAAAGAAGATCAGAAGCCACTTCTTTATATCTTTTTTCTTTTTCTTTCCCATTTTCTTATCACTTTCCTTTTTTCTTTTCTTTCTTTTTTCTTTAAATTTGCATTGTTTTTACTTTGTAAAAAAGATAAACTTAAAAAAACAATAAACAAATAAAAGAATGAAATAGAAAACTGGCATGTTAAAAAGCCTGGGCCAGCCTCCAGCATCCTCTTTGTAGAATATCTTGGATATATTTATTTCCATACAGGGGTGTTTTGTCGCTGGCTGGGCTAATGAGAAAGTCATGCAATGCATGAACACCATTTTCTGAAAGCACCCGCAACAGTTCACCGAAGTTTGAATAAAACAGCAGTCTACCCCAGTTATAAACTCCACTTTTTTTTTTGCTCAAGAAGCAAAAAGAGAAGCAGAAAAATTGCTTCCAGCCTGCTGGATTTAAAAACAAAACAAAACAAAACCAGCAGTCAGGGTCAGTCCTGGCTTTGTGGGAACTCAAACATGTTTTCGGACGGATCGCCTGGTCTGGCTCACCCTAGGCGACCTTGCTGGCCACAGCAGGGCGATGCCAGGACTGGGACGTTGCACCACTTTGGGAAGACTGGGGAGAGGTGCCTGCCAGAGAGAGGAGGGCCTGACCCCCCTTTTTTCCTGAAAAGAAGATTATTTTGCCCCTTTGGCCGTTCAGATATTACTTTGGAAGGCGAAATGGTCTTTCTATGGTTTTCATGGCTGTTTCTCTAAGTTTGTGTTGCAGTTTAGACCCGTGTTTCTCAACCTCAGCAACTTTAAGATACCTGGACTTCAACTCCCAGAATTCTCCAGCCAGCCATGCTGGCTGGAGAATTCTGGGAGTTGAAGTCCAGATATCTTAAAGTTGCTGAGGTTGAGAAACACTGGTTTCGTCTCTGCCCCCTGCAACCCACTCTGATAACTTGCACTGAGTGGAAGTCAGCGCAGTAGATGACGCAGAAGCACTCTGCACATGCCCAATATCTCTCTGCTCTGACATCAGCCCAGCTGGGTAACCCGACAGCCGCCTCCTCCTCCGGCGATACTCGCGAGCTCGCGGCACGAGGACTCCTCTGCAGTTCTCCGCTCACCGTTTTTCCAGGCGGGAGACGAAGAGTCCCTCCGTTCCGCTCCGCTGATTGGTGAAAAAGAGCACGAAGCTCGCCGAACCTTCGCGCGCCCTACTAGCCAGCGACGGGGGAGACCGTTGGCCCTCTGAGGGAAATGCAATGGTAGGGTCCTATAGGGGGCGGACTCTGTCACGCATGCGCACAGTAGGCTACTCCGGGCGGCCACCGCTCCTGCTTTCGTTTGGGAGCGCGGGGCGCCTAGAGGTAGGAAATTTAGAGTTATCCTCAAATGTCCATGAAATTGTTCATTATAATCATCAATCTACCTGTTAGATGTGTCCCGATCCAGTTGCAAAAAGGTTTAAAACTGAGCTTTTTGTTTTGTGGCAAACAAGGAAGAAAGCACTCGGTCTTAGAAAAACCTGAAAGTTTCTCCTCGGAGGTTCCGAGGGACTTATCTCTACGTTACTAACCGAAGGCGAGAGATCCACCTACAGTGTCCATTCTCTATCACTGATTGGCTTGCAGAGATGCCTGTCACATGCCAGCTCCAAACAGAGCTAGCCTTCCGGCTTTCCCTCGACGGTAGCGCTGATCACGTAGGCTTTTCATCAGACGATATTATTCCTTACCCAATAAGAAGAAGAAGGCGCGATTTCCCGCCCACCGCGCTCTTTGATTGGTCGGTTCCTCCAGGAGCAGCTGGGAACATGGTGTAGCAGGTAAAATAAGCGAGCTGGAAAAGCAAACTCGAGCGCGGGGTTGGGGGAAGCCGCTAGAAGTGTGTGAATGCGCACGCACGTGTATCCCCACGCACACGTGTCTGGGTTACAGAGCTCCCTGTTGCGGGCTGAGTGTGTGCTAGGCTTGCCAGTTATAAAAGTGAATAAGCAGCTGATGGAGACGTAAGTGTGTGTGTGTAGAAAAGTCCCGCATTATACCTAAGATTGCCCCCGCCAGTACGGAAAGAGATTGTTGGATAACAGGGAGGGTAAAACCTTGCACGATTCTGATCAGAATCGTTTTTCCTGAGACACTCTAAGGAAGCAAAAGTTGGACTTTGAAGAAGCAGAAGAGGAGGAGCGTTGACACTCTCGGCCTCTGACGTCGGAGAAGACTCCTGAGAAAACCCCGGAGAGCCAAGAAAACAAACAAACGGGCCATGGAGCAAATCAACGCAGAGTTCTCACTCGGGGCAGGAATGACTGGGCTCAAATTATCGTATTTTGGACCCACTGTGTGAAGACCTAGCTCCTCTCCTCCTCAAGTCCATAATGCTGGGACGAATGGAAGGAGAGAGAAGAAGAGGAGGATGGCGTTGATTATAGTGGCAGGGACCGGAGAACCTGAAGGGCCAGACTGGGGACAGATCACCTCGGGGAAGGTCTGTCTGTGGCTGTAGGAGGAGACAGAGATACCGAGGAATAGGAAAGCTGTTAGCAGATAAAAGAAATACTCAATGAACTCTCAGCCTAGGATGTAAGCCCAAGCCTACATTGCCAGAATTCCTGACACGCGAAAGTGAAAGATGCCCTCTTTCAGATACATGCATTCAAAACTGAAAGCCTGGGATGTGGCACCTGGTTAGGGGGATTGAATCTCAACAGCCATATACTGTGGCAGGGCATCCCACAGTATATAAACAGAGAGCAAACCCCATCCCATTCTAGCACTGAAGATGTTACTCAGCCGGGTAATGAAACGTTTGCAAGAAAAGAACCAAGCTCAGAAAACCCCAAGGACTCTGCAGTTCAACCCTGAGCTACACATATTCGCTTCTATTGGAGTCAAGAACAGTGCTACCTCGCTTTATCTCTCTGGTCTTCTTAAAACACACCCCTCGCACCGGCAGACTATAACCCCATAGATACATGCAATACAGACAGGTAATATTTTAAAAATGCTAATAAACAGGAAGTGTCACTACTCAGTCCCCCTGCCTATAACAAACGGGTAATGCTTGTCCTCATTCTCCTTCAAATGTTCTGTTGCCCTATTTTTTTTCCTACAGATCTGGCAGTCCTGTTTTACATACAGAGATGAAGAAAGAACAAGTGTTCAACTGCCAGTTTTCTTCCTGGTATCCTCATTTCAAGAGCCAGACCATCCGCAGGTACCTGAGACAAGTTTGACCTTGAGTTAAATAGGGGCTTATTTCTATAGCATTCTCTGCTGAAACATATCTTATGGAAATTTCTTCCCTATTCTAGATTTCTAATAATTAATATGTATGGTTTCTTTATGCAAGATGGTATCAGCCAGTTTTTAGAGATAGATTAGCAGCTTTGTTCATTCGTTTGTTTAAAATAATATGAAGAAGTGAAGCCTTTCCAGAATTAAGCTGGACACAAGAACCAAAGAGCTCCTCCAGATCTTGCTAACTGGAGCTGAAAAGAGTTGGAATTCAACATCTGAAGGTTCCATGATCTAGTTTAAATTAAGCAACTCCACACTGCTGTTAATGCTCAATGTTGCGCATTTCATACTATACCTTATTTCTTATTGTCTTCTAGTGTTGTGTGATTTCTAAAAATTAAGGGAGTGAGGTTCCTAGAATACATTCCTTGTCTTTGTGAGCAGTTCTAGGTTCCTGTGGGTGCTATCTGCATGAATAAACATCATGGAGATTTCACCAATCATTTATAAAGCTAGGGAGTTTTATGCCAGCCACAGGGTTGATAGAAATTGCTGTTATGTGCATTCTCTTTGTTTGTTCCTGCATGTATAGAAAAGGTAAGGCTATTCATCCAAACAAGGAACATATGTATTGATTTTAGATTTGGTGATGACTAGGAAGCCATTACATGGTTTTTTAAAAGAGTTATTCATCCACAGAGCGTATGGGCCGTAAACCTCTAATATGTTGTTTGGCTCTTTAAAGGTTTAAGAAAATGAAATGTTTGTGTTAAAAAAAGAGTGAGAAACTGTGCTTAATGACTTGATAGTATTTTACTTTTTGAGCTTCTTTACCAATTTCTCCTTCTCACATTTCCAGCCTTTTTTTTTTTCTTGGATTGGAAGGAGAATGTATTAACCATATCAGTGCAGTTAATATAACTTAACTACGCTACCAACAGACATTTGCATAAAGTCTAGAATAGTGATTTCCTTGCTGTGTCTTCAGATTTATGGGCTCTCTAAAGTAATTTCTCTTTTCCATTTTAGTATCATTCTTCCAATACCACAGAATGTAAAAGATTACTTGCTAGATGATGGAACTCTGGTAGTTTCCGGCAGGTGAGAGTATTCACTTAAGGAATTAGATGTATTTTAAAAACAATTGTGTATGGATTTCTGTGATCTTTCTAAAAGCAGAAGCAGCAGCTTTTCTCTTTTCAATGATCATTGTGGCTTTAATGTCGGAGGCATCGCTGATCAAATTCTCTGCCTCAATACATCTCTGAGTAAATGGAAGCTGACATAACCCCTGCGTGGTGCAGAGATAAACACTGCATCTTTCTCAAATTTTGGGATGCAAATTTGAATATGCCAGGTGCAAAGGTTTGTAACCCTTTCAGTCAGTACTTAAAGCACCTTCTTTGGCAGGGAGGAACAGCTTCTAAACAGGTGTTTCAGCAGAGCAGCAATTTGAAACATACCTCCAAATCGGCCATGAATTACTTGCAGTACTTACAAATAAAGGTTTTGGAATGGACTTTGCAGTCCCCAGGCCTGAATATTATTGAGAATCTCTTTGGAAATCTAAAACATGCAGTGCATGCAAGAAGACCTAAGTATATTTCTGAGCTAGAAGAATTCTGCAAGGAAGAGTTGAGAAAAAAATTCCAACAGCAAGAATAAAATGATTCTTTGCAGGCTCCAGGAAATATTTGGAAGCTGTTATTTCTGCATTCAGATTTGCAGAAAGATGTCATGTTTAACTGTGTACCATGTAGAGGTTCACTTAGAGATTCAGTGAAATATAGTTTGACCAATTTTAGCATGCAAATGTATTTAGCATTAAACCTGATCTAAACTAGTACTTTTCAAACAAGCCGTTAGCTGTGGCTTCCTAAGACCTATATATATTACTGTAATACGTGTTGTGATTCTGGCTTAGTCATTTTGTATATTTATATAACTGCAAGAACAGGAAGCCTCCAATCCAATTCACTTTTTCTTATTGCAAATCAAAAGGCACAATGCATTAGGGATTAAGAATGGAAGGGATCAGTATTCCTAGTTGCCATGATTACATTTCATTCTGGATATATTGGAAGACTTACATACCCAACTGTTGAAAACACAACATAGATTAAAATTATTTAGTAGTTCCTGCACCCTACTGGATAGATTTAATGGGGGTAGCCTACAAGGAAGAAACTGTAAAGTGACAAATCAATGTCTTAGATGATCTTACCAAGAGTTTTGCAGGTTATTCCTACAGTTACCTGTTTAGCATAAGGTTGAATCATTGGTTTTGTTGGAGAAATACCGTATTTTTCCAACTGTAAGACGATACTTTTTTCTAAAATCCTTATGCTAAAAATTGAAGGGCGTCTTATTCAAGGAAGTAAGCCGAGTAGAGAACCACATGGTTGCAAAATTGCCCATACTTTGTCTCTGCAAACAGGCTTCCTCCTATTGCTAGCCTCCAGTCATGAGTGAAATAGCTTGTCTCTGCAATCAGGCTTCCTCCAATCACGAGCCTCCAATCACAAGTGAAACTGCCCATACTGTCTCTGCAAACATACTTCCTCCAATCATGAGCCTTATGTAACTGACGTCAGCTGATGCTGAACAAACCAATTGGAGGAAGTCTGTTTGCAGAGACAAGCTATTGGCAGTTTCACTTGTGATTGAATGTAATCAGTTATGCAAAAGAGCATGGAAATAGAGCTGCAGAGAGATGGTTTGGACCTCCTCCCACCGAGTGTATCAGGTCAATGTTACCTAATTACTAAATAAAAATGTGTTCTGCACTATCTTTAAAATATTGATTTCTTAATTTTGGGTTGGAAAAGTGGGGGTTGTCTTGTACATGGGGGCGTCTTATTGATGGAAAAATACGGTAATATTTATTGGCTAAGATAGATCACTTTTGTCTCCGTGAGTTGTTTTAAACATTTTTCAGGAATTAAATGTTATAAAGCCTAACATAATAAAAATCAAAACCTTTAGATTTGATTATCGAAAGATGTCACTTTCTGGTTTCTGGTTTCTTATTTAGAGAAGATCCCCAAACAATATCCCAAGAAGACGATGGAGATGATGATGAGACAGAAGAAACTGTGGTTTGTACAAACTGTGATAACTATTCTCTGGCTTTTGGATTGTCAGACATATCAACCCCCATTCTAGAATTCCATACCTTTTCCCTATTAAAGTTAAAGCTGAATTAAAAAAAAGAAAGAAGATAGACTCTTTTTTCTAGTGGACACCCATTTTGCCCTTTCCTGAGTGGCAGCACCTGATCAATCTTGGCTGATCCAGAAAGCTAAGCAACAATGGCCCAGGTAGCACTTAGAGAGGAGATCACCAATACATCTCAAGGCCATAGTCTAGGCTAGGAAGTATAACAAGTACCAGACAAACACTGTGGTGAATCACTCTTATATTGTGCCAGGAGACTACATGGATGAGTCCCTTTTGGTCACCAGAAGTCAAGCTTGACTCCAAGACAATTTGACTGAGCTGTTGTGCAGAGTATGCAGAATCCTGCTTTCTATCACAGGAGGACTTTCTTGGTTGAAAAGTGACAACACCCTTCACCTGTGACAGTAGGATGACTTCAGCTTGTCTTTTCCATTGCTCACATTTTTGACATATGCCAATTCTGGCATTTGGCCATCTCTTTCAAGCTTTGTCAGTGAAGCTGAAGGGGACCCAGGGCATCCACAAGAAAGGAGGAGAGACTGATCAGCATGAACTCAAGCCTTGTGATTTGTAAACCATTATTTGTGGCTTAGATGATTTGAACCTAATCAATTATGATTAAGCCAGTTAACCATAATTAAGGAACTGTGTCAATATTCATATCCCAATAAAAAAAACTTGTTTCTGGTCTTTTTTTTTTTCCAGTGGTCTGATGATGAAAATACTGCAACACTTACAGTAAGGCCCCTTGTAATTTAATTTTTCATTGCAAGAGATCTAAATAACTGAAGAAGTCTGAGTTGTAGAAAAACGTATGCCAATAGTTAATTTTCCTTGGGTTTTATCTGACAGTGACCTTTTTCCTAAGTTAGAAATTAAAGTTGATCTCCAACTTGTTCCTAGAGCAGACAAATATATTTAAAACAAAATTTAAAATAAACGTCAGACATACTGATCAAATTGAATAGTACTGTGTTGAGAATATTGTGAGAAATTCATTCGTTTACACTGTTTGTGTAGCATCCAATGTCCAAAACAACTGTCTAGCAGTCAGAGCAATTTCATGTTACTTCTGCTGGCCAGGACTTCAGAAATTCAGAATTTTCAAATCCAAAATTGCAAATAAAGTATTATGGGGATATTTCTCGAGATCCCAATTTGTTTAACATATCTGTGCTGAGCTTGTTCTGGAGATGTTGTTGTAAATATTGGCTTGCACGCAACAATTATAATCCAAAGTTCTTTCTCCTGGTGTTCCATCTGTGTTAGCTTTCGTTTCTCTTTTGTTTACCATCCAGGCACCAGAATTTCCTGAATTTGCCCTTAAAGTTGAAGAGGCAATCCATTCCCTCGGAGGCAGTGTTTTTCCAAAGCTTAACTGGAGTGCTCCAAGGGTAATTTGAATTAAATCCTCTAAGTGCAAATTTGTATCAAGATTCTCAGAGACACTTTCCTGCAAATTATGAATTCATTTTATAACTCTAAACATCATTGGGGGGTTTTTAGATCTGATTTAATTCCCTTCCCTCTGTAGTTTTAGGGGGTAGATATAATAGCAATCCAATCCCTCATGCCTTTGAGAATTGGGAAGACTGAATCAAATTTTGCATTGCAAGTTCTGTTCAGATCCTGATTCAAGATTTATTCAGCCCTTTATAAAAAAAATATCTGCCATGCTGCTAGGATGAATGTCATATTAATTCTTGTGGGGATAATAAAGTCTCCAATATGACATATGCAAAGTTCTGCTTTTTAGCCAGAAGAATTTGCTGGATTGTGGTATCTTCAGCGGGATTGGATTAAAGTAAATTACAGTGTTTCACGTTTTGGTTATGGTTTTGTTATATTATGTTACATCTGTTCTTGTGGTTTGTATTCTTACTTGCTGTCAGCCTCACTTGGGAGACCAGATCAGGAAATCAATTCCACAGGATGGCTGATTACTTTTACTGAGATTGGCTATAGCAGTGTTTCTCAACCTTGGCAACTTTAATATGCGTGGACTTCAAGTTGAAGTCCACGCATCTTGCAAATCTGATTGTATGATATCGCCTCCCTTTCTTATAATTCAGTGAAACGGGAGCATCTGCCTGAGCCTCTTCTGAATGTTATCTCATTGTTGTGGACTTTAAAAATGCTTCATCCCCTTTTGCTTAGGCAACAGATCCTGCATATCTCCATCAAGTTCATCTTTCTTACTCTCTACACTTGCATTCTGATCTACAAGAGTAATACATATTACTACTCATCATTCCATTTTCTAACTACTCTATCTTTCTCTGTGTTTGGAAACTAAATGGGAGGGTGAACTTCAGACTAAAGTTCTCTTTGGGGTACAGACAACACGAGCAACCCAGTTTAAGAGAACCTTCCCTTCAGGAAGGGAATGAGATTTTTTTCATGGCTGCTAAGAGTTCAGAGTGCTTCATTTGACTGGCATGCGCAGCACTTGATAAAACAAGAGAGATTTCAGAACATTATTTGAATGCTCAAAGAAGGAAGGAATCATTTCTGGCCTGTACCAACCTATCCCTCCTTATTAGCTGAGCCTGTCTTTTAAATCAGTCCTTAAGTTGGAGAATTCCTGATACGGGAACTGCTGGCAAAAATTAAGAATCTGTTTTAGAAAAGCAGATGCAGTTATGGATGGGTTCCCATTTTCCTCTTAGAATGAGGCCAAAGGGATGAGACACCAGTAGTTCCCATCCACTGTGTACGTACATAGCAAGATAACTTATAAGAGTTGTCAAACCATTGACCCATTTGAGTCCACAACTTCACTGCAGAGCAGACAGATGAACACTTTGTAAGGTATCAAACTAATGTTTCTCACATCCTTTCTGGGTGTGGAACTGTTTACTTTTAATACATGTTGCTTCAGGTATGTGGTGGACCTCCAAGCTACCATATTATATAGCATTGTGTCATCTTCTTCATTTTTACATGGTAATTAACTGTAGAAAATATATGTCAACCTATCAAGAAGGTTCATCAGCAAGGAATGGTTCTGGATTTTGAAGCCGGCTTTTTTTTTAAGTTGCAGGCATTTCCTTTGAAGAAGTTCTCCCCCCTCCCCCCAAAAAGAAAAGAAAATGTCAAATGGATAATACCATAGTCCAGCGTTCCCTGATAACTCCTTAACGTGCTGGGACTGTAACTGCTGTCTTGATGCTATAATACAGTGTTTCTCAACCTTGGCAACTTTCAGATGAATGGACTTCAATTCCCAGAATTCCCCAGCTAGCCATGCTGGCTGGGGAATTCTGGGGGTTGAAGTTCCCTCATCTTAAAGTTGCCAAGGTTGAAAAACACTGCTATATCTTGTATTGTTCAAAAGAACTTTGCCTGTGCTAATCTGCTACAATTCCAGTTTACCATACAGATAAGCAGTGACCAGCATAAATCAGCTGTCTGGTGGGATGCATCTAATTCTGAAGAAAGCCATGTGCAATTTCAGCTGTATTAATGAGATTTAAGGGAAAGTTTAAACATTTGGTCGCTGCAACCTTCGGAATGAGTTATTGTGATATGGAGTAGAAACTTATAAAGAAATTGGGCAATTATTTTAGCCTGAAGGATGCAGTCCAAAGCTCACTACATGGGAGCCTGATTGAGTTTAGCGGGAATCATTTTTGAGTAAGCCCAGATAGAATCAGGCCATGAAAGGACTAACTGGGCACTTGCTGAGTCTTTCATGATGAATATAAACAAACAAGTTGCCTGTTCTTTGCTATTTAAATTGTTGGCTTTAGTGTATCATTCCTTGCAGACCCATGATTAGAGCTGCTTCTGATGGATCCAGTATAATAAAATTGTAATCCAATCTGCTATAGTTATTTCATTGCATTTGAACTTCATCTTTCACTGAAGGTGCTTGGGATGAATTTCCTTTAAGCACTGAACAAGGACAGATCTCTGTTTGTTCTGCTGACAACATAGATAGGAACTCCAGTATTCCCGGTCTGATATCGGTATTTTGTCTGGCCTAATTTCTCATATAGCTGTGCAGCCCTTAGATTCGATCTCTGAAAGATGCTTTGGAGGGAGGACATAGGTGCTGTCTGCATCAACTTAAAACAGTTGAATTTTTTCCCCAGATTTGAGGGTAATCACACAATCGCATGAAGAGAAAAAGGCCCGGTTCCTTTATGTGTTGCACCCATGAGCTATGTTTGCACTCTCATGCACTCCGAAGTACTTTTCAGAGATTGGATAAAAGCCCTGCATAGCTCCAATTTCGCAATGTTTTTTCCTGTGGAAATGATGCTAGTGTGGAATATACAGCTAAAGCATGTCTGAAATAAAACTGTCTTCCTTAGGATGCCTACTGGATAGCTATGAACAGTACGCTGAAATGCAACAGCCTCAGTGATATTTTCCTACTTTTCAAGAGTTCGGACTTCATTACTCGCGATTTCACTCAACCGTAAGTATCATCGTATTGGATCTGCCCCTTGAACAGGAAGATTAGGAAGAGTCCCACTGCATTGCTTGCTTGCTTTTATTCTCTTATAATTGCTGCCAGCACTGAAAAAACAGTTTGTTTCTTAGAACAGGTTCAAACTGAATTGGTTGTTATCAGTTTTTGCCCGTTAGATTATTTGCCTATTTATCCCATTGCAACTTGTGAGAGGAGTTTAACCAAATCAAGATGGCAGCTGCAGCTTGTGGCATCGAAGCCTCACTGCTACCCTGAGCTGTTTGGTATTGTCAGCAGACTTGTTTATCTCCCTGCTCATCCCTAAATACAGATCATTTATAAACAAATTAAGAAGCACTTACTCCTTGGGGTCCACATTTTCCAATCTGAAAATTGTCCTTCACTCTGTTTCCTGTTCTATATTCAGGGACTAGTTCATGAGGGCGTTTGCTCTTCTCTCCCCTGTCTGCTGAATTTGCTCAGGTGAGGGAGTTCAACCTCATGTAGAGTTGAACCCTAATTTCAAAGAAATAAGGTTGATTAAACCCTACCTTACAGTAGGTTTACAGTAGGTTGGACCAGATACCTGTTGGAGTAAGTATAACAAAAAGGCGCAAATCTTCCCGTCTTACATAAGTCTGACATTCTATTTTTGAAGATATCATTCAATTATTACATCTAACTAGGTTGGCCTGATCCATCATGGTCATTTTAGTGTTAAGTATGACATACTTGGAGTTCAGCTGGGTGGCTGCAAATCATTATATCCCTGTATTGATACTTGATCCTCACCTGACCATGGGATTATCAGATTGATTAACAGAATTGCATATGAAACAGAAGCCTAAAAATAATTAAGTAGGTACTCTATGGCACCACGATTGCTGGAAAGGAGAATTTACTTGTAAAAGCTCTACTCCAAAATAGGAACATGAATGGAATAAAGCTACCTGAAGAAAAGTAAGAAGACATGCTATTTAGAAAAACTGGAAAGCATGACATCATTTCTGATGGCAAAACTCAAGATTACATTGGTCATATTGTAAGAGAGGGGAAGGTTAAGCTATCTGTGAATGGGAAGTTTGACAATGGGAGATTAATTGACCTATGTAAAGAACAACCAGTATGTTCTTCTGAGCCGTGCAGAAATTGCTGTAAGTTCTCCGGATCTTTAGATGAGGAAAATCAGCACAGCTCTAGGTTCCTTTAGAAACGCATTACCTGCTTTTTCATTGATTTCTACATCTCAGTGATGTACCAGTAACGGACCTCTGTAGAGATTGTTTTTAGGCATCCAGATTACATTTTAATTTCTGTGCAGAATCGTAGTACTTCTTTCTTTTGTTTAAAGATCATTCCAGATTCACATGAATGTATCTAGTAAGAGTCTGAAATAAACAGATAACTTGATCCACTAAACCATCCATTAATTTCAGTATTGATTAAGTGCTAATAACCCCAGGAAGAGAAAATTACAAATGTAATTGGCATACGGAAGGAAAGTGCTGAACAGGTGAAAATTGGCTTCATTATTTATTCAGTTACTCAAATAGGTTTAGATTAAAAAGAGAAGGAAAGCCCCACGGGCTCTGTGCAGCTGTGTCGTAAAAATTCAATAATTTAACAACTCCAATGAAATATGATGGAAATGGAAAACTGAGGGTGATTATACTCCTACAATACAGTGTAAAATGGCAAAGTTTTCTATTTAACATTGCCTAATTAGACACCGAGAAATATGGATTTTACTTGGTCCACAAAGGGATGGACTTTGCCTCTGCCTTCCTGCCTCCTTAGCAGATCAAGGGGGACTGAACCAAGAAAAAAACAGGCCTTTGTGATAGTTGCCCCACCCCTTTGGAATATTCTACCCCATGAAATCCATATGACCCCCCCAGCAGAGCTACAAAGACCTGCTACAAAGAGCATTTGGAGATTAGGATCTGCAACATGGATCACCTCCTGCTCTTATGTGTGCCTTTCCTCCTCCTTTCTATACAGGTAGTCCCCAGTTTAAGAATGAGTTCTGATCCCAAGGTCTGTCCTTAAGTCAAGTTTGTATGTAAGCCGGAACAATATTATTGTATAATACTGTACAAGTAGTATTGCATAATGAACTCAAACCGTTCTGTACTTAACTCGAATTTTGCTACATTAAGCAAAATTCCATGGGTCATCTTTAACCCAAACATTCTTAACTCAGGGACTACCAGTATTTATGTTTTGATGCCCCTCCCAGTGGAATATTCTGTAGTGTCTCTGCAGCTTGGTGGACTATAACTGTTAGCAAATAAATCAATAAAGTGATGTGAGTTGCTTTTGCAAGATGTAGGATACTTGCTGGCATATGTCTGATAGAAATAGTATCTGCATAGGCAAATCAGTAGTGGTGAGAGGTCCATACTACAGGATTTTCAGGTTGCCCATGAGAAGAATGATTCCTTTATCATGACCCAGGCTAAGTTATATCCTTTAAGATTGGCTGGAACCATGGAAAGTAGCTGGAGCTAAGTGGTAAAGGAGGATTCACAGAGCACTTGGGGCCACCTCTTAAGGCCAACAGCTTTTCCTGGAGTTGTATAGCTACCCTGCAGCTGCAGGGCAACCCCAGCAAAAGATGTTGAAGATGCTGTGTGCATGGCCTTGCATGCTCCAAAGCACCTTTTTGCTTTTGAATCCAAAGCACACTGGCTGGGTCACAGTTCCCAGTCTCTCTCTCTCTATATAATTTTTATTAAGAATTTTGATTATAATACAGTTCCCAGTCTCTACTCCCAGGAAGACTTCTGTTTGAGGGACTTGTCTGTCAACAGTGTCAACACTATTGAGGGAGAAGGACAAGTTGTCCAGCTTGGTATATGTCTGTTTCCTGTCTGTGAAGATTAAAGAAGCCACCTCAAGAAAGCAGACTGTTCATCCAGTCCAACATTTGATAGCCTGGTGCCCCCCAAATATTTGGGGGGAACGCTGACTGTCACTTCTCATTATCCTAACTGGTGAAAGTTGAAGCCCAAACTATCAGGCAGACACTAGATTTCCTCCCCCAATTTAGCTCTATGTTGTTTTTAATCACCTGCTGACCTTTTTGCTATGGGTGCAGGGAGTGAGCATATATGCATTCTACCCCATGAGCTTCAGAATATCCCCATGAATGGATGACAGGAAGCAACAGGAGCATGCAAGGGGGGTGACTTTCTGGGGAGTAGAGGAAGAATCAGTAGAAGATATGCTTCTCAACAGGAAATTTCCACAATGAGTTGTAGAGTTCAGCTGAGTCTTGATATCTTTGTTCCAAGCCCTGGCTGATCCAAGGGAAGTACCAAGAGAGGAACCATATTCTTGCATGATGCTTGGCATTTATCCCTGAGCATTAAAGGAGACCTTGGACCAGTCACTAGGACTTCTGCCCTAGGAAGGAGGCAATGGCAAACCACTTCTGAAAATCCTTGCCAAGAAAACTGCAGAGACTTGTCCAGGCAGTCACCAGGAATCAAAAACTGACTCAAAGGCACTAAAACGTAAAATTAAATTTAAAAAATGCCCCGTGTAGTTATAGCAAGGTGAAGAGATAGCAATCCTTTTCTGACTCTTGATTTAGTTGCTTGTTTAACACTGTTAGCAAGCAGTGACTATGTCACCGAAGAACATGTAGTAATGGATTGTTCATACTTCTTGCAGTTAAAGACAAATATGCAAATCTATCATGTGTGTTTCTTCCTCTATAGGTTTATCCATTGCAACGATGATTCCCCTGACCCTTGTTTGAGTTATGAAGTAAGTGAAAGCTACTTTTCCTAAACAGCATTTTGAATACAGCACAAAAGCTTTCCTTCCACACAAAGTTCCACAGGACAGAATTAAATTAAATGTACACAAATCTGTTCAGTTCTCTTGCTTCACTAGTTAAATGCAAAAGGCTTAGCAAACATCTTTGGTTTTATTTCACTTGGAGCAAGCAGAGGGAAGATATCTGAGACAAAACCAACCTGAGATTGATCTTTAGCAGTTGGGAACATTGGGTTGCAGGGAAGTGGATCAGGCAGCAGGACTTTCTGGATGACTAATGTGGAAAACTGAATGTTGGGTAAAATTAGAAGTTTGAAAAATTCCCCCACCATACTGCTGTTCTTGCTGCCTCTGCACTTTGCTCCCTCTCTTTCCACTTCTGAAGGCTTGGCTCTTTGGACCATTTATCCTACTGACCGCTGGAGGTGTCTGAACAGTGTTTCTCAACCTTGGCAGCTTGAAGATGTGTGGACTTGAACCCCCAGAATTCTGGGAGTTAAAGTCCACACATCTTCAAGCTGCCAAAGTTGAGAAACATTGTATTAGAATCATAGACTTGAAAGGGTCCTTGTGGATCTTCTAGTCCAGCCCCCCCACCGCCCCCCCAGCAGGACAGGAATCTTCAAATCATCCCAGACAAATGTCTGTCCAACCTTTTTGTGAAAAACTGCAGCAATGGAGCCCCCATGACTCCAGGTGGCAGGCTGTTCTACTGCTTCATAACTTTCCTGGTCAGGAAATTCCTCCTTATTTTGGGTTTGAGCTTTCTCTTTAAAGCTTCCACCCATTGGTTCTTGTCCTACCAATACCAGCTAGGGAGACTAGTTCCACACCATCTTCCCCATCACAGCCCTCCAAGTAGGAGTCATTTGGAGTAGAGACAGCAAGTAGGGGATTCTCTTTTGAGTCCTCTGTTTGTCTCTCCTTCCAACTGGAAGATGGATACTCATATGTTCTCTCATTCAGCTAACCTCCTACAGGAAGCATAGTGAATTTGGATTCATCTTTTCATTCCTCCCACTTCAAGGTTCAGAAATACAGGCTCTCTATCAAAGCATGTAATTTCCTTTACCAACATTGTTCGTTCTTTTGGACTTAAAGCATTTGTCTCTGGAGTCCTTAACAGGAATGGTTCTGCTCACAAATAAGTGATCTCCTAAATAATAATCTGTTTTTACTACAATTTCCTACTTTCACAAGCATGGGCATCTATGGGGGGAAGGGGGTGCAAATGGTATCACGCATATCATGCACTAGTGCCACCTTTCTGGAATTTCCCCAAAGATTTGGTTAGCCCCACCCTATTGGGATTTAGACAAATGATAAAACCTGGGCATTTCAAACAGGCCTTCCAAGATGGAGACAAATTGATCTAATTCCCTCTTGTTGTACGATTGTTTTAATTAGTTACTATTGTTCCTTGACTTGATTAGGTTATTATTTATTTATTTTATTTATATATCAAATTTGTCACCACCCATCTCATTAAAAATGACTCTGGACAGCTTACAAAGCAGTTAAAGACAATTAAAAATACAGTGTAAAAAGATCCTAAATAAATAGAAAAGAAATAAAATCCAAGAATGGATGTAAAACTCAGGGAGTGTCATCAAGGCCCCAGCCACCCCCAGGTTTGTTTGTTTGTTTATGGTTTGTTGGTACTGGTTTTGTTATCTTCACTGTTTTAATCTTGCTTATATATAATAGGATTGTAAACCTCTCAGAGTCACTACTCAATTGGAGCAGCATATAAGTCTAGTAAAATAAATAAATTGAAGATAAATGCATTCCACAATTCATATCATTTGCATGGTGACTTCATCACATGGGTGATCTCATCATGGCTCCTTTCAGACCACAAGGTCAGTCTTAGGTTCTTAACAGAGGCTCTTCTTGTTTTCAGCAGCATTTTGCAATTTCTTAATTATCACTTACGTTGAAAGTGATTTTTTTTCTGTCAGTTGATCAGATATTATTTTTCCTTCCATTAGCTTGTCCTCCGAAAATGGTGTGAATTGATTCCTGGGGCAGAGTTCAGGTGCTTTGTGAAGGAAAACAAACTTATTGGTGAGTTTATTAATAAAAGCTCATTTATCCTCTGCTATGTCTAAAGCTTTTTTAGATATTTTCATCGTAATTCTCATGTACTTCACATGTAAGGCTGCGTACTGTTCTGGCTATGATTTTTTTTGTCACTGTTCCTGTTAATTAGTCGTAATAATTTTATTTTTGTCCAGTTTTTCCCATAATGGTCCAAATAGCTTACAAAGCTAATAACATGAAATACCATCCTGTGGTTTCATTGGGTTTTAATATTTATACATGATCTGAGGACCTAATGTTTGTCCCTTCCTACATCTTTTTTTTAAGCTACAGCTTGCCTCCTCTCAGCTCATGGCAGTCAGTAACGCAGCTTTGAAATCTGGAGCTTGCAAGATTGCTTATGGCATTATTTGTTGTAGTTTTCAGGAATCCTTTGTGGCTGCTCTGGCATGTGAGTGCCAACTGGGTCTCTTCCTATCAAGAAGTTTGTTTCAAGGGTTGAGGAATGCAGCTGCTATGTCTCTCCACCATATCTATGTCAGTTCTTGGTGCTCTGAAGAGCTGGGAGTTGGTGGCCACCCCAGACCATCTCTACGTCCTCAGAAGAGATAGAGATGAACTGTGGACATAATTGGACAGAACAGGGGGGTGTGGGGAAGCAGCTGACGTAGGCAGTGGTCTAAGCCTACTTTACTGGAGGGCATTTGGATAAGATGCTGTTTGGGTAGACGTTTTCCCATTCCTTTTGCCTTTACCAACACGAGGTTCCTTTTCAGATCAAATGCCACACTGAATGCTTTGGAGTAAGTGTGGGATACTATATAAAAAAACCCAAAACCTTACTTGTAGTTCTGATAAACAAGAATATCATTTTATAACATCATGTAGGTTGCGATCAATTGAGTAGAAAGAAATTTAATTTTCCTAACATTCCTGGATCCTTTTAAGAGAGCTCTGATATGAAATATCAGTAGAGCTTGCATGCTGGAACTGCTAATTTCTAGAATGTATGTACGTGTCTCAAAATATTGTTAGTTATGCAAGATTTCAAATAGTGTGGCGGTGATCTCAAATATTCTATTCTATATTCTACCTAGATGTGCCTGTCATGCTAATCCATAATTTGTCCGTTTTGCTTTTGACTCTGTTTAGCACAATGTGTGGTTTGCCTTAGCAGTAGTCTCAAACGGCATTTGTTACAGTTTTGTAAGAGAGACGTTCAGGGCCTTTCTGGATGCAAATAATGGGAATGAATAAGAGCTAAGCAGGTTCTTTCTTTTATTTAGCAACAAAACCAGTGCAGCAAGTATCATTTGGACTCTTATTCTACTACTAGGCTTTAATTCCAAGGAAATCTTGCAGTAGCTGTGAATGATCAATATAATTTTTCAACCAGGTATATCTCAACGGGACTACACTCAGTACTATGAACATATCTCTAAACAGAAAGAAGAGATCTGTAGATGTATACAGGAGTTTTTCAAGAAACACATCCAGTATAAATTTTTGGATGAAGATTGTAAGTATCCTTTTAATTTTAATAAGATACAGCTATTTTCTAATAATTACAAGGTTCTCTTTCAAGTAATATACTTGGTCATTTTATCCACTTGTCCTTCTGATTTTGTTGGATGTTTTCTGCTGAAAACGGTATTGAAGTCTTGCAATACCAGGAGCACATATGGAAGTAGAACCACATATTTAGTTCATTTAGTTGGAAGTATCTTTGAAGCTCACCTGCAGCCACTTACATAGCTGAAGATGGAAGCTGAAATCATCACAGTGGGAGCTGATCATCTTTGCCCCTTTTGAATCAGCAGTGGGAAGAGCTGAAGCTTTTCCCCACCCTATCTACAGTGGGTCCAACCCTGATTGCACCATCACAGATTTTTGGGGGGATAAACTCCAATATAACCAGATCAGTTCTTGGTATGTTTGAATGACACCAAATCCCCAGGTAAGAAACCTATCTGTATGTAGCACAAGACCAGGAGGTCATGCAAACATGTCCCACACCAGGTGTAGTGATCTGTGGCCACAGCATTATATGGTCTTGCACCTGATTTGGAAAAACTGCTCATTTTTGATTAGTGAAAGGTAATTTTACACCCAGAATTTCTTCTTATTAAAATGAACCAGAATAAGTTGCACCATTAAGATAGGATAGCAAATATATCAATTAATATTTTTATGATACAGTAATTTTACTTTAAAATAATTGCAATTTAAATTAATAACTTAAAGTTTAATTACATTTTAATTAAGTATTTAATTAAATTTTAATTAAAGATAATTACAATTTAAAATAAATGTAATTAAATTATTTATGATAATTTAAAATACCTTAAATTCACTTGATCCTTTTATTCTTTTCTTTTTGTTCTTACTCATTTTCAGTTTACATATTTTTTTCTTAAAATGTTATCCATCCATCCATCCATCCATCCATCCCTTGGCCTCTGATAGAAAATAATCATCCCTTCCCTGCACTTTAAGAGGAAAAGAAAGAGGGCATAACAAGAAGAAAGAGAATGAGAGAGACCAAAAAAAAAAAGAATGTCAGAAAGAAAATAGGGATTCGCTATTATTATGTCATCTCCCAGCTTTTCCTCCACCCTTCAACTTTGGTCAAGAATATGCCTATGTTATCGTATAACTCAGCAAAATATCAATAACTCTTTGGAAACTTTCTGTTTCAAATTCTGAATCTGAATCTCACACATACTGCATATTTGCTGTGGCTCACCATATAAATATCAATGGCTTGCTTCTTTAGCCCTATGAATACTTTTCCTAGAAATTTTAAAGATGTACATTGGTCTTTCCTAAGTAGGTGGCCTGCTGGCCAGAAAAGGATGAAGGTTGAAATCTGGAAGACACCAGGTTGAGACAACCTGACATAAATGTTTGGCTGTATTCATTTGATGTTCTAATTGCAAACTTAACTAACTATGATGTACCACCCCCCACCGCAATTTATTTCTATTCCTGTTTTCAAGTCATACAGAGCAGATGGGGAACCAACTTGGATTCCTGGAATTGATTTTTGAAATTAAGGCAGGGCATATGAGGCAGGGGAATGTATGGTAGTAGCAATAATTAACTTAAATCCCTTTAGAAGCCAAAGAGACCTTCAAGCCACACAGATATCATATATATACTGTATATCAGCAAATAAAACTTACTCTATCAACCTGGTTAGTAAATTACAGAGAGCTGTGACTTCATGGAACATGGCCTGAACTCAGTCTGTTGAATTCTTCAAATATTTGACATATTAATAATATGGCAGTAGTGTGAGGTCCCATTTCCTGGGAATATTTGAGAGGAAATGCTTGGGGGAAGGGTAAGGAGGAATTTCCTATCAACAATCAAGGAAGGCCTTATGTAGCTGATACATTTAATGAACAAGATATCAAAATATTAAATGGGGGATGGGGATATGTAACCATTGCTCAAGTCCAGTTAAAAGCAATGAATTAAAGCATGTATAGTTTAACCAAATCCTGGGCTAAGTTATTTGTAATAATTTGGAGCTAATTTTGTTGCCTTCACTGAGGCTTATTCCCATTTATGTATGCTTAATTTTCAGTGTTGGGTTAGTTTCATTTAATCATACTCATAGATAAATAAAGATTTTGTGAATGTAGCACTTTTCAAAGCGCCTAAGCTAATGGTTTTCATCAAATTTTACAATTCTGTAAGGATTGTAAGTAATTATTTTATTTTATTTTATTTTATTTCCATGAAATGATTTATCTTATAGCAACAGTCACTTGTTTCTGGGTAGTTTGAATCGAGATTGATGCCCTGTGGAAAGCAGTATGTGTTTTTTGTGCTCTGAACCATTTGTCCATGAACTCTGTTGCTGATCATTTGCTCAAGAACTGTTAAAGAATGAAAGGGATAGTAGAATATTTTGGAAGGCCTGTTAATAAACAAAAAATGAAGAGGCTTTCAGTTTTTGCATTTACTTGGCTAACCATCATCAAGATACTCACCTCTCTCACTTTCTGCTTTTTCCCCCCTTTTTAGTTGTATTTGATGTCTACAGGGACAGTATGGTAAGTGAGCTTTCTGTTCTATGCCCATGCTGATGATTGGGAAGGAATATAATTAGGGCTGTGGTTTTCTCCATGAGATTGGCAGAATCTAGCCAACCTTGGCTGATCTTCAAAACACTAAATAGGGATGAATTTGGTCATTAAGTGGAGGAGAAAAACATCAGGTAGTCAAAAAAGCATCCCTAAAGAAGGCAATACAACCCCATATTGTAGAGGACATAAGGAGCAGCCTTGAAGGCGGGAGGAAGAGTTGCTACTAAGGCAGTGGTCAGATAAGCAGGGCTTGTGCCCAGGCCAATAAAATAACTTGAGAAAACGTCTCAGACAAGTCCTTCCCTAGTTCACATGAAGATAACGTGAGGAGGGGGAAGCACATTCAGACTTGCAAGATTCTGTTACAATAGAAGTAGTTCTGACCTATACAGAATTGATTTCTTAGTCTGGTCTACCTTGTTGGGCTGACACATATTGCTCTGTGGACATATCCAGATAGTTATCAGGAATCAAGCTTAACTTAAGGGAGTCTTTACTTTCTCCATGGCAAGATAGTATTTTATTTTGTATTATTTTATTACTTTGTTTTGTTTTATTCCTGCACTCTATAAAAATAGTCAAGTGCACTATGATTTTATGCAAGGTTATCACCAAAACCTAATGGTTTTTGAAGGCCTTTGTTTAAATAAGTGTAAATAATATACTTGGAGCTGACAGCAGTGTTAGAGAAGCTCCTGTGAATTTTGGAGGTGCCAGGTAAGAAGTTTTCCTTTTTGTTTTTGGTCTTCAACAGACTTTCAGCTTTCCACTCACTTTTAGAAATTTCAAGCCATGTGGTATGGAAACCCAGAAAAGTCCTAAGTGGTTTTGAGAATATTGAAGTAACTACATGTTCTTCTGGATTCCTGCCTACGTTTTTACAGAATAAACACTGTAAATAAACATTATGATCAAACTGTTTGATCATAATGAAACAGGAACAAATTATGGTATCAATTTATTATAAAAATAAAAACTCTATAAAATAGTCTTTCCTAACCTGGTTCCTTCCATATGTGATGGGCTACCACTCCCATTATCTGAGCAAGACAACAATGAGAACTATCCTTTCTGTGTAAGTCCAGCTTCCTCTGTACTACATTTCCCAGAATGCATTATTGACAAAAGAGGTGTCACAGATGGGTGGGGTTGCAATAGCTGAGGCATACCTGAAGGCCTGGGATGTGCTTGGCATCCTGCTTATTTGCTCAAGAGTAACTTTGTGCTGATTAAAGACAATTACATTGCTACACATGAAGCTGCAGGAACAGAAAGCTGAAAATTGCAGGTACTTTGTGCTTTTAAAATTAAGAAAGGGAAGGAAGACCATTTAACTTACTGGCCAGAGACCACCGATAAATGGGAATACAATTTTAAGTTTGTCTCTGTGAATGAGTGAGAGAAAGAGATCTAGCCTTCTACCATTTCCTGCTTTTCCAAATGTAATTTAATAATGGCCAAACTAGCTAGCTAGCCTCTCTGCAGGAAAAATGAAGATTAATGGGCACAAGGCTGCAACTGTGATCTGCAGCGACTGAGGGCATGTTTGTCTTCCTATCTGTAAACAGCCTAGGATATATTTGTAGCAAATGCAACTTGCCGTGGTGCTTGAAGAAAAGAAAATCGAAGAAGGGGAATGGCAAGTAGCCACACTTCAGTTGATGATGGATGATGTAGATTTTTCTGTTTAAAGAAAGGAGACACTACCACAGAACTGCCTATAAGGACAATACACAGAGGACAAGACAGTGAATAAGAGTAACAAGATATGTTATACTGATGTAACCCAAGGTCTTGCAGATGTTATGGGCTCTGAGTATTCAGGGGAAAAAAAAGAGAATGGAGACAGAATGGTGGATCCCTAAAGGACAGAGAGGATGCAACAGTGCCATATACAAAAATAAAGAGAAGCAGTCATGGTAGTTGGAGATCTTCTACTATGAGGAGTTGAAGCAAACATACAGTATGCTACCTGGATTCATCAGATAGTGAAGTGGGTTGTTAGGACCAAAAGGGTGAAGGATATGACAAAAAAATGTTTAAGACTTATCAAATCCATTGATAATTATCCCTTCCTTCTGAGATGTTTGGGGACAAACTGCAAAGAACAGCTACAACCATATCACACCCAAACTTGGAAAATCTCAGAAGGATGCAAAGACCCTGAGGGCTCAGATGTTCCTGTCCATAGAAGAGGACTAGTAAAACAAAGATGAATACTGCAAGATGATGTAGATGGGAGAGATTTGGCTTATAAGACCATTACTTGAGTTATGTAGAAGATGGACTTCTGGCATGAGATAGATTTCACCTTTGTGTATTATCTCTGAAAAATCCTGGAGAACTGATGATGTCCCAGATGATTGGCGATAAGCAGATATTGTTGTCTTTGGGGGAAGGGGGGATATCCAACAAACTACAGACCAATCAGTTTGACAATACCTGGGAAGATTCTGGAACAGATTGTAAATTTTTAAACACCTTGAAAATAACATAATTATCAGAAGTCAGCATGGGTTTGGCAAGAACAGATCTTGACAGATTTACCTTATTTATAGATCAGATAACTTCATTAGTAGGTTGTGGGAATACTGTGAGCATCATATGCCTTGGTACATGACATGCTGATTGGCAAAGTAGTTAAGTCAGCTGACTGTCATGACAGGTAAAAGGATACATAGCTGGTTCAAAAATCACATGACGAGAGATTGAAGGATAGAGATGTTCTCTCATGCAGGACACAGAATACCGGATTGAAGTTACAAGAAGGCAGATTCTAATTAGAAGAAGCTAACTTGCAGCTGGACAGTCAAATCATTTACCCAGAGGTGTGATGGTTATGATTTGTGTCAATGGCTTTTGAAAATAGAGTTGAAAATAGAGTAAACACTCTTATGAAAACAGATCTAAGTACAAGAGTATATTGATGGAGCCTTCAGAGGAAACATTAGCCAAATACAAGTTAAAATGCTAAGTTTGTACTTATTTGATATCCCTTGTGATTAGTTGTACACATTCTGTAATGTATACTATATACTATTCCAGAATGGCCTAGCTATTAACAACATTGTTTTCTTAAAAGCAGGCAGAACATGTACTTTAATTGCTTAAATGTATTAGAACCCTAACATCTACTTCTACTTTCTATATACATTAATGGGTGTTTAGAGAATGATAACAGTGAAAATCTGCTGTTAAACAGCTTTAGCTTTTCATTCTGCTGTTACTGAGTAATGTATATTTCTGGCTCATATTGCTAAACATTGATGAGCTAATCTTGGTTTCATGGAATTCTTGGCAATGACTCAAGGCATTTTCTCATTTTAGAGTTGATGTAGGAATAGGGCAAATCACAGAGGATGGGACTTCAAAAAAGCTTTGTCTGTCCAGCATTTCCACTCATTAGAGTTCATACCAGATTTAGCAATGGTAGTGTGCTTCAACACATTTCATTAGCAGTTCAAAACATTTTGACCTTGCAACACTGTTTAGAATTGAAGAAATCAGTCTGTACCTCTACCAAAAGCATCCTGATGCTGGTCTGACATTCCAGAATTGTTCCACATTTGAAACTGCTCCACTTTGCCCACCTCCAAATTTGACTAAGAAGATTGTCTAAGAAGACAAAGGCCACATGGTTACAAATAAGTTTTTAAATGCCATTAATCCTGCCATAACTTTGACTTCCACTCGCCTCTGTAGATGGAAATGTAGCAGTTCATCATGACAAAATTCTGGCATTTTGTAGTATCATTCCAAAGATTTTTAAAAAGTCCATCTGAGAGAAGGATTGTTGAACTTGAGTACTTCTAATCAAAGAAGTGTAAAAGTAGATTGAGAACACAAATTAACAACTTAGAATTTAGAAATAAAGATTTGCATCCATATTGCATTTAAACATTTTCTTTTATGTTGTCTTTTATTTTTATTTTATGTTGTCCCATTTGAACAGAGTTATACTTTGTCTCTTATCATTCTTCTTCAGGGCAGAGTGTGGCTAATTGATTTTAATCCATTTGGTGAAGTAACTGATTCTTTGCTGTTTACATGGGAAGAAATAAGGTCTGGAAATAGTTTGAAAGAGGACCAGAGTGAAGGTGCGGCAATGGAAGAGGTAAGAGAGCAGAACAGATTGATTAAAAAAAAAAGAATATAAACCTATATACAGGCATACATATAATTAAGCCAACTTTCCTGATTTCACTAAGCAAATATATGCCTTGATATTTTGCTTTGTCAAAATGCCCATTGCTGCCATTTTGTCTTGTTGGAAATGAACATTAACTACAAAGTTGATGGGAACCTTATGGCCAGTAAGAATTTTGGATTGTGAGTCTCCACTGAGCCATGAGTTCTCCCATGTTTCCACATAAACCTAACTTCTTGGGGATTGTCCTATCAATAGCTCCAATTTTATTCATCAAGTTAGGGATGACCATACAGATTTTAGCCAAGGCTTTTTTCCCTTCTTACAAGTTGTTCTGAGCTTCTTCAGTAATAAAAGCGTCATTTAATCGTGTACGTGCATGAGCAAGTACATGAGCAAATTGAACGTGACAAAAGACATCATATCAAAGTGAAGAATCTCAGTCTGTCTTTTAAAATGTCATTGGAAGAGAAGCTGACCAGAATGTCAGCAAAAAGCCAAAGATCAAAATTCAGTAAGCCCAATAAAAACTGGGCCTTGATTTTCTTTCCTGCTATTGCAGTTGAACAGTAGGATCTGTGGGGACTCTCCTGCACTGTCACAAATTGTGGGAGAGTAGGAAGTGAAAAGCAAGATAGGTCTGAAGAAGATTTCTGTTTTCCCACACTGATATAACTTAACGCCTTGCAGAACAATTTAATCCTTGGGTTAGGTCATGAATTTTCTCTGTGTATGTTTTGTTTTTATAGCATTTGCTTCTTTCATTTCATTGGGTTGTCTTCCATTATATATCTAAAGTGTCTGTATTTTGCAATCCTATTTCACATGAACATTTATGTGGGCAGATATGGAATGCAGATTTTCATTGGGGTAGAAGGTGTAGGACCTTATCCTCAGTCCATTTGCTTCTGGTATCCCTTTCCCCAACTTGCCAAACAAACAATTAATGGGTGTGGAGGAAGTTACTCTTATGCTGATGGAACCTGTCAACACCTTGAGTGATTCTCATGTCCAAACGGTCTCCTAAAAAATCCTGATATTGACCTAAGTTTTACAAAATCCCCATATTCTATTCCCCAGGCTAGGGAAGTACTTAGATATTTTGAACCTGTTTACTATGAATATATGTTTAAGAGAAGTTATAATAAATAATGAGTATTTCAGACTGCATCAATTAACTAATTAATACAAAAATTACAAGGAAATGTTAACTAAATCTTTCCTGATTTTGCTCCTCTCCTCAACATTAGGACTGTCCATCATTCCGTTGCACAAACAGCAACCTCACTGTCCAGCCGAGTCCGTATCTGAGCTACAGATTGCCCAAGGATTTTGTAGACCTTTCCACAGGAGAAGATGTTCACAAATTAATTGACTTGCTTAAACTGGTAAGCACATTTTGAAATGGATAAGATTATCTTTTGGCATGAAAAGTCATTGCACCAGAAATTATTGTAGCTTGAAACACTGGTACTCTTTGCTTTCAGAGTGATGAGTGTATTCATAAATGCAGACTCACCTACCACTAGATTTTTCCTTACCAAGTTCTAGACATTTGAGGGAAATATATAAAGAGGTTGTCTTAAAAAGCATTACAGTGAGGGAGGTAATTTATATACTCAAGTTGGCATATAGTAGCTGGTGATTGGAACCCACCTTTCACCACACAACTGTAGCCTGTAATATTCTTCCAGACTAGAAATCTCATTTAGTCATTTCCTGAAGGGGAAAAGGCCCCATTCACTCCCCTTGTCTATATCCTACTGGGATTCTTAGATTAAAACCAGATTAAGTAGAAATAGTTTATATGGCCAAGATACTGAAAATGACATTTCTGTCTAGTTTGGAACAGCTTCTTCTATGGAAGAGACTGACTGTTATCCCACCACGATCATTTTAAAACTTCTCAACCCCCTCCCTGTCTTTCACCACTTGGGTCATTTACCTGCAAAATGAACATCAATTGCACCTTTTTTTCTCCATTGTCATCAGAAAAAAACTTGACCAAAATGATTAGCAAATTGGACAATTCCAGAAAGTGCAATTATATAATTCAGTGTTTTTCAAACTTGGCAACTTTATGATGTGTGGACTTCAACTCCCAGAATTCCCCAGCCAGCATGCTGCCTGGGGAATTCTGGGAGTTGAAGTCCACACATCTTAAAGATGCCAAGTTTGAAAAACACTGATATAATTTATAAGATTTGTAGTTTATGATGGAAACAGGTATATATTAGGTTCCTTGCAAGATTTCTCTTACAATCTAAAAGTTTATAATTTTCATAATGGAATTTTAGAAAACTGTAGGAAAATCTCTGGATTATCTCTATGGTCAATTGACTATTTCCTCTAGGGGAACAGCTTACATTAAAAACAGTTGCAAAATTTATCCTTTTAGAGACAACTTAGAGGGAAAGTAAGGGTAGATGTGCACGCCTTTTCTCAAATCACTTCCACTTCTCCAAAATATCTGTATGTCTATCCCCTCTGATCAGAGGCTAGAAACTTGTTTGCAGAAAATCAAGTATAGTAGAAAGTTGCAGAGTTTTCCTTCAATTTATTGACTTGCTGACTTTCTAAGGTATTTTGCTCCTAGAACACAAGGGAACAGCTAAGTGATGCTTGGAACTGCAAAGATTGAAATCTCACTGAAAAGATTTTATTGAATACAGTACTTTTATGTTGTTTGGTTGATGATGACTATAATAAAACTTTAAACGAATCCAATCTGAAGTGTTGCTCTGAAAAAACATCCATTTACTTGTGATCACATAGTGTGACTTATGTATTTATATGACCCCAGTTCTGATCAAAGAACAGCAAATGCTTAAAAGCTTTGCAAGCAACCTCTTGAGGGTGGAACAAAGGGTGGAACTAAATATTTAGCCTGTAGTTCTCTTAGTTTAAAGTATGCAGAGGTGGCTTGGGGTGTTATCCAAGAAAGCTGTAAGCTTCCCTACTAAGGCTTCCTAGTGCTTTTTAGTGAGGGGTGAAAGGACCGTAGCAGGAAAATTATAAATTCTTTCTAGTATAGAAAGTGTCCCTTTATGAAAACTGATAGGCCATCCTGTGGTCTCATAGGACTCAATAAGTTTATTGGTCCATAAATAAGGCTTGGTCAGAAGTATCACTTTATTTCCAATTTATTATTATTCAGGTTACAGGTAGTCCTTGACTTACTACCGCAATTGGGACTGGAACTTCTATTGCTAAGTGATGTGGTCGTTAAGTGAGTTGCACCTAATTTTACACCTTTTTTTGCCATGATCATTAAGTGAATCACATGGTTGTTAAGCCAATCTGGCTTCCCCCATTGATTTTGCTTGTTGGAAGCCCCCTGGGAAGGTCGCAAATGGCTATCACGTGACCCCAGGACGCTACAACTGTCATAAATACAGTACATACCAATTTGCCAAGTGCCCAAATTTTGATCATGTGACTGTGGGGATGCTGCAACAGTCGTAAGTGCAAGGACCAGTCGCAAGTCACTTTTTTCAGCACCATCGTAACTTTGAATGGGCGTTAAACGAATGGGCATAAGTCAAGGACTACCTGTACTGTGATTATTATTTCTTAATTTACTGTTTGCTTATTTATTTTATTATTATTATGTCTCCACAAATCTGTTAAATTTCTTGGGGGGACATCTATGTAGGTCTGCTAGTATGGTGTCATGATTCCGGAGATGTGCTTAAGGGTAGGAAAGTTCAAATCTGCCCCTGGGCACCTGGGCAATTTTGGGACAGTCACATTCTTTAATCCAACCCCCTCACATGGTGGTCGTTGTCATGGAGAAAATGGGTGGAGGGAGCTTTGTGTAGGCCTTCTATAGCTCCTAGAGGAAAGCTGAAATAATAAATTAGTACACTTATTATAAATAATTAAATGACATATCCTCTCCATTTCTTGTGCTTTTTTTTTTAACCAGAAAAGAAATCAACAAGACGATGAGGAACCATGAAGAGTAGGATAAAATGGAAAGCAGAAATAAGGCTGCCGAAAGATAGCATTTAATTGTGCCAGTTCTGAGAAAGAGCTGCCTTTTGTCACAGAAGAAAGGCAGTGTTAACATTGCATGATCTTTTAATGGAATAAAGATGTTTTCACCTAACTAGCCAATAATTGCTTGGGAAATAGCAAATCACTATTTATGCTCTTGGGATTCTGCTCTCTCCCACTAAATGTGTATTTTGTTTCTAAGCGTTTAGTTTTGGTTTCTTTCTTTTTTCATATCAGTAGTGGAGGTAATAATATTATTCAGAAAGGACATGATATCAGGCAAAGAAGCAAGATTGTCCACAAAATGGGCACGATACCAGGCCTCAGACATAATTTAGTAATGGTTGGATATTATTTGTGCCCTGTCTGAAATGCCCAGGAGATCTTGCGTGGTCTCAAAGTGATTCATAACTACACTGATATGGAAAACTTTAGGTACCTTTGGCCAAGTTGTATGTTTTAGTGAATCACTAAGTGAAGGGAGGCTGGCACAACCTCTGCATGGTACAAAGTTAAATCACAACATCTTTTTGCAAATTGGAGTGCATACTGCAATGTAAGTGCAGTTACAACGATTCAAAATAAGAAAATATGAATATGGCAGATGAAAAGGTTTGGTCATCTTTTCAGTCACTACTTTCTAACATGTCTCCTTTGGCAGACATAATCTCTTTCAAATGTTTTCAGTAACTAGCTAAGAATCTTCCCATTCTTACTTTTGGCATTTTTCCCACTCTTCCTTGCAGAACTCTTCTGACTGAAAATTATTCTCAGATCTCCTTGCAGAAATTGCATGTTTGAGATCTTCTTACAGATTTTCAATAATATTCAAGTCTGGAGGCTGTGAAGGTCATTCTAATCCCCTTCTCTTTCTTTCTTGTAAGTACTTGGTTGATGTAGAGGTGTATTTCAAGTTCTAACCTTTTTTCAGCTTCAATTTCTTCACAGACTGTGGGACATTAGCTTCTAGGGAGCGTTGGTATTTAGTGGAACCCATTCTTCTTTTCACCTGCACAATATTTTCTGTTCCACTGGCTGCTGCACAACTCAAAACCATAAGAGAGCTACCTTAATGGCTGACAAAGTGTTTTTTAAAAAAAAGCTTCATCCTTTTATCTCCAAATTCACTTTTGTGCTGGTGGCTATACAGTTCAATTTTTGTTTCATCACTCCAAAGCATTTTGTTCCAAACGTTTAGGGTTATTAAGGTTTTATACAGCATAGTTTAAGTGATGACTTTTGTCTGAGGTCAGAGACAGGGTTTCCTTCTGACAACTCTCCCACTCCGATCACTGTTATACAAGCAATGCTGTATTGTGGATTTGTGGACAGCTGCACCAATGTCAGCTAAACCTTTCAATGGGTCATTTGTGCTTTGTAAGTTCTGTCTTCCAGATCTGACCGGCTGGAGGGTAGATCTAGCAAAGATTTATCTTGGTTTTCCAGATAATGTTTCACAGTCAATGAAGAAACTGAAGCTGAAGAGATATTGAATATTTCACCAAGATAGTGATCTAAAACATACCTCCAAATCTGGCCTCAGTGTGCCGCTACTATAAAAAGTACATTTTATATAGAGGATTATTAAGAAATACTTTTTTTGCTTAAAAAAAAGAAGGAAGGAAGGAAGGACACATGTAGAAGTTCATAAAGAGAAAAATTGGGATAAATGTTTCCTCTTTTCTCAGAACAAAAATTGGAGTTTTAGGACAGATAAAGTCAATAAATAACTTGTGGCAGGGGCAGCAACATATGGAAGAAGGTCTCTGCTTTGAATGACGTGGAGGTTAGGAGTGTAAATGGCTACTAGTCACAATGGTGGTGCTTTATTTGTAGTATTGCAAGCAATACATATCCTCTTGTCATTTACTAAAAGACCTGAATGGAAAAGTGTTAACGTGCTTCTGTCCTGCAGATATCTACTCTTTTGGTGTGATCCAGCACAGCTCTTAGATTCCATAACTTGTCATTTCTATCTGGGACATATGTGGGAGGGAGAAAGTGAATGTTCTCCCCTTCCTCGCCCTCATGGAAGACATGACTTGAAGGGGCAGTCATAAATGAAGAAAGGTGCCTGTGGAACCATCCTGTGATTTGGTGAAGAGTAAGATTGTCTGCCCATCTTCTATCCGTTGTTTGAGCATTTGCTCCTTATTGCATCCTTTTCAAGCACGCAATCAATCAATGATTATACATCATTGCCCTCCTGGGCTCTGTAAAGCAAGGACATGGTGAAAAGTCCTGAGGTTCATATTTCTTCAGTCCCTGCAGCAAATCTTCAGCATCACGTACGTGAAAGAGTCTTGGAGGCACAACTAGGGTCTCATAGCAACCATTTGTTTTGCCTTGGTGATCTATGGGAGATAAAATGGTCCCCACCACTGTACACAACACCATGCAGTTCTTTCCCTGTAGAACAAAGCCCTAAGAGGAACATAACCCATGATATCAAACAGGATTATCTGATAATCATTTGATGTTGGACAGGAATGTGGGTGAGAACTATGGTAGCTTCCAAAGGAGAACATCTTGAAATGTTGAATATGGCCACAGACCTCCATGGTGTTCAAGGAAAGTTGGGGCAAGAAAGGACCCCTGCCTGTTTTGCTTTCTGCTTTTCATAGGCACATATGGGAATTTGGGGGGAGGGAAAGCTGTAGAGTAGGATATATTCAAAATTTACCCAATAAAGTGATTGTAATTTGCATGCATAGTGCATACTCCTGGCCTTCCATAAGGCTTTGAAGACCTGGTTCTGCCACCTGGCCTGCGGTGGGGTGAGAATACCTCAAGCATGGGGATGGCTAGCCCCATAGAGGCCTTCTGCCTTCAGCCTCAGATTTTTCATCCTCTTGGTCTCTCCTTCTTCTTTTTAGTAATGTTTTAAATTAAGGTTTTATGTGTTTATATATTTTATGTTCTAATGTTTGTTGTGAATCACCCAGAGTTCCCCCATTGGGGGGAGATGGGCGGTTGAAAAATTTAATAAATAAATAAATAATAATACTGCTATAACATGCCCACCTATTGTTCTTGCATAGTTAATTACTTAATATCATACTCTCTGAAACCAGCACAGTGCAGCCATCTTATTAGCTATTTTTTGCAGCACCTGTTTTCATAAATCTGCCAGTTTTCCATTAGTTGTCACTGAATGGGTACCATGTTGTAGAATAAGAACATGAGAAGTTACCTCGTCCATCTGATTCATTAGCAGCAACCCTCCATAATTTCAGATCAATTTTTTTTCCCACAGAGAGGCCAAGGATTAAATTTGGGACTTTCCGTATGCAAGAAAGAGATTCTCCTATTGAGGTTAGGTCCTTCCCTTCCTCTAGAATGGTGTTTCTCAACCTCAACAACTTTAAGATGTGGGGACTTCAGCTCCCAGAATTCCCACATTGGCTGGGGAATTCTGGGAGTTAAGTCCACACATCTTAAATTCGTTGAGGTTGAGAAACGCTGCTCTAGACATATGGGGAAATATTCAGTGGAGTATCACAGTGAAGTCTGGCAAATGGTCTATGCAGTGAGAATGGGGAGAAATTGATATAACTTTGCCAAAGTTTGGAATTCAAATTATTTCAGTTTTGTGTCAGTTAAATTTGATATCACGGACATTCTCTGAGAACTTCATATTTCTTCCTGGGACTGCATATTTTGTGTCTCAAAAAACCCTGAGAGTGTCAGAGAACAAGGCTGCTATTTGTAATAGGTCTGGTGACATATTATCTGGACATATGTCTCCCAAGATAGATAAGCCTAACCTTGAGAAATTGGTAAATTAGGCCTACCTGTTCTTTGTCAGACATTAAAGCTGGGCTCTACGCGGTACCTTCTGCTTGTGGTTAAAACCTTTGGAGCTGAACTCCAAGGAAACTATTCAAGCCCTAAAATAATGTTTGATACTAAACATGGACTGAAGAAATGCTGATGAAACATCAGTGCTCCTGCCCAGTTAAATGGTCCATCCTTTCTTTATTATGCTTTATTTGCTTTTTTAAATTGAAAGAAGTGCATAGAGAACAAAGAAAACAACAACAAAAAGCTTGGGTGTGTGAACATATATGTGATATTAAGGAGAATTTTATCTTTTTTTAACAAGGGAATGTTTTGTGAATAGCCAACCCCACAAGCTTATGAGAATTGTGTCTGTGGCCACTCTGGGGTCTACCTGTGTCCCCAGCCCCAAAAGAGTTCCCTGCTCTAGATAATAAGCAAGCAACTAAGATATTATTACCATGGATTTTTAATATATATACGATCAACCCTATTTCCTGAATCAGATCGCTTCAGATATGCCAAAATGGCTCAACACCAAAGATTGTTCCAAGAGAGCAGGAAAAGGAGAAAAAAAGTTGGAACCAGGGTTAATGTATGTTGTGCATATACCCTACTATATAGGGCTATGCAACACTTTGCAAATAATTTGGAGAAAGTGCTTTGGAACATCTGGGAATGCCAAGGTAGAATTGGTCTGCACTTTTTTTAAAGCAGCTGGGTCTTTTCCTATGATAATAGGAAACATCTGTCCTCCGCAACTTTAAAAGACAGGGAAAGGCTGGCTGCACACCAGGGGTGTCCATGGGGAGTGGTCAAAAAAGTCAAGATGGTGGCCGTGGTAGTACAATCAAAGCTCACATGCTACATACATACCCTTACTACAAACATAAGAAATATTCCAAGCACATTTCCCCCTGCAGCAATTTATTTAGGTTGATACTGGCTCTTTTGAATGCATGTTTCTTGAATGACTACAATCAACACTTTCTTTCTATACTTTGCATTTAATTTCTGAAAAATCAATTTCCAGGAATACTAGGAAGCATTGAAATAAATCTTAATGATTGCCTCTGGGAAATGTCTGTATGGTCAATTTATAAATCCAGTTTTTCTCCCAGGGATGTCTATTTATTATTTATTATTTAACTAGAAAACACTTTTTTTTGTTATCAACTGTATGGCTCTCTATTCAAAAGATGTGTTCCAGGTTAGGTAGTCCTAAGGTGCCTGCAGTGAGCAATGAGAGAGATAATTACAGCATGCTTGTGGAAATTTTTAAGAAGGCAGATTGTGGCTTGGGAATAAATTAATGACTACCATACCAAGCATCTGTAACTAGCTGTTTCAGAGTTATTTGTTTGTGAGCCACCCAGGGTTATGTTGCATAAGATGGACAGCTATATAAATCTTTTAACTAAATCATCCATCCATCCATCCATCCATCCATCCATCCATCCATCCATCCATCCATCCATCCAAGAAGTATGCTTACAGCTCTTCCTCTTCAAAATAGACTTGATCATTTGAAATGAAAACCTTTTGGGTACATATCATATAATGCAGTAAATGCTAGGGTTACTGGAGCCCTCAATTTCACTCTCTCTTGGTTTAGCATAGGAACAGCAGCCTAGACCCTTCCAGATATATTGAACTACAGTCTCCATTTACCCTCATCAGCAGGACCAATGGTCAGAAATTCTGGGGACTGTACTCCAAAGCATGTGGACTTCTTGCCATGACAGCCTTTCAAACCAGGACTTCAGTTATTCCACAGGATTAGATTCAGACATTCTGAAATCAGTGGGATATTTATCATAACTAACATACTCACTCATCACTCACTCACTCTTAAGGCCCTGTATGCGACCTGAAACCACTGCTATTTAAGGATGGATGAATGTATCCATACTGATTTTGAAAATGGCTGTTTTCCAGCTTTAGAGCAATTTCAGCCCATTTTGAGAGTGTTTTGCTAAAGCCTTCGGGGCTTTTATTTATTTATTTAAACATTTACACTCAGCTTTCCACTATATCAAAAAGTTCCAAGAAATTGATGGTGAAATATTAGCAAAGACTTATTGTCATGGTTTTCCTCCTTGGTTGATCCATTATTACTTAGACCAGAGATGCTCAAACTCTTCAGCTCATTGACCCCTTCATGAAGTTTCAGATTATTCATTGATCCCCAAACATTTATTATATGAAATAATTTAATAAATACTACTTTAACTAATAATACTATGAAGGATAATAACAACAATAGTCCCATCAACCCTTGGGGGTCAATACTTACCACTTTGAAGAACCCTGACTTAGACAGAAGATCAACTCAATTTTTGGATTAATTTTGCCTGGAAGCATGTAGACATCTGCATCTCTCCATTGCCCTCATTCAGTGGTATTTCTGCTGTTCTTCAATTGGAAAAGCAAGGTCAGTTATTCTAATTCTTTCAGTGGAAAGAATTAGAGAATAAAAGAATTAAGTACTAGAGTAAAAAGATGGGGATTAATAGAATCTGTCAATAAAAAATAAAATGTTTTAGAACAGAGTCTTTTGTACTGTGAACTTGTGAATCATTCTGGTGTTTTCTGAACTCCATCTAAGTAATTGGTAGAATTTGGGTTAACACATGAGTTGCATTATATTATCCTTTATTTTTGTGATACATAGCTGATGAATATTGCATTTATTTCTGGCTTAGGTATTTCAAACTTCAACTGAAAATTTGTTTCAGTTTGCATATTGCTTTCTACACTGTGAATTATATTTTGAAACATATTTAACAATAGAGTAAAATAACAATACAAAACAAGTTTAACTACTGATAAGTTAAAAACATTTAACCATTTAAAACTCAAACACATCCACTCAAACCAAGAACAGCAGTACTTTATTGTAGTAGTCTTATTGTCTTGTAAATTTTAAATCTTATTTTGATACTGTACTTTGATACTGATATCAAATGATATCATTTGATTGATTGATTGATTGATTGATTGATTATGTGCCATCAAGTCAATGTCAGTTTTTAGCAACCACATCGGTATACCTTCTCCAGGATGATGTGCCGCCAACCTGGCCCTGTAGGTCTTCCAACAGTGCACCTATTGTGGCTGTAATCAAGTCCATCCACCTTCCTGCTGGCTGTCCTCCTCTTCCTTTTCCTTCTACCTTTCCTACTATTATAGACTTCTCAAGAGAGCTAGGTCTTCACATTAATATGTCCAAAATATGATAATTTGAGCCCAGTCATTCGTGTCTTAGGATTCTGAATGGATTTGCTCTATGACCCATTTGTTTTGTTTTCTTGGCTGTCGATGGTATTCTCTGGAATCTTCTCCAATACCTACATTCAAATGCTTCAATAGTCTTTCTATCCTACTTCTTCAAAGTTCAACTTTCGCTTCCATAGATTATCATAGGGAAAACCATTGGCTGCATGATTTGATCTTTGTAGGTATAGATACATCGTGGCACTGAGTATCTTTTCTATTACTATCCTACCAAGTGCAAGTCTGTGGTGTATTTATTGGCTGCTGGCTCCTTTATTGTTGATAGTGAAAGGCAGAAGCTATCCAGCATTTCAGTATCTTCATTGGCAGTTCTAAGGCTGGTTGTTACCTGTCATGCATTACTTTGGCCTTCCTTGTATTTAATCTTAGTCTCATTTTTACACTGTGATCCTTGACTTTCATTACTACAACTTAAGATCATTACACTATTTATATTAACTATATTGGATTTCCTTTTGGATGGAAAACAGTGTTCAGCAGGGATGATTGTGAGATAGTTATAAACTATCAGTACATAGTTATGGACCTGCTTTGTTTGTTTCTTTTGGACTATCAAGACTGAGGCTATTGTCCTCATGGCAACCTTACTGAGCAAGCAAACAATTTCTTGAGTCAAGCTCATGATTTTTACTACATTCTTTGTGCAGTTTTCTCCTAAAGTAACACCATTTGAAATTCTTCCCCAGAAATAGCACCATTTAAAAGAGACCCTCCCAGTCATCTAATGCCAAGAACTTCATAATAGAATCCTGATGAATGAGAAAAATCTATATACGGAAGCAAAGGCTTCTATATATACAGTATGCATGGAACCAGAAAAGGGTATGATATGGTCTGCCAAGAATACCCATACCCCAGGCATTAGTCCATGGAAAAAAAAAAAAGACAAAATGGAAATTTTAATGCAATGACAAAAATTAGTTATTTATAACCTTCCCTTCCTTCAAGGCCTCAAAGCATTATACATAGCACCTCCTCCTCCTATTTCTCCCCACAACAACCACCCTAGGAGGTAGGTGTAGCTGAGAAAGAGTGATTGGGCCCAATGGCCTTTCATGGCTAAGGGGGATGAATCTGGGTCTCCCCTGCTTCTAGTCCAGCACCTTCACCACTACATCACACTGGCCCTTCATTAGAAAGATTTGCTGCAGGAGCCTCATCGCAACGAAGAGGCACTCTAAGTTGGATCTGTTGTACTTGCAATAAGTTTTGTGCCTCTCCATGGATTGTTCATGTATTTCTAACTGGTTAAGACACACTTGCACAATTTGTGACTTGCTGTTTTGTTTGCTGGAGAAGAACCCATAGAAGATACATTCATCTAAAACCTACCAGAAAATACAGCGAATACTATTTATTGGGTATAGCGCCAATATCAGTAAGATAAAATCAAAGCCCACCTAATGCATGATCCAATGGAGAATGCAATTTCATTAAATCTGGCTTGTAAGACCAATTATAATTGCAAGTACGTGTGATATCTTTAGGGGAAGCATGAAGTTGTCTGTTATCTAGCTACTTAAGTAGCTATTTAAAAATATTAATGCTGCCCCTCAAACCCATGTCCCCCTAGGGCAGTTTACACTCAGTAGCTAATGCAGAACTGATTGTTTCTGCATTTTTAATGCTTCTCTGGCCTCTAGATACTGGTGCTGAGATCAGAAGAGCATTTGCAATATAGCTTGAATTTAGTCCAAAAGAAAAATTAGGATGACTATCAGTGAATGTTGAGACAAGGCCAACATGTTAAAAAGGAGTCCCTGCAACACTCTTGAATTTTTGAAAGCAGTTTTTGTTTACTTTCTCCTAGAGAATCTTTGGGATAAGCCATATCTGGCCAGAAAGCTAATATTCTTTTGATAAATTCAGTAGACGGGATCTATTTACTCTTTCATACAAATGGAAATCTCCTGTGAGAGATTCTGGGGAGGCTGGCAGAGGAAAGGAAGAAGACACAGGCATAAAGAGTCAAGAGACAGAGCGGACTACTTGGTTGCTCATCTTATCTCATATGTGGCAACTCAGTCCAGGTGGAGAGAAATCTGGGAAGAAGCATTTCAAAATATTCAAAGAGATTCCATTTTAATTAATGTGCTATAAAAGAAGTAGGAAAACTCCAATCCTAGTTTCCAAGATTTGGTATTTACCCCAGACCCAGTATTAAAAATATCTTACTTGAAATCTTAAGGTTCTTACTTCCTTGATCTTACCCAAAAAGGGGGAAGTGGACGCCTCTCTCTGATATTAAATAGCAGCTTTTGGAGCTGGTATATCATGACTTCAGCAGGGAAGGAAAGAGCTAAATCTTCTTTGTGGAACTCCCAGCTGTATTTAATGTCATGTATAGTTTTGATTTGAGGCAGAAAGGAGTTTACGGTGAGAAAGAATGGTGAGTAAATTCAAAGCATGCATGTTTGTACATAGACAAAATCAGTAACAATGGGTCATATTAGTGGATGGAAGTACTATCATATACTATTAAACACTACAATTAAGATGCTAAAAATATGCCTATACGTGGGATTGCAATGTATGTAAACCCTTTTCTTAACTATGGTGCAACCATTCGACTAATGCATTTAAAAAAAGAAAATTCATATTTCAGAGGCATGGCCTATGACAAAGTAGAATCCTTTGCATTATTCCTAGTGGCTCATTTAGACTTAATTTCCAATGTTTATTTCCTGTGTTTGTGTATGTGTGAGTTCTGTTGAAAGGTACACGCTGTACAAATTATTATAATGATTGCACTGGAAGTTCAGGGTTATTTTTTGTTGTTGTTGTTTAGGAAAGACCGCAGAACCAGCATTGCTATTCATAATATCGGATCTGAGATCCCAGGACTTTCAATCTGAGTAATATTGAACCAAAAGCTAAATGGAACAAACCATTCATTGAGAGCCAAAGTCCTGAATGTGCAGAGCAGCTAATTTTATATACTTCCTTCCTTCTCTTAAAAACTTAACAAGAAAAGAGAAAGAGAAAATGTTCCTGGAAAAATGCTTCATGTTATGATCAACAAAGTTAGGGAAAGCCTCCAGAACATGGCTTCTGGAATTCTTTCCAGATCTTTTATCAGTTAGTGGCCAGAGGATACATCTATATCTTTTTTCTGTATAATGAGATGAAGTATTGCATTTCTGCTTTCCCTTGCATTGTGTCTGCCTGTCTTCGCATGTAAACATGCATTAGGAAGTATGAGATAGGCTGCACATGCTTTGCTCTGGATTATGTGCCTGGGAGTTACCATTCTGGAGTCACCAGCGTTCCAAGTCACCCCTGTCCCCTGGGGGTGCATTGGAGACATTCTTCATGGTATTTTTTTCTGCATTTGCAGCTGAATCTGGCCCATTTTTTACTTCAGTCTTTCTTTTGCCAGCTTTTCTCCCCTCCCCACATCAAATTTGGTCCTGTTCTATTCAGTTTCTGGAGAATGATTGTGCTGATAGATAACCAGAGAGATGGACCAAGTCCCAACTCCCTTTCTATCATTTTTTCCCAACATTTCACTTGGTTGAAAAGACTGCAGAGTAGAACCTGGAGGGCTGAAACAAAATATATAATATACATCAGTAGTAATAGACTGGTACTTGATTCCTCAGTGCATGATTAACTCTAACTGAATAATAACGAATATGGCACTGAGATGAAGCTCCATTAATTTAGATTCATGGAGATGAACCAAACACACCATCCTGTTAGTTGTAGTCCAACACAGCCAGGGAACAAGACCTGACTATTATGGCTGAAGATAGAGAGGTCATTTATGGCTCTTACCTCCAGGATTCTGATGGAGAACATGCATTGGACAACCTTATTTGAGGCCACACAACAATTCTGGAGAGTCAAAGACCAAGGGTATGGGATCTGTATCACATATGCGAACAGAATCAGGACCTTGTGCTTTTTCTATGGTCTGAGAATTGTCTTGGTTTGGGTTTTTTTTAAAGCCTACAAGATTTTGCATACTTCCCATTACAAAATGGCAGAAAAGTGCATCATTCTTTTTGGCCAGAAACTCCAGAGACATATGGGAATAAACCAACTGAAGAAACTCATAAGTGACTAGATCAAGGGTGTCCACGCATGGGAGTAAAAAAAAAAAAAATTCAAGTTATCAGCCGCAACCACATGATCAAGTCCTGCCCCTTTTTTACATGCATTTTGCGCCGTTAAGGATTATGGAGGTATAAACATAATGAAAAATCAGCATGGCTACTGCCTGAACATGCATTTGTAATGGCAGTATCTTTGGGGACGTAAAGAGAATTGGGGGGGCCTGTACAGCAGCAAAGTTGATTATAATACAGAGACTTTTGAACAGGAACGTGTGGGTTTTTTTATTGTTGTCTGCAAAGCTCAGAACACAAAAGGCTATTAGGTTTCCTCCCACATCCACTCTGAAGTGTGACAATGAAAGAAATCACAGTGTGTTGCTTCGCATAGCGTTCATAAGCTTGGCTAAGCATTGACAGAGTCGATTCTAACTGAAATTTCCAGCACACAACTGAAAAATTAACACTCCAGTCCATCTCAAATGCATTTTTTACCCTGTCAGTTCTTGGTGCTGTTACTCTGTACGTTCAGTTCTTTGGACGTGCTTGATTTATGCCCGATAAATATTGCCTATCCCAACTTGGTGACTTCCAGATGGCTGGGGATTCTGTGAATTGTCATCTCCAGGCACCAGGTTGGGGAAACATTGCCTATATGCACCACCTCCCTAATCCTAACCGAAAGGCAGTTTATGCATTTGCATGGACCAAACCCTTAATTTACGTGGATTTTTAAATCAATCTCATTTGAAAATGGAAGGGTGAAAAATGTCTTGGCCCCCTCATTTTGTGTGTGTGTGTGTGTGTGTGTGTGTGTGTGTGTGGGTTTAAAAAAAAAACTTATATTTTTGGACTTACTTTGCTTGTGAGACAAAATTCTTGCTCCCCCTTTTTTTTAGTTTTTGGAAGGAGGATAAAGTTCAAACGTTTTGTTAAATGTATGCATTTATGCAATTTTATTTGGTTAATTAGTTTGATGCAATAACTCTCTGTCTTGGTCTCTCTCCCTCTAAAAGAAACACTGCAGTATTTTCATAGTATTGTAGAATTGGAGATATCCACAAGGATCATGCAGTCCAACCCTTTGCAATGTGCTACAAAACCATTTAAAGTATCCTTGAGAATCTCAAATCAAAGTTATGTTCCACTGCTCTGTGCATCTTACCACCGTGATGTTTTTTTTTTCCTGGTATTAAATGAAACCTAGGCAACTGCAATTTATGCCCATTATTTCTGACCTAATTATCGTAGCCATGGAAAATAGTTACTGATCATCTTCCTGATGGAACTCTTGCATGTACCTGAACATGGTTATTATGTCTCCCTTCACTCTTTTCTCCTGACTGAACATCCTAAATTCCTTCAAGCTGTCATAATGCATGTCCTCATGTCCCTCTATCATCTTTGCCACCTTCCTCTGAACTGGTTCTAACCTGTCGATATCCTTTTGGAAATCTTGTGCCCAGAATCACACACAGGACTCAGGACACAGCACAGAGTACTGGGGAACAAGGACTTCATGCATTGTTGATACAAGGTATCTTTTAATGCAGCCCAGAACTGTTTTGGCCCTTGTGACAACTGTCTCACATTGCTGGCTCATGTTCAGCTTGAAACCAATGACCACACCCAGTCTTGTTCCTTTCAACCCAGGCTTCCAGCCTGTGCAGGTTTGAGTATATTAATGATACACAAGGATTAGATTGTTAGATAATACTGAGATGAGCTCAGTTCCTGGTGATATGTTTGGATAATTATCATTTTGATCTGACTTTAATAATAGTTAAGAGCTTTTCCAAGGACAGTCCCATTCTTTTGATCTTAGCCATCCACCTAGTAGAAGACACAATTATATTATGTGGTGTGTCATGAGTTCAACATGGCAGTGATGATACAAATTACTAATTGAGAAGATCTGCATGGAGACCTCATGATACAGGACATCACTGTCTATGGGGTGTACACCCACCCCCAATTTCCCATCCATCCATCTTTTCTATTGTCTTCCCTTTCTTCTATTTCTTTCAGCCTTGTCAAACTTCCAACAATATTTTAGTCTAATTCATAGAGATTGTGGGTACTATTATAAAGCACTTTTGAACCCCACTTTCTTCCAAACCAAACTAAACTAAACTCTAGGTGCAAAGCTCACCACAAATGAAACCAATTTATGGAGGCAGTATTAATTATTAAGTCACTAAGCATCAAAACACCATGGCCTGCACCCCACAAGGATCCAGCCTACTTGGAAGAGAAGTGTTAATTGGTAATTAATCATCAGTTGTACTTTCTTCATTTCCTTTCCTTCTGAGCTTGTGGGTTACAGTTCATCCCCACCTTGCTCTCGCAGCATGTATGATCCCCATCAGTCCTGCATCTGTTACCAGTTTTAGTTTTTGAGTTTCCATAATTTTGATAGCACTATATTTGCTGCCAAAGGCCAAAGTTTCCATATTATGAGGGATAACATTTTTTTGCGGGGGGAGGAATCAGGGCCACCTTTAACATTTCGGAAGGTGGCTGAGAGGTACAAAGTGGGCAGTCCACATCACATTTATGAAAGCTTGAGGAAAAGATTTTGGCACTGTGAAATGCCTATTTTATTGCTGGTGCTACCATTTTTATCTGTTTTCCAGCTCCAACTGTTAGGGAACTGCTGATGGTTTTCAGCAATAATTGTCAGAAAAAGCCCTGAGAAGTGAAAAGGAGACTCAGGAGCCACATGAAGGATCCTCCTTCCTGGGCTAAACCATGGTTTATTTAACCATGGTTTGCTGAGCAAGCCACTGGGATCTAGTTTACATGTTATCCTGTTATAAATCACAGTTAACATATAGAGACTGGGTTTACACTAAATCAGAATTAAGCCAATCACATTATGGCTTAATGTGATGCATGAACTTAGCTTAGAAGGTGAAGTAATTCTTGCTCTGGACTTTTTTACTTCAGTTTGGAGAGCCACAAAGTTCACAAATCATGATTATTTTTAAACACTGTTGAAGCGACACTTGGCTGTGTTCACACCTCACACTGTCATCATTGGCATAGCTCGGTTTATGGCTTTAATTTTTGCAATTTTGCATGACTGTAACTTTCAAATGCTACATTTTATTGATCTGTTTTATCTGACTCCGCTTTGGGATTACTTTTAACGAAAAGCACGTTAAAATGGTTATAGAGAAATATAACTAAAAGGCCACATTGTTACTTCTCTGACTTTAGTTTAATAGCTGTGCAAATCCAGCCCCTGCAGATTTCAAACCTTGGCTTATGGGCTTATTAAGTGAACCCAATCAATGGTTAAGAGCTAAGCATTTGGTAACATGGGCATAAAACACGTGTCATCATATACTGATAAGCAGAAAGGGTCTTCAGCAGTGCAAAAAGAACACTCCCTTGTGGATATTTCATTTTGCTAAAATGAATGTTATTGTGGCTCATATCTCCCCAATGATCCCTGATGTTCCCTTGTGTATGAAGGAAACATGGTAATGCATATATTTATTGACAGTGCTCTCTGACAGTAGGATAATGTGGATGAATGATGTTAAGAAAGAAAATCTCGTGTTCTGAATAAGCCACCATATAATTATGGCCAGGCATAGTTTACTTATCCACCTGTTGTTCCTTTGATAACTCAGCTTCCTTAGAGTAAAGGTTCACAAGGTAACTGTTGTAAAAGACAGTAAACTTCAATGGAGGGAAATAAACTTTTTTGATTTGCTGGCTTGGTATAGTTTACAACTTGTTTTTCTCTGAACACATGGTGGTTTAATCACAAGAGTGAAAACAAAAAAGGACTGTGATTTAAGAGACATATATTGTATATATTCTACGATCATATGCATGGTATAGTATGCGCAGTTATTTCGATATGAGTCCCAATGAATTCAGTGGGGCTAATTAATATAGAACAAATCAATGGATCATCAAACAAATCAACCCAGTGCTCTCACTCGAGGCACAAATGACCAGGCTCAAATTATCCTACTTCGGACACATGATGCGAAGACCCAGCTCTCTGGAGAAGGCTCTAATGCTGGGGAAGGTGGAAGGAAAGAGAAGAGGAAGGCGACCACCAGCAAGGTGGAGGGACAGTTACAGTGGCAATGGGTGCACCATTGGAAGACCTGAAAGATCAGGTTAGGGACAGATCATCATGGAAAAATATCTACCTATGTAGTCATTAAGAACTGACACTGATGTGATGATACATAATCAGTCAATCAGTTAATATAGAGACATAAATATGATTGCACCATTATAGTGCCTTCAACTGAAAACCTTTTCCTTGTTTTCTGGGAAGCTTGTTATAAAACAAGGAACATTAAATTGATATAAAAGAGTATAAGAATTTCAGGATGAAGGTGTGCTGAGTTCCTCAGAAATAACGTGGAGCTGAATGTACATCTAGATACTATTTACCACCAGGTGCCAAATCTCACCAGGCAAACCTCTAGCCAGCTGCCATATTTTTAGGCAAGGCTTTAAAATGTCCTCTCTCACACGTCCTTTAGGCAGGAACAACTTTAACAAATAAATAATTATGTACACCCCTTCTTTTGAATAGGAGTTCAAAGCAACGTATCCAGTGCTTTCAGCTCCTATGTTCCCCCACCAGAAGAACCTTATGTGATAGGTTGGGCTGAGTGAAAGTTACTGGCCTAAAGTCCCCCAGGTATAATAAAAAAATTCTGGATGGGGCAAAGCATTAGGAGAGATAGGATATCCTCAGGCATACTTATGGATATCTAAATTGTAGCAAAACTAAGGATGAATCTTGTGACAACTTAAGAACTTCACCCATTTATTGCAATGCATAGGATTTTACCTCAAGACTGGAATTCAGCTTCTCTCTCAAAAACACAAAATCATGCCATCCATTGGCAGGTGAGTATTTACTCACCTTGTAGAAACCGAAAAAATTAAATATTGAGTTTCTACACATGCCAAGAATGGAAACAATTCTGTTACATTTTTTTAGAATTCAAGATAACCCTGTTCGTTGTTTTTTTCTTATTTCTAAGAAGCAGACATTATGCTCTGCCCTTGGAATTATATTCAAACTGTGACTTGAATCAAAATTCACTCCTTCCAAGTTTGCCGATTCTGATTTGGCACCTTCACACTGGAGCTTTCCTTAACATTTTACAAAGCGTACTTTAAGATGGTGGCTTTAAGGTCAGGAACCAAGGAACATGGGTGGCTCAGGTTTGAAAGAAAGCAAACCTTTTTAAAAATTGTCCTCTTGTGTTTCAATTGGAGTCTTTAAAAGTCAAGTACCACAGCTTTGGAGGCTGAAGCTGTGATTAATTAAAAAAAAAAATTGATGCTGGCCGCAGCCAAAATCTTTGTCAAGTTAATTATCCAACTGCTTCTGTAGTCCAGAAAAGAACTATTCTCCTTCCTCACAAGCTCCTTGATTCATTTCCTAGTTACGCTGTCAGCAGAAACACACATTCTGCCATGTAATTGGTTCCAAAGAGGTCTTGAACACCGAATGTTGCCATCTTCACTGCAAGTCTGCCTGGGTGCCAGTTCAGGGCCTCACCTGTCCCAGTCCCACGTTCTCCAGCTTGACTGAAGATGTGTTGCACCCCGCAACTAGGACTGCCCTACAGAACAGGGCAACATTTCAGCAAAAGGTGAGGGTAAGTTGTAGGGCTGTGCAACACTGGAGATTCAAAGGAAAAATAGGACACTCGTGCACGACCCACCAGTTAGCAGCTTCGTATTTTCCCAGGATCGCATGGCTGCCTTCAGAGCTGCAGCACAATCCTGGGGACAAAATGGTTGGGTTTAAGGAGTTGATGAAAAGTGTCCACGTGCATTCCAAACCACCTTTCCCCTTCGAATCGAAAGTGCTGCCCAGCCTAGTAAGTTGGCTGATGTAAAATGTCTATATTTTGTACTATGCCTAGCAACTAAGGGACCAAAGACTTAAGCAGTGATGCTGAATCTTGCAACACTTACCCACAAAGATTATCCCCAAAGATATTCAGGCCCGAATTGTTGCACATACTTTGCTGGACAATCCACTTCTTGGATTATCCGCTGACATAAAGAAAATGCAAAACAATGAGTTAATATACAGCACATGCTCATCCTTGGTCGGGTTTTCTTTTTCCCCCTAACCTTACAAAGCTTGCCAATTTTGCTGTCCTAACTTAATAATCCTATAGTCTTTCCTTGGACTGCAAGGTTTATGATGCTTAATTAAAACGCCTGCTCTCCTCTTTGCTGTTGAACAACATTATGGCTCTTGTGAGATAATAAAAGCCCAAGCCAAGTTAATTTCAGCTCGGATAGAAGGGGGAAAAAACCACCATCAACTGCTTGCCAAGCACGGAGGGGAAGCAAATGAGGAGATAACGGAAATTAGAATTTTAAATTTGGTTGGGAGGGTTATTAATCACAATACAGAGAAGCTACAGTTGTGCTTCAACAAGGAGAGTGATCACTTCACAAACAAGTGAATTGCTTTCCTGGTGTAGCCTTCCCTTGATAATGCCTCTTAGTTTCGTATCACGCCGGTGATTTATTATGGCTTTCCACCGCGGAACATCGGTGATGGTGTGTCCAATTGGAAGCAGGTGGAGCAGAACTATACTGGCCTTATCAGCCATTAGACTGAAAAATGGGTGGCATGCCATGCTCTGTCTCCAAGCCACTGTTACCACTGTTTCTTTGTAGGACAAGCATTAGGTCTAGAACAGTATTTCTCAACCCTGGCATGGCTGGCTGGGGAATTCTGGGATTTGAAGTCCACCCGTCTTAAAGTTGCCAAGGCTGAAAAACACTGATCTAGAAATATCACCACGTACCAGTGGCAACTATAAATCTATCAAATTGAAATACCTGTTTTGAAGAAGTGCTATTTCTTTGGTGTGTGTTTGACCTCTCCTTGTGTTGCCATGTAATTTTGCCTCTTGCTAAACAGGGGGATATGGTAAAAGATAGTCAAGATGGCAACCGTAACAGTGCGATGGAAGCTCCACCCATTTTTATGAGCTAAGAAGGCTGTGGCAAGCAATCTCTGCATTGTTGCCTAGAAGCCAATATAGAAATATGGATGCATCAATGAAGCTACCGGGAACTGAGTTTCTTTTTGAAAAACATCCTACTAATGATAGCAGAAAACTCCTGGAACTTGCTTAAGGCAAAACAAAGAAGTCCCTAAGCCAGCTATTTATATGGCTGCAGAAAATCTTGCAGCACCATTGTCCATCCCTGGCTGTAAAGCTACATAGTGACAAATTCAGGAGCTAACACTTTGCTCCTCACTCCCAGTAGCCAAATTTCTTGCCCATCTTTGGATCAGTCATTCTCATTCAGACCTAGAGGAACTACCTACTTTCTACCAACCTGTGTTGGACCAGTGTGATGGAGTGGATCCATAACATCATGATGGATATTTGGACATAAGGTCATGATGGAAGCCCCACTTCTTTTGCCAGCATAAAAAGAGGTAGGCTTCCATCATGACATCACACCCAGCACCTTGCAAATGTTGACCCCCAACCTCACCCCAGAAATCCCTGGATGTAAATTTGTATGAGTGGCCAATCAAACAATCAGTTCAGCTGCAGTCATCTAATACAGGGAGCAAGGAGGGTTTTATCTGTATCATAAAGTCTTAGATTAGGGTTTATACCAGTTGGGTTGGAATAGCTTAGATGTCTGATAAAGACCAGGCTGCTTTCAATGACCATTTGTTGCTATCTCCCAGCTGTCCGATGGATTTGCATATCATGGGCTGCCCATCTGCTTACAACTTGTGATGCTCCTAAAAAGTGGGCAGAGCTTTGATCACACCATTGTCCAGCCCTGGCAGTAAAACTGCATAGTGACAAATTCAAGAGCTAACACTTTGCTCCTCAGTCCCAGTACCCAAATTTCTTGCCCAACTTTGGCTCCGTCATTCTCTTTCAGGCCTAGAAGAAAAATGTCTTTCTACCAACCTGCGTTGGACCAGTGTGACAGAGTGGGTCCGTAACCTTCAATGAAGAGGTTTTCATCCTGCAGTGAACTGATTTATTTATTTATGGGCTATGCTCCATTCAGCCTACAAAGCTTATGGGAAAATAAACATTTGGCCATCTTTATGATCTTACAAGACTTCTTGGGTTAGCTGCCAAAGACTGACACAGCTATCTCTTCTGGAAGCTTCCAATGAGCCTTACCATAGCACAACCTGTTGAATTTGCAAGCTGTTGCAAGCCACCACAATCTTCCACACTGGTCTCACCAAGTGGAGCTGGGAGGTTAGGGGTCCTAAGGGAGTCAGACCCCTAAGCCAAAAGAGAACAATAAGAGATGTGAGCTTGTGCATGCATTCTTCTCAATGCAGAGGCAATCAAGAGAAAAAGAACCTGATTTCAGACAGCGGAGAAACTGACATTTTGGCTGTCAGTAGTATAGCAATGCTAGGTTGCCTGAGGTGGGAGTCCTCAAAAGCAGTCTGTAGTTCATGTGAGGTCTTCTCTGGGTCTAGCAGGACTCAGTGTGTATGCTGGGGATAGGAGCAACTAAGAACAAGGCTGGAGTTGAAGCTGCTAACACCACAGTGCTCTTAGGTAGATCTGTGAGATGTAAGCACTTAGCAGAACTTGTAAGGACAGGTTATAATTTTGTGAAGCTGAAGAGGCACAGAGAAAAACAATCAAGGTGATTGAAGGAGTGAAGCAATGAGCAATGAAACCATGAGAAAATATTTGGCCATTTAGGACTTGGAACAACAGAAAGAACATGTAGAGATATATAAAATTAAGCTCAGTGCAGAGGAAGATAGATAGCAAAACAGTTCTAATATAGGGAAATAGAAGACAGGGAAAAATGACTTCAGGCAAGAGAGAAGAGGGAAAGAAAACATGTCATTAAGGATATCTATTGATTTATAACTCAATCATATCTGCATTATTTTTCTTTTCCCCTCATAAGCAAGGAATTAAGGTATATAAATCTCACCCTTGATCTGTCCAGAAGGTCTGAATTTATAGCAAAGCTGGTCTAGGAGATCTGGGCCTGCAAGACTCTGTTTGACCTTTAGATGGCAGCAAGGGGTCAGTTTTATATATCTCCTTGCTCCCCCTAGATGTTTACAGCTGTATAAGAAATTATGGTGTTTTTTTTTAACTGAAAGACTTTACGCCACTCTTTTTCCACCCAAAGCCCCCAGAATGACTTACTTATAAACAGTAGAAGATGGGCCATTCTTGCCAGCCAGCTAACAGTCCAAAGAAAATGACACAAAGAAGAAGAGATGGAGAGGAAAAATGAAAAAAAAAAAGCAGTAATGGAAATGATTTTTAAAAAATAAATAGTAATTCTTAGGGAGATGAGCTGTAAGGAGTTCAGGACAGCCTAATCAAGCTGCTTCCACCACATTCTGCTGTGGCATTTGGCAAAGTCCTGGAAATCCTGTATTTTTTTTCCCTGTAAGTTATATTCACAATTTCCACAGCATGCATGATAAATAAAACATAGTAATATACAGGCAGCCTGATGGGCAGGTCAGAGGCTGTGTATTTAAGCAAAAGGACTTGCTTTTTGGGGCTGTTTCATTCTCTACAATAGCTCAGCTGGATTTGCCAATCAACCCGGATTAAGCTCCGGGGCCCAGTTCACAATGACTGTAGTGACTCAGAAGGAACAGTCAGCCTCCATTGTGTCACTGATACACTGCACACAAGAGTGTTCTAGGGACTTTTTGTCCAAGTGTTAATGGATCCCAAAAGTTCTTAATGTTCATTGTTCTTTCAAACACAGTTTATGTTAGCATCAAATTGCCATTGGTGCAATGCCTGTAGTCCTTCCACTCAAGGCTAAGTGGAGGTACAAAACTGCCCTTTTGTCACCCTCTGTAGCAGGGATTTTGGGGGCTGTTCAGATGCCCTTGCAATATTCCCACCACCCTTCTCTCTGGCAAGTTTGTGTTACCTTCATATAGCTAGCTGTAGCCATTGCACAGCACATTAGAGATCTAAATTCCAAATGTGAAACAGAATATTTCCCAGTGATTACTGGTTATAAGGCCCTGGGGTAATACTGTGTTCCAAACATGGCAAATTCTTGACCAGAGCAGAAGAGGTGGAATAATCACAGGGGATGGCTATTCTTTTCTGCCACTAATCACCACTGTAACTGAGTCCCTCCACCTTGCTGCTGGTTGTCTCTTTCCTTCCACCTTCCCCAGCATTAGAGCCTTCTCCAGAGAGCTGGGTCTTCGCATCATGTGTCTGAAGTAGGATAATTTGAGCCTGGTCATTTGTGCCTCGAGTGAGAACTCTGGGTTGATTCGTTCAATGATCCATTTGTTTGTTTTCTTGGCTGTCCATGGTATTCTTAGGAAACTTCTCCAACACCAAAGTACAAAGGTGTCAATACTCTTCCTATCCTGCTTCTTCAAAGTCCAACTTTCGCTTCCATAGAGTGTCACAGGGATCACTATGGCTTCATGATTCTGGTCTTGATAGGTATAGACACCTCAGGGCATTTGAATATCTTTTCAAAGGCCTTCATGGCTGCTTTATCAAGTGTTAGTCTGCAGCATATTTCTTGACTGCTTGTTCCTTTACTGTTGATGGTTGATCCCAAAAGACAGAAGCTAAATCCCCTCAATTAGAGTTGGAGAACATCTATAGGAAAGATCTACTTTTCACCTGCTGAGGCTAAGCGAGCTTAAGAAATCCACTTATCACCATTTAGAGGAGAAAGTGGGACCTTGATTGATTGATTATGTGTCAGGTTCAGCCCAAAGAACTCCAAGAGGCAATGCAAATACAGTTCTTTTGTGTTTATTAGCTACAACCTCCAGACAGAAAATCTTCCCAGACTGAACCCCAGTTCCCAAGCCAGCCAGCCACACCGTGAATTCCTTAGGGAGGTGCCAGCCTCATCTTCTTGAACTTCCCATGCTCCTGCTGGTGGCTAAGAGCACGCTTATCTCCCTGAGCCTGGCCTTCATAAGTCCATTCCATCACATTATGTACCATCAAGTTGTTTTCCACTTCAAGTGACTACATTGATAGATTTTCTCCATGATGATCTATCCCTAATCTGGTCTTTCAGGTTTTACAATGGTGCCCCCATCACCACTGCATCTGAACCCATCCACCTTGCTGCTGGTCATCCCCTTCTTCTCTTTCCTTCCACCTTTCCCAGCATTAGAGCCTTCTCTAAAAAGCTGTGTCTTCACATAATGAGTCCGAAGTAGGATAATTTAAGCCTGATCATTTGTGCCTCAAGTGCAAACTCTGAGTGGATTTGTTCAATGATCCATTGGTTGGTTTTCTTGGCTACCCACGGTATTCTCAGGAGTCTTCTCCAAAACCAAAAAGTTCAAAGGCATGAATAGTCTTCCTATGCTGCTTCTTCAAGTCCAACTTTTCCTTCCATAGTATCACAGGGACCACCATTGCTTGCACTATTCTGATCGTTGTAGGTATGGACACATCACAGCATCTGAATATCTTTTCTAAAACCTTCACAAAACCTGTAGCAAGTGCAAGTCTGTGATGTATTTCTTGATTAAAAAAGATACTGAAAATAAAAGTCTCAGCATGATACACATGTATGGTATGTCTGCATTTGGAGTTCTATGTGCCAGGGGTGTCTGCAAAGTGGGGTCAAAAAAGTCAAGATGGCAGCCATAACCAAGCAATCAAAACCCTGCCCCCCCTTTTTTTTATGGGTGTTGCACTTGTGATGCAGATAAACAAGAGACAAGGCTTCAAACATGCAGAGGGTAAAGCTGTATAAAGCCAGGAGTTGATGCAGGAATTGCACAGAGACACTCTTTTGCTGTAATTACTCTATCTTAGCACCGGTGGGTGAAGGCATCATTTAATTAGTTAACTATTATAACCCATCCTATTTCAATAGTTCTTAGAGCAGGTTGTACTCAATAAAGCCAAATAAAAGACCCTCATTCACTCATACCAGTTACAATTTAATATGGCAGTGTTATTAACCTGGCATTATATTAATAGCCAAATTACTTTTAATAGCAGGCACAACAATATTATTTTTATTATCCGCTTCTGATTAATAACCCAGCGAAAGAATTCACCTTTAAAAAAGATTGGCTGACATCCACCAGAGGGCAGTGTTGCCTAACAACATAGAAGGTCTGTCTGAACTTGCTATAATACCATTCCTGCATAAAAAAGCTTGCAAAATCAGAAGAGCCGAACTTTCTCACACAGAAACTGAGATTACCAACATCAGTCACGCGAATTGCAACCAAAACTATAGGAAATGTGGAACATCTTGAAAATAATGAATCTGGAAGCTTTCAAGCTTTCTTACCTAGGTGTGAATATTTCAAATGTGTGCAATTCAATTCCTGGGAATTAACATTTTCCAGCTGATAAATCTCCGTTACAACTTAGTTCAGCTTTAAGATGTGCTTCTACTGTTTGCTCAGCTTCAGATTTGACCGGTGTTCTGACTGGACAAACCACCTGACTGTTTCTCCGCCTCCTTTAAGTTAATTTACAAGTAAAGTACAAAGATGGATTTTGCTGTTTCATAGCTGTGTGAGAGATGAGAGACTGGAGAATATGAATGACTAACAATGTCCATTAGCATTTGGCCATGCAGCCACCTGGAACCATGCTCAGCTTGATATCTACAACATGTCCACATGTGTCTACGATTATGTTATTCTTTTTGCTATTGTTATAACATGGACTATTCTTGCACTTGAAGGGTCTCTGTGGTGTTGTTAGAGCCACCGCCAGCTTCTTTGGGAATAACAAAGCAGTCCTGGGCATAAATCAAGAATTTCCAGCCAGAGGCTGGACTAGGACAGTCTGCCACAAAAGGCAAGCTTCAAACTGTGCTTCAGTGCATCCGAATGCAGAAAGGCAGAAGCTGCTCTTAGAGAAAGCATGATTATGTGTCTTGCTTAAGGAGGACCAGCCTTGGGCATATGTTTTTCTGAATTTGCATCTCTCTCTACATTTATTGAAGCATATGAGGTCTCTTGGGGTGAGGGGAGAGAGGGGGGAATCAAAATCTGTAAGATTTGGGCATAAGGTCATGATGGAAGCCCCATATTCAAAAGTGGTAGGCTTCCATCATGACATCATGCCCAGCATCTTGCAGATGTTGATCCCCAACCTCACCCCAGAAATCCCTGGATGTAAATTTGTATGAGTGGCCAATCATACAACAGTTCAGCTGCAGTCATCTAATACAGGGAGCAAGGAGGGTTTTATCTGTATCATAAAGTCTTAGATTAGGGTTTATACCAGTTGGGTTGGAATAGCTTAGAGGCCTGATAAAGACCTGGCTGCTTTCAATGACCGTTTGTTGCTATCTCCCAGCTGTCCGATGGATTTGCATATCATGGGCTGCCCATCTGCTTGCAACTTGTGACCCACCTAAAAAGTAGGAAGAGCTTTGACCACACCTTTGTGGCTGCCATCTTGATTTTTTTGACCATACCCTATGGACATCCCAGGAGTGCCATGCAAAACAAGTGGGTCCTGCAACTAAATGTAACAAATGCAAAGAAGAAGGAAGAAGAGGAGACCGTAATCCATCTAGTCTGGTTTTGTCTATCACAAGTAGCTGCAGTTTTCTGAGATTTCAGGTAGCCTGAGCAATTCTTACTGATACCTGGTAATATACCTGAAATCTTTTAAATACAAAGTGTGGGCTGCCCTAGTGAGATACAGCCCACCCTTGCTGAATATTTGAGCTGATTAAACTAAAAAGTGTTTATTTTGAACTTATATGAAAACACAGTGTGTTGGGCTCTGTCCTAATGTATTCACATTATCCCATAGAAAACACATATTTTACATAATCTTAGACTCAAATCTCAAATAATTATCTGTATTGGGAGGCAGAAGTATTATCTTATATTCCCTGAAATGAAGATGTGAAGACATTAGCACGAGTTGCCAATGGCTATAGCCCCCACCCCCTTTCTAGAATGCTTGGATGCCTTTCAGAGTAGCCTGAAGATCAGCTCTTGCTGTTTGCCTGGTGAATTTAACCCTTTTTAAACTGCTGAAAGAGATGTTTTGTTTTCTTTCTTCACTGCAGATCAGCTTCTTCTCTTCCCCTTCCCCTTCTGTTCCTCTCTTTTTCCTTTTTCAGTGGAAAGGAACTACTTCTTCCCCTTAATCCATTTTGATTCTATTTTTCCCCCCCCCAGTTTTTGCTGAGAAAAAGGAGGGAAATGTTTATGTCTACCTATGCATTTCTATGTTTCAGAATAGTTTATCTATGAGACAGTGGTTGACCTATGTTGATCGAGATCAATTAATTTTACAACAAGGGTAACTGGTTCTGTGGACAACTGATAGTAATTAGTGATCACTGCATCTTTTCTCTGTCTTCCCCCCAATTTTTGGAGTGTGTATGGGTGTGTATATAAACACACACCTATGCACACATACACAAGTTCGTCAGATGCAGCACTGGACCGCAGATGTGAATGTCACCCCAGAGAATGTACCCCATCCATGGGGAAGGGAGGACTCAAAAAAGTCAAGATGTCAGTCACACAAGACCTTTTCAGGTCAGTTACACAACCCTTAGTTTAGGTTAATCTAAAACTAGCTTAGACTTAACAGATCAAGAGATCCCTAACCGTAAATAACCACTACTGGAATTCTTAGGCAGGTAAGAGGGTTAGGAATAGGAGATGATGATTGGGCAGCACACGATATTTAAGGAATCTGTGGGCAAAATTTGATAGTAGTTAACTGGCTTTTCAGACCATGGAAGAGTATGTTAATTGCTGGAAAGTTGCTTACTACTCAGGCCAGTGGGGAAAAAAGCTATTTTTCCGGAGTTCACACAGTGTGCTTAATTATGTTCCTTTAACACTGGCTGATTAAATGAATCACTACTGGCCAGGTCTGCACATGCCAAACTTTAAATCATGGCTTGCCAACCACACTCTAAACCAAATCCAAGCAAATGACCTTGTCAGCGTGATGGGTGAGCTGCATTGCAGTTGTTGTTCTTTGGTGATTACAATATCCTGAACCATAACAAAACTGTTGCAATTGACCATAGTTAATCTGAGCCAGGAATTATTAGTACTGAAGCAAGATGAATAATGTGCATTTCAGGAAGGGAGTTCTATTTGCAATTTCAAGTCTGCACATATCTTTCTGACTTATGGCGGCTGTTTCTTGCATGATGCTCGGGAGCCCCAACTAGCCAACTATACCATAGCCTAAGACGTTGTGTAAATCCAGCCCGTGTGGTTATGCTTCTGATACAGAGCATGGTGGGAAACCCAAAAAGCAGGTGGGAGTTAACCGTGGGTAAAACATAATGTGCGAACCCAGCTGCCGTGTACAATCAAGAATCAAGTATAATAGGTTAGCTATTCAATTACTCAGTTCAGAACCACTTGTCTTCAGCTTCGCTATCTTGAATCTCTGAGGTAGGGACCATCCCCGCCTGCCTATCCACCGATTGTGAAAGGGGAAAAAGAGAGAAGAAAAAAAAACTAAGACCAAAACCAAGCGAACCCTTCGAGCCTGAGAACGGCCCAGCTGCTCCTTCGCGCAGTTTGGGGGCAGTTCATCTTCATCCCTGCCGCCTAATCGCGCATTCTTTAAAAGGCGCTTGCGGCGGGGGTCTTGGCCGACCGACCCCGTCCCGGCCGATCAGCCCTGCCTGCGAGGGGCCAGCGAGGGGCCAGCGAGGCGCGAGCGCAGGCCGGGTCTCCCCCGTGCGCACCGCTGCAGGCCGGCGCCGGCTTCTTGGCAAAGTCCCTACTGCGGGCTGGGTTGTCGCATTGTTGCCCCGCGGCTCCGCGCCCGGCTTGCCAAGCTCGCTGCCGCGGCCCAGCTGCTTCTCCCGCGGCCTGCCGCCCTCCCGGCTGCGCCTCGATTTGCAGGAAGGAAGGAAGGAAGGAAGGAAGGAAGGGCGCGCGGGGGGCTGGAGGTTTGCAAAGCGCCCCGACCGACGCTGGTGCAATGCGAATCTGTCGCGGGCCACTCCGAAAGAGCAGTCGAGGGGCGCGACGCTGGGGAAGGCGGCCGGGCGCCCTCGCTTTGTGACGGGATGGGATGGGATGGGATGGATGGGATGGGGGACCGGAAGAAAAAGTCTCCGCCCTCCTATTACCATAACAACTAACCACCACCGAATGCATCCCTGGCATGCCATTTAGTGAACTGGAGCTGCGGCAGCTGGAGAGCAGGGGGAGTCTCCCGCCGCGCCTCTCACTTTCTCTCCTGCACACACGCACACGCACACACAGGCAGCTCGGCGCGCTTTCCCGGGAAAGTTCACTCCTGCTGCAAAGAGGACCCACCTCTTTGAGGGGGAGCGCGCGCCCTTCTTGCGGTCTCCCAGGCGAAGCCGCGTCGGGGCCGGAGGGCGACGCTTCGGCCGCGGCGAATTCTCTCGCTCCGCGCGGGGGCAGGGAGGGGGTCCTCTTTTTTCCCCCTCCTTCTCCCCTCTCCTCTGCGCCTGAAGCCCCGCGGAGGACGGCTCTGCTTCTCCCCCGCCCGCCTTGCGCCCGAGTAAGCGAAGAGGAGAGGGGATGGCGTGAAAAGCAGAAGCGCTACAGGAGGGGAAGGGAAGCCGAAAAGAAGAAGGAGCCCAGAAAGGAAGCGGGGCCGGACGGGCAGGCGGGAGCCCTCCAAGTTTAGCGGGAGAGCAGCTCCGAGCGCGGCGGCGACCAGGAAGTCGGGGCGCCGCCGCCGCCGCCGCCGCCGAGGGCAAAGAGGAAGCAGCGCCCGAAGAGAAAGCAAAAGCCACCCGCCTCCTCGCCGTCGCTGCTCTCCCGGCTGGCGCCCGCCTCGCCGGCGGCTCCCTCCGCTCCGCTCCGCTCCGTTCCGCCGCTGCCATGGCCCAGGAGAACGGCGAGGAGCGCAGCTCGTCCTGGAAGAAGCAAGCCGACGACATCAGCCAGATCTTCGAGTTCAAGGAGACGCTGGGAACGTAAGTCGAGCCGCGTCCCTCCATCGCCCGGGCCGGCCAGCTTGGGTACCAGCGGGCGGGCGGGCCAGGCTGGAGCCGGGCGCTGCGCCTGGGGAGGAAGGCGGCGGCGGCGGCGGCGGCGTCCTGCGCCTGGGGGCTCCCCGCCGGGGCCAAGTTGGCGCGAGCGGCGGGAGTTGGAGGGCGTTTCTGCTCGGACGGAGCGCATGGGCAGGCGGGCGCTGAAAGATCGCCTCCTGCCGTCCCGCCGGGGAAGGAGACCCCCGACCCCTGACAATGGCAGCGGCGGAATCCCCTGCCTTCTCTTCTGGAGAAGGAGGGTGGCCGTCCTTTCCCCAATTCTCGGAGGACCCCTTGCCGACTTGGGAACTGCTCTGCTCTGACTTAGGTCTGGAGCAGAGATCCGCCTTCCAAAGGGAATGTCACCGAGGTCCCTCTTGGGTGAGGCCAATGGAGGAGGCATCTGAGAGGGTTCACCGCTACCAGTGGTGTACTGACCTGCCTCTAGTCCTGGGCTTGCACCTGCTTGAAGTAGCCCTATAGGGCCCAACAGCCTTTGATTCCACCACCCAGGTGTTTAGGTTGAGTTTTTGAGCTTGGAAGCTGTGACTGTTCATCTTCTCTCATCTTTTGTAAAATGTGATGGTGTGTTCTTGGAGTTCCTCTGGGACAATGTGAGCCGGTTTGTGTACACAAATATCTAAATGTTGTTTTCCATTTGGGATGGGGGGTGTGCTTGGAAGATGCCCTGACACATCAGTTTGGTTAACTGTATTCTGGTTTTTTTAGACCTGGAGTGTATGCCTTGGACAGGTGGGCAGAATGTGCTACATTGTGTTGGTGCATGTGGACTTGATACCATGCTGGTTTGTAACCACATTACTCCTGTGTAAGAAGGAGTGTGACATTGGTGACTCAGAGGCACTGAGCAGCGCATTTGGAAATGGTCACATGAAAGTTAATATGGCTATTCAAGAAGGTGCATAGCTGCTATTCCCTCCAGATGGGGACCCCCTTGTGAAACAGTGCTGCTTAACTATGCCGTATTTCTGTCTGGACAAGATTCTTGAACCCACTGCTAGGGGAAAATGCAGACTGGCTAATACAAATCAGGGGTGTCAGATGTCCGTATTTATAGAACTGGAATTTAAAAGGACGGGGTAAATACAGATTGTCTCCTATGCTTTCTCCTAAAGCTGACAGCAGAGTCTATTCATAGAGAGAAGAGCCGAAATAATCAGAGTGGATTGGATCTCTTTTATCCACTGTACTTAACTGTTGTTGCTAGAGTATTTCTCCCTCCCTCTTTATTTATAGTGCTTGGATATAAAGATTAGCAAAATGGATGCTTGTTTGCTGCTTCATTTGAATCATCACCCTCAAGTAGTTTAAAGGGGTAAGGTGTGATAGGAATCTGGAATGAAGTTTAGCAGATAAAAATATTCTATGTACAGAAGGCTGTGCATTGATGAAAAGTCAACTTACAAACTCCTATGTTGGTTTTAAAATGTATGCCCATTGGAGTATGATGTGGCACTTTCCATGCACTGTCTCTTTAGGTGACCTTCCCCAACACAATACTCTCCACAGGCCTTGGATTTCATCTCCCATAATCCCCAGGCCATGCTGGCTAGAGGATCAAGGGATTGAAATTTACCATCTCAGGGGAATATCAGGTTAGGAAAACTTGTTCCTAATAATAAAGGTCATGATGGTGATGCTCCCTTGGAGCTTTTCAGAATCTATTGAGATTTCTATTGTCATAACATTCATCTCTGATTTACTGGCTACTCAGAGATTTAACACCAAGGTGTTTGCTGTCTGAATGGACTGGTAGTTGGAAAGCTGGTGTAGGCAGAATAGCAAAGCCAACATTTCAGCTAATTGAATTAGATGTGGGTATCTTTTTAAATTATTAATATTTCTGGTGCAATTCTGTTTACTCTCTCCTGTACTATTAAGAGCTTGTGAAATAGGAACAAGTTTTTTCTTGTTGTCATGGCTATTCAATACTTCATTGGAAGTTAGGAAGGCTGAAGAGCCTGCGCTGATTATACAGGCATGCCTGTTCTCTGCAGCTTCTGTAATAAAAATGCTGCCTCTGAGTAGGTCCGTAAAGCGATCCATCCCGGATGAATTGGGACGGCGAAGGTAATCCAAAGAGCGCTGGATCTGGGGAAATAGTCCTTGCTTTTGTTATTGATGACAATGACTCTCAGCAAGGCCTCAAAGACCAGTGCCCCCTTGGGTGCCCCCGGGTGGTGACAAGTGCTTTGCAGTAGTTTGTGCCAAAGAAAACAGGTCAACCTAGAAAACCTGCTTTTGTGATTAACTCTTATACATTCATGCTGTACTTTATGATCTGCGGCCAAAAGGCAAGAGTTGCCAATGACAAGGTTTTGCATTCTTAGCAGTATATTTTTATACAACGGTTGGCTTTTGTTGTTATGGGTGAAAGCAAGGACTGAAAAAAAAACCCGCAGTGTAGAATGAGGATGCCCCTATTAAGGCAATTTCTGTTTTAAATCATGTTGAGTCTTCCAACCTTGGCTCATCTCATAATCTGGATTCAGTAGGATTATGAGATAGGACCTAAGTAGTATTTAGATCAGAAATCACCTAGGAATCCTGAGCTAATAGGCTACCCTGGGAGTCAAAAGAAGAAGGCATTGCTTTCATAATGATCCAAAAAAAACCCTACATCAGTGGCTGGGGCCTTTGTTGTTAACATCTCATCTCTCTCTTTCCCTTGAAAACCTGCTTGAGATTTCTGAATGGAATCCCATGAAACCCCATACAGAATGTCAATTAAGCCTAATTATTTTCTTTAGATTTTTAAAAAATTATTGATCTATAGAGAGTAACTTATGTCATACTTAGAATTGCAAATTAAAAAGTTCCACATATTCATTCAGGGTCTCCCTTTGTTATTTCCATGAAGGCTGTCAAATTACTTTTTGGGTCAAATCAGTGCGTTTTCATTCATGTGGCACAAACTACTGACTTTGGACTCCAGTGCCTTTCAATCAGGTGAGCATCCGTGCTGGAAGAAATCAGCCTTTCATTTTATTCATCCCTGTCCTCAGGAGCATAGGTGATGCTTAAATACATTGAAATGGTTGGGTTACAGTAGAAACGTTGACCCTTTCTGGATGGCTCAGTAAAAGATCAGGTGATGATCTGAGCTGGTGCTTTCAACTGAGAGTGTTGGTACCAGTAGACCTCCTTTAAGCTAGGCACGCTACATTTCACAAGGCAGGCTCTTACCTGATTGACTGGAACTGCTGTGATGGGTGGGTGTGGGTGGAAGGAATGATCCACAAGGGAACAAGCAGGAATGAAAGTCACGTTTCTGCATGCACCACGGGTTGAAAATTGGTTCTAATTCCGTTTAGTAGGAAACCTGAGTGACGTATACTGACAAAGAGGCATACATAGGTTTGTAACTTTAGTTTCCTCACTTACTTATTTGAGAGCGAGTGTTTTTGAACTTTTGGGCTACCCTTACAACCAGGACTGGTCCTGAAATCTGGTGACATAAAGATTCTGAATGCAGAATTCCAGGGATATTTTGCTCTTTTTTTTATTGTCTTTATCTTTTAAACTTTTAAAAAAGGATTGAAGAATGTACTTTTTTTTTTTTTTAATTAACTACAGTTAAGGTTTCTAAGAATAGCTGACAGCTTCGTTTGGGTTTTGGTAATCCTTAGCATGACGTAACTAGGAGTTTTTGGATTGCCATGGTAATTCTGTAAAACTTTAGGAAAAAGTTGCCACAATACTGTGAGCAACAGGGAGTTGTGTTCTCCACTGTTGTGCGTTAGTGGATACTGCTAATTCAGAGATTTTTGTGGTTGAAAATGTGCTTCCATTTGTGATTTGTTTCATACATGCTAGAATGTAGAAGGGCTGAAGGGCTGAATCCATATTTTGCCTAATTTACAACATTTTATTTTTAGAAGATAGGTCCTTGAGAGAAACAAGATAATATTTATATTTTTGGATGCAAATATTTACATTTCTAGGTGTTTAAGATCATTATGGCTGTAAAGGAAATGATAGGGTTGGGGGAAGAAAGGCATCATTTTGATCCCGGGTTTTCCAGTGTAGTAAAATTCATTACACGGAAAAAAAGAAATAGAAAGGGGAAAAAAAGTGTTTTTGAAATAAAATTTAAAAAAAACCTTGGAAATAACTTGCATATCTGAGGCTATGATTGCTCTATTAATTTATTCAAGTCTTAAACAGTAAGAACTAAAATGGTTCCATGAAGTCTAAGAGGATGTCAGAATAGCTGACAGTCGCAGTTAGAGAACTATCATTCCATCAGCAACTGGAAGTCTTGTGTAACTAAGAAAACAAAAAGAGACATACACATAGTCAGGAAATCCCAGGTAGTTAATGAAATATTTTTTTTAAAAAAGAGAAGAACTTTCAGGAGCGTATGGCAAAGAGCTTTAAGACAAATCAGAACAAAAATTGAAACAGGAAACTGACACAGGAGGCAGTTGGACCATTGTATGACAGGGACATTTTAAGAGATACTAGACAGCCCTGTGACTTGTTGGGTCATCCTTTAACAGAAAGGTAGTGCAGTGTGATATGACCAGGATGAACATAAAATTTTAGGCTGACCGTATTTTTTTTACCCCAGTGCTGGATGGTCCCTTGATCATCTAAGTATATATCATAAATAGAAAAAATAATTGTAGTGGCAAACAAACTTCAAGAATAAGTCAATATTTACTTACCTAAACAGATAAACAGAATGACCACAGGTGGGCAAAAAAAGCAGCAGGAGTGGGAGCAACTTCTGTCATCCTGCCAGCTTCCCCATTGACTTTGCTTGTGGGAAGCTGGCAGGGAGTGTCGGAAATCGTGATCACGTGACTGTGGGGACGCTGCAATGGCCACAACTTTGTGAATAAAACCGGTCTGAACATCATGGAAATTTCAGTTCCACAGGAGTAATGGTTCTGGATTTTTTACGTATTCTTTCAGTTAGCGGATTTTAGGTACCTTGAGTCAAAAATTGTTGCTGTATAATGCACCATTTGGGCTAACTTGAGGGTATAAACAGAAACAGATAAACACAATGAGAGTTTTAGTAGTATATAGATTCAAGAAAGGTAAAGAAATGGCACAGGAGCTGAATTCATTCTTTATTTTTATTTTCATGGCTGAGGATACAGAACAGATGCCCATGGATGAGCTGGCTTTTTCAGGAGATGTATCAGATGAACTGAGAGAAATAAATGAAGTTATAAGCCTAACCGACAAAAAAAAAAAAAAAAGTCCAGATGGTATCCATCTGACAGTTCTTAAAGAATTAAGAAGTGAAATTGCTGACAAAAATTTACAACTTCTGTTTGAGGTTTGCATTTGTTCCTGGGGACTGTAAAAATAAACGTTATAGCTCTGATCTTTGAAAGGGGATCATGGAAAGATGCTGGAAATTATAGGCTTGGTGGAATAAAATTCATTTTTACAGTATTAGTAAAAAGAAAACCATCAAACGTAGATGACCACCTACTGAAAAGGAACCAGCAATGCAGTCCATACTATTTTGAGGGTGTCAATAAGATTGGAGTGATCTACCAGACTCTGTCTACTTGGATGTAGCCCCTCACCAGAAACTTTCATGAACTGGAAACTGGCGAAAGAACAGGAAATAGAATAGGAATAGATGGAAAATTTGGAAATATTCAAAGAAGGGTCAAAACCGTGAAAGGATTCGTGGTGTTATGGTGGATTACTCAGCGAAAATGTCAGTCAAATGATGTTTGGTATTGTTAGAACGGGATTGAAAACTGAACTGCTAATATAATATTTGCCTTAACTGAAACTATGGTAAGACCACACTTGTGTACAGTTCTGGTTACCACACTCTCAGAAGGACATGATAGAGTCTGAAGGGGATTGGAGTTTTTACCACTATACACGGTATGATGTATCAATTTAATCTCAACCCCTTCAATATAATCTAGAAAGTCTTTGATTAATAGTAGTAGTATTTTTATTTATGGTCATTGATCCGTTGGATATATTATATGCAAATACAACCAAAGTGACATTAAAAAAAACTTTAAAATAACACTAAAATAAAAAAATAGCCTATTCTCTAGCAGCGAAGAGGAAAATTACATTAACCTATTAATATAGTGTAAAATGATTAATTTGGGATGTACCAGTGGTCACTTCTGGACCTCAAATGTGGACATTGTTTATAGTTATCATTTTGGATCTGTAGTAGCAGCATAATTAGCAATCTGGTACAGAGATTTGGTGTGTACTCTGCTATACTTTGATGGCTAGAAAACAGCATTTGACAACAGAAGTGTAATATTGGCGCAATGAGATATACCCCTCATCTTCTCTCCAGGATTGTTTTTCCAAAAGAAGCGCAATTAAAACAGTTTGGAAATTGCTACAGTATAAGAAGACATGGCCTCTGTCTTCTTTTGCATGAGAGCCACAAGGGCAAAAATATTCAAGAAAGGGATTCCTACAATATCTACCATGAACGTCAGCTGAAAGTAATATGTTGAGTCTGGCTGGGGGGATTCTCTCTGATATCTAGCTGGGGTTTTTCAGACTGGGTTCCACAAGGACCAGGATGAAGGGGGGAAATTCTCTATGTACAAGACTTAATGGAGAGAGTTTTTTTCCCCTTAGTTCCTACAGACAAGTGTTTTTCTCCTTAGTCACTAAGATACAGTGGAAAGCATGGGGCTTGTCAGCTGACAGTCAAAAGCCCCACCTCTCTCTATCAGGGGTTCCAGGAATGAATGAATGAATGAATGTGTGTGTGTGTGTGTGTTGAACACATTGCACACACTGAAAAAAGTTTGAAAGCCCTTGTCTAGACTTTGCCAAGGACTAGCAACAATGGGGCGGATTGGTACTGCACAGATACCACAACAGCTTAAGATGCGTTGGACCTACGTTAATCATTTGCCATCTTTGATTAATATGATGCCCTTTTAAGGGAGTGTAATACCTTCTATGAGTTACCATCATCTGTGAATTATTTTTATGCTCAATTCTTGATGAATCTTCAAAGTAGATTAAGAGGAATTTTGAAGGATTTAAAGAGTTCCAAGCTGACTCATCAGGTTAAGAACCAAGGTTTCCTCAGCTAGTTTTTAAAGACATTCAGAGAGCCTGGTTTATTGATTCCAAGTTTGATTTATGTTATTGAAGAGGTTCCTGCAATTTTAAATGATGTGGTTATGTCATTCTTCAAATACTGTTGTAGGGTTACATCCAGGCCACTTCAAGAAATCTCTCTTGAAAAACTCCAATCCACACTCAAGAGCATTCATGGAGAAGTTAGAAACAAAGATCAGATAGATAAGTAACTTTCATTGCAGATATGAATTAGCCCTAATAATGACAAAGATCACCTTTAAAAATCTACCTCAGTGTGTCTGTCTGTCTTTCTATGTGTATGTATGTATGTATGTATGTATGTGTGAACGAACACATGTAGCCACAGTGTTTGTTTCTCCTGTCCTTTCTCATCATTTTCTCAGGCTTGGCTGTTGATAGTTGTATTTACACGAGATTCTTATCTGGATCCATCATCCTTTCTTCCTGCCTTGACAGCTTCAGCCCTCACAATTTGTAAAATCTCATGAGCTTTCGAAGAAATGCTTGCCCCTGTCTGATTTAGAAGCAGGCTCAAATTTGTGACCAAGTCTTCTGGAGAATTTTTGAAGCTGGAACTAGATTCCCATCAGTAACCAAATCTCTAATTCTCAGAGGTTTTCTGTTGTCCCACGTCCTGGATTGACTGGATTTTTAAGTGTCTTTCAATCTCAGGTGAGCAGGAAATGGAAAAAGTACAAGTTACCACTTAAAAGACTTAATGGCTATCTACACACTCCTGCTAGGGAGTTATAGTGAAAGAGATCTGTGTTTGCAGTATTCAAATCTGAAGTGGGCAAAAGTGTTTCAGATCTGGGGCGAGCCCCCGTGCTGTATCTATCTGGCTGCTTCTTAAAGGAGCTGACGGGCTCCAGAAAATAATTCTTAATTCAGCAGGAACTATGGAGATGATGCCAAGGGGCACATGTATTGCTACTTTATTGCCATCTTCTTGACTCAAACCCTTATTTTCCTGAACCTGTGCAGCCACATGTGAACCCAGAAAAATATGCAGCTCTTTAAAGAGCTGCTGACAGGTACAGCAAGGGGTCACATGCTAGATCTGAAGCACCTTTGTCTGCTTTGGATCCGAATTCTGAATTAGAGGTGGATGCCCTCCTCTAATTACAAGTTGTCTGGGTGCATCTGTTTGGCAAACCTGGAAGACCAAGTGCTGGGCTACCTATCCAGTAAGCTACTTTGGATGCTTTTCAGGGTCCCACCTAAAGAAAGCCACCTCCATGGGCTCTGTGTTCTTGAAATCTGGATTCTGGACTCATTAAATGTGATCAAAACTTACTCTGTCTCTTTTTCCCCCTGCTTGATGCAGTGCTATTACGGCTCAGGGCCTATCGTATGCTAGCAGGGGTGCGTTAAACATTTTACTATCAAAAGATTTGATAGTGAAATGTTTTTACTGTGAGTTCAAATGGCACTGTTCTGAATTTGAAACAGCAGAAGTTTGCTGGAAGTTCTTATAGCATCTATTTCAAATCTAAAGTGCTTTTGCAATGGTGGGAAACCTTGTCCCTTTCACCTTCGCCTGTGCTCAGCCAATAAAAAGGAAACAAGCTTTACTTGGTTGGTAAGGATGTTCTGTTCAAATAAAATCATAATTGCAAAAAAGAAGCCCAGCTGATGGATTTTAAGCATCTTTCTTGCAGCCAATACATTTGTGAAAAGCGTGATGGTTTTTTTTAATGGCTGTAGAATGGATTATTTAGAGACATTACATTGTTATTCCTCAGTCATTCTGTTTATTAATTTATTTACATCCTGCTAGAAATCAGAGCCTCCCAGAAATTTATCACCCAATAGAGATGTTCAACTATGCATATAAGAACGCACACACAAAAACTATATAAAGTCAAATCAGTTATCTCCCTCATTTCAACCCTCAGATAGCACCACCCAGCATAAGGTAACATCAGCTTTCAAATGCCCTATGAAATATCTCTGTCTTGACCACCTTCTGAAATGAAGCCAGAGTTGAGTATGATCTCTGGTGGAGGCTATTACACAAGGTGGGGGACCCAAATGAGAAACTGCATCCTGAGGCCCCCATGGACCTTACCTCTTGCTGAGGGAGAACCTGGAGCATTCACATCCACGATGAGCATCCTAGATGGGCCAGTTCTATCCAGAGAAGGTGGTCCCACAAGTACCTAAGAGCCAAGCCATGTACAGTTTTGAAGGTCAAGATCAACTGTCTGAATTGTATGTAGAAGCTACTGGGAGCCAATGCAACCTGTGCAACGTGATCTTAGCATGGCTGTAACACTCTCAGCACATGGGCCACTGTATTTGGTACAAGTTGCAGCTTCTGAGTCGTCTTCAAAAGTTACCCAGGGGTCCAGGTACTAGAACCGGAGGTTACCCAATGAAATTGAATCCTGGAAGAACCAGGACAGACAAAAGGATTTTTTTTTTCACAATGCTTAATTAAACTTTGGGATTCACTACTACAAGATGCAGTGCTGGCCACCAGTATGGCTGACTTCAAAAAAAAAAAAAAAGATTGGACCAATTCATGGAGGTCATGGGGATCAATGGCTATTAGCCTTGATGGCAGTGTAACTGCCTCTGAAGGCCGTCTGCTGGAAGGTTAGCGGGATTCCTTGTGCAGTTGGCTGGCCACTGTGAGAACATATTGTTGGACTAGATGGGCCAGCAGTGCACTGTTTATGTTCTTAACCCCATGTAGAGCGCATTGTAGTGGCCTCTATGATGCCCCTGCTGGTAATTGGGTGGTGTCAAGCACACAGATCTCCCCATTTTCTTCCAATTCTTAGTTATGTACAAATAGATGGAATAAGTATGACTCATTTCCACAAAAGAAGGATGATAAAGAATACTTTATCAATACTATATTGATATTATATTGTTTGAGATGAAGAATAATATATACAAGATAAAGACTCCTTCAGGTTGAGCTAAAGTCCTTGAACCTACACAGGCACCTCCGTGGTACTTCCTTGGCAACTATATGGAAACATATACTGTAGTTTAACTTTGCCTTCTTCCTGGCTATTTTTTTTTTTACTTTGATCTCCAATTTAAGCATTCTGCAGTGGCCTCCTCCTAGACACCTATAAGCCAAGTCCAACTGTTTTGTTTTTCCCTCCCTCCCTCCCTCCTTCTGTCCTTCCTTTCTCCTTCCTCCTTCCTCTCCTTCCTTCCTTCCTTCCTTCCTTCCTTCCTTCCTTCCTTCCTTCCTTCCTTCCTTCCTTCCTTCCTTCCTTCCTTCCTTCCTTCCTAAAACAAGAAAATGCTTGCAAGTTTCAGCATTTTCTTTACTTATGGATATAATCTGTTCCACCTTCTTCCTTCAGGACGGCGCTGCAGAGCACCATATGTTAAAACATCTAGACATCAGAATAGTTTTTTCCCTTGTGGCATTGCTCTGTTAAATACTATATGACCTGATATGTACTGGACAGTGGCTTCTCCCTTTGGAAAAGTTATTTTACTGGGGCAGTGTTACTGTTACTATTTATTAATTTCCTGTTGCTATCCAAACGCACTGTTGATCTTGCTGTTCGTCACCGAAGACAAATTCCTTGTATATATTTTATACTTGGTCATTAAAGTATTTTGTATTTGTATTGTATTTGTATATCTGCTGTAATAATAGAGGGTCAAGTCATCACTTCACCAAATATTGGGGCTATTTTTCCTGCAAAAAAAAAAGAAAGAAAAGTTACAAATGCACACATATACAGTATACATACATATACACACACGTGCATACCAATAGTGTGGTGATCTTCAAGCGAGTTTAATGCTTATTAAAACATTTGCCTATTTTTCACTGCATATAAAGCCTTTCATTTCAACCATTAAAATATGGAGGGCTGAGACCAATTGACAGTGTATCACAGAAGATTTTCTTCCAAGCGTTATCTGTTTGACCAGGATTACGAATCAGTTCTTTTAATGCCTCCCAGTAATTTGTGATGTTTGTATCAACAAAATCTTGGGGTGGATTATCACTTTGTATACACAGAAATTGGAGTCCTGTCAAGTTCATTCAGACTTTGGTCACCTGCCACCTTTGGGTGCTGCACATATTTGGCTGATGTTTTAGAACACTCCTTTTGTGCTTTCTTTGGCATGTAGTTGCTCTAGAGCACAGATATTGTCTTAGTTAAGCATGGATACTTTGACTGTCATCTTTCCACTTAACAGCTTCTGTCAGGACAAGAAAACTTGAAAACAGGGAATTACCGATGCCAGAAAAGGAGGTAATATGTTAAAAATCAGGTAAAAGTCCAAAATCTTTTAGGTATACTCAACATAATAAAAAGCAATGTTTCTCAAATTAGGTCTTACAGTATATATTAGGATAACCAGAAAGATATAGAGAGATGTGTAGAGTCATCAAGGGGAGACCAAAACTGAAAGGAAAATTTCCTCCCCCAAATAGGTAATATATTTAAAGGGATCAAGTGACAAAAATAAACGGGAAAGGAAGTGTGTGTGTGTGTGTGTGTGTGTGTGCATGTTTATAAATATGATTTGACTGATCGATTGATTACATTCCATGAAGTCATCAACTCTTAGCGACCACATAGATAGATTTTCTCCATGACAATCTGCCCCTAGCCTGGTCCTTCAAGTCTTCCAATGGGTGCCCCCATCATCACTGCAACTATCCACCTTGCTGATGGTCATCCTCCTCTTCTCTTTTCTTCCACCTTTCCCAGCCTTGAACCCTTTTCCAGAGAGCTGGGTCTTTGCATCATGCATCCAAAGTAGGATAATTTGAACCTGGTCATTTGTGCCTCGAGTGAGATTTGTTCAGCAATCCATTTGCTTGTTATACATATGAGAAAGTTTGTAATACAATGTGTTGAATAACACAAGCAGTGGCTGGTGTGGGTCTTCCGGGCTGTGTGGCTGTGTTCTGGAAGTTTTGTTTCCTAACGTTTCGCCAGCACCTGTGACCAGCATCTTCAGAGTGCAGGAGCACAGACAGGAGCAGTTCTCTCTGTGCCCAGGGTGATGTGACCCTTCTGTGGGTATTTATAGAGATCTGGGGGGGGGGGAAGGGGGGGATTGGGTGTGTGTGGGGGGGGATGGGTTACTGAGTGGCTGCTTGTTTTGGTGTCAGAATCTGTGTGTATCTTCCTGGGGATTAGGCAGGGATTTTTCTTCTATTGAATTGTTAATGAGGGGCTGCTGGGGGTGATTAGCAAGTTCATTGTGTGAACTGTTCACACGTCCTGGTGGTTGAGCTGAGTCCGGAAGACCCACACCAGCCATGTGAAAGCCTTCGACAACACAAGCAGTGTTGAAATTGAAGAGAAGATGATGGTAGTAGAAAAAGAGAAGAAAGGCTAAGATTTAACAAAGGAGGGGAGATGCCATGGATTTAAGATAAACAAAAGTTAAATGTTCAGAACAGAAGTATTTTGTTCAGAACATTTTTCTTTTTCATTAATTGTTCTTTAAAAAAAGATACAAAAACACAAGCAAGCAAGAAAAAAAGAAAAAATAATGCAAGGATATAATATCAGTAAGTGGACAGAGAAATTGCAGAAGTTGTATGGTCAGTGCTCAGCATATCATTGATGAAGTATTAACAATAAAAAGCAGAATACATTGAGTTATTTTTAATAAAACGGAGGAATATTTTAAAGGTCTTTTTAAATCTCTGAGCTGAATGCCAGTATCTCCACTATGTATTATTTAGAGTGAAAGCACTTAACAGAAAAAAGAACAAGAGAAAAACATTATTTAATAAATACTTAGTTTCTAACTTCCCCTTTGTTAATGGCTTTCTGTCTTTGTTCAGAATATTGTCAGCATTTGAGGAGCAGGCAAATACCCTCCCCCAAGTTTAGACTAATCTTTGAGGGAACAGAGAACCATTTCAGAATTTTATTGTTGCTTTGTAAAATATCTTGGTTTCCTTCTGTGGATTCCTTTCTGATTTGGAGCAGAATTCTCCATGGGAACAATGTGATGTTGGGACATTTTTGGAAAATAAAAACTAGTTACTATCTTGGCAAAAATCAGTGGCCTGTAAAAATGACCCAGCTCTACTTATTTATAATTCATGTAAACCTTATGATGTTATAAGGAGCTTGCTTTGACCCTTACAGACTTAAAGAGTGAACTTCTTTGTTTATTTATTTAATATAATTTAGAGGCTGCTCAACTCCAGATGACTTACATCAAACAAGTAAGAACAATGGGAAAAAGAAGGAGATCATAAGTGTCCAGAAGGCAAACTCTGTATAATGGTAAAACTTCCCACAGGGGTTCAACCACCACCCTTCCCCACGGCCTGTGAGAACAGCCACACTTTCACTGACTTTCTGAACATCTTCAAGATGGAAGCTGTATGGCTCTCTAGGGGATGTTGTTCCCAAGGGCAAAGGCAGGCTTCATAGGTCCCAACAGAAGACACTGTTTCAACGAAGGAACCCAAATTGCACCTGCCCTGCCCAATCTCACCTGGTGGGCAGAAAAAAAATCAGAGATAGGTGGTCCCTCAAATAGCCAGGCCCTATGCCATGAAGCTCTTTATAGATGATAACCAGCACTTTGAATTGTTACTAGCAGTGTCACCTACTGAATTCAGTGATTAATGTTTATGATTACTTAATAGGAACATAATTTTGCGCTCAGTTTCTTAGAGTATGAAAACGAGGTTAAACTGAAATGCTGTTCCCAGAGAGCTTAAGCAAGTTAAGGTCAGAATCCCTATCAAGCCCCTAACGACGTTGCATAACCAAGGAAGCAAGGTTCTTATGGAGTTGCATCCATCAGGTATAATGCCAGGAAAAAATGGCTTAGGACATAACCTTTGGAAAGTAAATAAGCAAAACTACAGCCCTGATTTATTAGTGAATTCATTAAGGTGGGGTCTCTGTGAACGATCTGAAATTCTTTCTCCCAAATTGCTTAACTTAAAGGGATAATGGCTCTTTTACGAGCTAAGATTTAAAAGTCCCTCTGTTGTTCATTTCTCATTTTCTTTCATGTTCCTTTTTCTTTCTCAGCTTCTCTTTTAATTTTCCAGAGCAAGGAATTGTCTATACCAGTGTTTCTCAAACTTGGCCACTTTAAGATGTGTGGACTTCAACTCCCAGAATTCCCATGCTGACTGGGGAATTCTGGGAGTTGAAATCCACGCATCTTAAAGTGGCCAAGTTTGAGAAACACTGGTCTATATGATTCCATCATTATTATTACTGTTGCTATTACATGCTTGAGAAATTGATTTGTGCATCAGCAGTACAACAATTTGTAAATATATCTCCATGCTTTGGGTTTGAGTAACCAACATTTGCTTGACAATGTAGAGGGACTGTCATGGGGCATAGGTCTTCAGCCTAACTGAGCTAGCGTAAACTTCAAATATTTGTAATTCCTCCAATTTTCCTGGTTGCTCACTTGGTCACTTTTGAAAGTACAACATTGCATTTTGAGTTTTGTAACTTCTCGACAGAATATAGGAACGAAATAGTCCATATGTGTATGATATATCCTTGGAATTATTTAATTCCCTAAATATAAGCCAAACTTTAACCAGGGTCATTGCTGGGTTATTTTAGCAGTAAGGATATTTGATCTGACCTAGCGTGACAAGATGAAGATGTGGGATTTCTCCTACAATGAAGGCTACATTTGGCAGGTAGATTGCCTAAGCTATTCATCGGAAACCTTTTGCTTGATTAAAATAGTGTCTCCATAGAATGGGACTGTGGAGTTAAAAATTGTCTGATTGTCGTAGAAAAACAGCAGATGCTTTGTACTTTCTCAGGTACTGTCTACTGCAGGAGTTCATACTTCCTCTTAGAAACAAAGAATGGGTATTTTTTTCCTTCTGAATGAACAGCGAATGATTAAATTTGCATGTATTCCATGTGAATGGGTTGCACCATCTTATGCATGCTTATACTCCCAAATGCTGTCTTTGGTATTCAATGACTAAGAAAAAGTGTATGTAGGATTGAAGTATGAGATGCAGGTGAATCAGGTTTGTTATCCTTCTCTTACACCTGGGAATGTAGAAGCCATGTCCACATAGTGAAGGAGAACAGTCATGTTTTTTTTTCCCCAGTAGATCAAGGCAGGCAGTGTGATCTCATGGACCCTTGTACCTTCTTGGCCACATCCTTGGCATTTTCTAGGATCTGCAGCTTCTCGGGATCTGTATCTGCACCTACCATCAACTTAGCTTCTCTCCTCATCCCTCACATTTATCTTCTGAGGTTGCAATCCAGCAAAGATGTTGGCTTGCCTGGAAGAGAACATCACATAAGGGGATTCCTTTGGATTTCTACTGGCATTGTTCATGCTGTTGAAGCGAATGTTTTCCAGTTTCCATTTTGAAATGTAAAGATTACCTCTTTAGCATGAGGTAAAGAGGGGGCACTCAACCCCTTTCCCTCTGCATGAATCCAAATTAAAGTATCCTTGATAGATGTTGTCTCTACCTGGACACATCAGGTGAAAGAGAGCCCACCACCCTTCTGAGTAATAGACTTCACTTTTAACTGCCCTTCTTGTTAGAAATCTTTTTCTAATATCAACTGACTGTACATTCCTGTGAAATCCATTAGTTTGTGCCCTCCGTTCTTGTAAATAAAGTTACCGTAATATCAGAGGTCAGAAGGAGTCTGGTGGCACCTTTCCTGACTAACAAATGTTATTAAAAGGCATCAGCTTCTGTGAGTTGCAGCTGATTTTGGACTACCATAAATTAACACATCTCTCCTCCTGTAATGTCAGTGGTTGCTGGTTTGCTTTGCAACTTGCTGATTCCAATTTTTAATTAAAAGGATGTTTTAAAAGCAAGATGAAGGGAGGTCCACAGGCAATACTGGTACACGTATTCCTAAATCACTTTCCCTGTTCTGTTGTGATTTTTTGATCAATTGATGTTACAATTGGAGATCTGCCCATTTTTATTGCTGCATCTGTTAGGTATTCCTGTTGACGTTTGTTTTTAATTATAGCCCAGGGAAGGCAATGTTCCTGCGATGAATTCAGTGAGGTCGTGGATAGGAACCCATTCTTGTGCATATATTTATCTGTTTGCTTTTATAAACAGTTGTCTGGAATCGGGAAGAGACAGACACCTCTTCTTGGCAGCACAAGAGGATCGATGTTGGCTACTCTGGTAGCGATTTCTGTACATTATAGTTTTCTGCACAACAATCATTGGCCTAAACTGCTTTTGAAGTAATGCTCTAGTAATGAAAAGAAGAATGCCACTAGTATCATGGTATACACATTTTCCACTCATAAACCATGTTGTACCTTACTGTTTGGTCACAGTGTATTTTATATTTTGCTCTGCTATTTTCGCAGCCCTATCATGCCAAGAGAAATAAATGAAGTACCTTAAACATGTTCTTATTATGACTTAAACTTTTATGGACTAGAACCTGCTCGCACTGGGTGGTTGATTCTCCTAAGATCTCATTTTTAAGAATGTCAGGAGTCAGAAGTTTACGGCACCATTAGTTGAATAATTTTATCTGGAGTTTCCTATACAACGTTATCTCTTTTTTGCACACTCTTTTCTCTCTCTCTCTCTCTCTCTCTCTCAAAAGGGAAAGGAGTTTGTTGTTTCCTATGCAGGTTTCTCAGTATAATCTTTGATCTTTAGCTGTGGTTTCACAGGGAAAGAAAAGTTAATAGTGGCAATCATTCCACTTCCATGTGGGTTTTTTAATGAATACACACACATTTGTCAGGTAAGATAAAATTGATACCTTCAGTGAGATCTTACAAGGTCCAACAGAGATATCTGATAGTCTTCACATATCTACATCATGTGTACAAATATTTTAGCTACCCAAGATACTCTCCATGATATCACCCAGGATGTGGAATTCCCTTCCTTAAAAGGCCCGGATGCCTAATTTTTTGACAGCTTTCAAAATAATTATGAATGCATGACTATTCAGGAAGAGAAGAATAAGAATTGGTTATGACCTGCCAGAGGAGTCCATGGTGGGCATTTCTGCTGTTCTTCTTGATCAGGATTGTCTACATAGAGTACATTGGTAGGAAGGTAACAGGAAGATTATATATCTCCAGTTTCATCATCTGCCTTTCATTCCTGGTTATGCTTATTTCAAGGACAATCTTTCAGATTTTCTGTCAGGAGGCTGTATTCTGTTCCTGATCTTCTGCCAGAAATAATAGTTTTGCTAATCCTTTGTGAGCGAAGGTGCTGGATGACTATAAAAGAAGGTCAAAGCAATTGTGCTTCAAGTACTCAGTGACTGTTACATTTATTACTGACATACAACACAAAAACATTTCTTCTTCATGCTTTGACCTCCCCTGCATTGGAAGTATTGATGATGATGATCAAGTCTCTTAATTGGCACCAAGTTGGATTTTTGAAAGAAAATTGGATATCTAAATCACGCAACGCTGAAGGACAAAAGGTTCTCATTTTCTTTCTTGGTATCCAGACCGATTCATAGGGATCCACAGCAAAACAAGATGGAATCCAAAGAATGATATGTGTGCAGTGATGTCAACTCCACCCCTTTCCTACATGCATAGGATATTACAGTGCACATACGTACAAAAGTGACAGGGTTTGCATTACAAGGGCGCAAGCCTGGTTTCACCATGTTGCCTCCCCACCAGGTGCCACTGGGCACATGTTCTCACTTCTTGAGTTCATCTTGTTGCCCAGATGAAGAGACTAATAGTGGACAACTGCTCCTAAATTATAGTTTTCAGAAGCTTTTCAAAACATGATTTGAAACAGTGACTTGCACACCAGGTGGAAGCATCTGCCTGACCTAATCTGGGATTGGAAGTTAAGCAGGGTCAGGTATGGTTAGCATTTGGATGAGAGGCTGCCAGGAAACCCTGGAGCTGTAGACTAAATTGGGAAGTTGAAAAGAATCTCAGAAGAAGGCCAGTAGCGGCAAACCACTTCTGTATTGCTGCCAACCCAACTACATGGATGTGTCCAAAAAGCCACCAGGAGTTGAGCTTGGTTTGAAGGAGATTTTTTCTTTACCTCATTAAGTTACTGATTTTGATGACCATCTCCTCCTCCCCCTCCCCCCCTCCCCCTTCTCCTCATAGATTTATAGTTAGCTTTCCTCTAGGAACTGAAGGCATTGAACTTGACACTCTTCATTCCAGAACAACCCTGCAAGGAAAACCCTGAGCAAGAGTGCCTGGCACAAAGGTAACCAATGACCTTCCTTGGCTGAGGATAGACTTGGATTTAAGTCTTCTGCAGGTTGAATCCATAATTTTTAACTATCTCACTGCACTGGCTCAGAATATGGACAAGGAAATCCTATCTGCAAAAATCAAAAGGAAGAAATATGTAGAAGATTTAGGGAATAAGGGTTGTGATAAGACCTTGCAGCACTGAATCTGAGGTCAAAAAGGTGCTTTGGGGCATGGGGAGTGTTCTTATAGCATCTGTCTGCAATTCCTTAAAGCTCCTGTGTTTTTCTGGGAAAAGTTGGGTTTCGATTAAGGAGTGGCAGGGAGGTGCTCATTGTGCGTCCCGGTGTGCTTCAAAATACCTTTTTACCTTCAAATCTGGAGCATGGCACAGCCCTAGCTTGTAATGGCCAGCAGATGAGTGGATGTTTTTGAACACTGAATAAGAATTACTGTAATTCATATTTAAAACTAAGAGGCGTCAAAGGAGGAGGAAAAAAAGCAAGTGCATGTGTAAACTTGACTTAGCTGCAGAACAAACAGGAAATACAGATGCTGGATAGAAACCAGTATGAAAAGCTATTATTTTTTTAGCATGGAAATTGAGTACAGGTTACACTGGAAAGTAACTAAAACTTTACTGATTGCCTCATCTGATTGTCATTTCTCTCGACAAGATCAGGCCTGAACAGTTTGCCACTCAAGCCAAATGTAACCCATTGAGATGTTTCTCCAATCACTTCTTCATTTTTGCAACCTGAGTAAAGGGTCTATATATAAAAAAAAGCTCAATTACTGAGCCCTAGAAGATTCCTCAACTGCTGATCAGCGTGGCACACGTCGACCATTGTCGCTCAAACAATTATTCACATTGGCTCTTTACGAAACCAATTCAGAGCGCAGATAATACAAACACTCCATTCCTTTTCTATTGGGTGTCACCGTCGTAAAACCTGTCAATGTTAATCATCAGCAATCACCATCCAGTCATTTGCTTTCAGCAAAATTGCTCCTATAAGACTTGAGAGTACAGAATAATTGCATCCTTGCAAGGTGCCTTGTCTTTCCCCGGACTAATGAAGGTGCAGTTTGGTCCTGAATGAAAACTGGCTGGTGTATGGTGCCATTATTCACATGTTTACTTTTTTCAATTAATGCCAGGTTTTCAAGTGTTCTGCCTTCAGGAAATTCCTTCCAAACAGTCTGGTTCATCATGGGGCCTCTGGGTATGGCACCGATTTCTAGAGAACTCTATTGAAAGCACAGGAGTAGCCCAAAGACTTCCCTCAACTATTTCCCTGTGGTACCTCGTGCTGCAGGGAAGATCATTTTTAGCATTCTGCAAATAAAATTCAGTAATTCCTAGAACCTTCCTGTAGGGTGGATGAGTACCTGAGGTGTCCTCAAGAGGGTTAAAAAAGTCAAGATGGTGGCTACAATCATGCAGTTAACACATGTAAAACAGGGCAGGGCTTCAGTCCCATGGTTGTGGCTGCCATTTTGACCCTTTTGACCCCCCTCCCTCCAGACACCCCTCATGTGTACTGTTGTTCCTTTTCACAAGATGGAGGTAGGCTAACTCTGAGGGATAAAAGTGGCTACCTCAGGCCATTTGGCGAACTCATAGCAGGTACAAGCTTCGTGTTTAGCAATTCCTGTTGTGTTATCTACTCTGAAATATCTTTTTACTGAGTAAGCGTGTGAAATAGGAGACGGGCAACCTTAGCTTTAAGGAAGTTTGTCTGCCATTAAATAGAAACAGCCAGTTTCTGGTTACTATCTGTAAACAGCCCATGCAGTTTTTCTGAGAACGAAACAGAATGATTTGCCACTGCCTTCAGAGATAATTCTTGACTTTCTAGTTTAGTTTACAATAGTTTACAGTCCTGAGATCCCTTTGTGGTCTCCTATCCAATTACTAAACTGGTCTGCTGCTCAGTTTCTGAGCCAGTATTTACCAGTTCCTTCTTATTGAGCAGATTCAGTAAGTTTCGGGGGGAGTACTAGATGATGGTTTTTTGACAGAATAGAAAGTGTTGAATGTCAGTGCTTCAAAGAATGGGAATCTGATTTTAGAGTCAAAGCTGCGTTCAAAAACTGAAAAGTATTGGAAAGACATACATAGTATAATGCTGAAAATCTTGAAATTTAAATTTTAAATGAAACCACATAATTGGTGTTGTTTCAGGTATAATCTCAGAAAAAATCAACAAGAAACCTCATAATGTAATGAGATGCTGCTTACAGCAGTGAAAATAAATTTTGCTCAACACTGGAAGAACAACACAATTCCGACAAATCTGATTGGGAACCTAAACGGGAGAATATGCAGCAATGGTAAAACTAACAGTATATATACACAATAGAGGTTTAATGAAACTTAAGCAAGAATCAAGCACATCAAAAACTACTGGCACTCTTAAGCTGCATTTTCCAACATAGCATCCCCAGATCTGTTGGGTGTCTGCAAAAAAAATCACCACACAAATGATGGAAATGATATAATTCACATTATTTGTGCCATGATATCATACTGCGAGTGGCACCATAACTAGACACATTTGTTACTCAAGGTAGTTGGACTCTTGACTTCTATCTCTTTGAGAGAGAAATTATATACGTGAGTTAAAAATTAAGCTGTATTTGAGTCAGTGCGTGCTTACTGTTCCCTTCCTCTGTGCAACACAGGTCACTTTATGCAGAGACAATTTCAGATTTTTTTTAAAAGTGACATTTAAAATTTTTTTAGTAGTGGGTGATGAAGATAGAAGAAGTGTGAATGCAGCAAGAATGGTTCTGTGGGCCGTTATGAAACAATCCTGCTATAGCAACCGATTTGTTTCAGATCAGACCAACTGCAATTGTCTTCACTGTCTTTACTTGTTCTGCTCTGGGTGTGATATCACAATAGCCATTCCAAATGTTTGTGGCAACAGTGTGGAGTTTAACACTCCCCAATTATTTGCACAAGAAGCAACGTATCAGACAGAGTTTGATTTCTCCAAGAAATAATTCGATTCATCCTCTGCGTGCCGCTACAGGTAACCATTTCACCACTCCTTCAGTCAATCTGCATCACTGCCATGTATTTCTGTAGAACCTGACAAGGGCAATGCCAGCGTCACCCCAAAATGCAAAAAACGTGATGTAATACGTGGTTGAAATATTCTGTTTTAATTTCTTTAGAGTTATTTTAACATGGGTCTCTTGCACTGGGGAGCTGTGTTTTTTTTCCGAAACTCCAAATCTCTTTCTCTTCCTTTCGCCTTTTTTCTGCCTCAGATGTAAAAAATAACCCTTGCAATTTGCAAGAATTTTGCTACTGGAGCACATATTTTCTTGGCTCAGCGTTTCTGTCTTAGGAGCTGTGCACATGGATGCATCCGTTCCTTTCCACCGTTTGTACAGCATAACATTTATAGCTTTTTTCAACTTTTTTCTTTTTTCTAATATGCATAAACAACAATAAGTAACAATACGGTGAGGCCATAGTATTAAGGATTATGCTTAAAACAGAAACCTTTATTATGTAACAAATAATTCAAGTTTGCAGTTGTTTATCACTGCTACGCTCAGCTCTAGATGTAAAATGTAAGCACTTTATGCTTATCAACATTAATATTTTAGAAATCATAGTTAATATTGACATAACCTCTCTTTGTTTCTTTATCTTTAAAAGGTGAAATTATCTAAATCGCCAGAGTGTTAATCTTTAGTCAACATTATATAAATACCACTGTACCCAAATAATAAAATGTACTACTTGTGTTTTATAATAATACCATAAAACAATATATTTAAAAAAAACAATTCATGATATGTTGTATTTGTTCTTGGAAAAGAAAGAAAAGCTCATAGAAACTGGACTTCTGCATTTTATGTGGACAATAGACGGTTCCCTTCTGACTTGTTTCTCTACCATGTAAAGGATTCAAAATGTGAACAAGTTCCTAGCCTTTGTGATCTTTGGAAAATTATTGTTTTTAGTTGCCAGGAACTTTAGCTGTCTCACATCCTTTGCTTCAAAAGGAAATTAGAAGAGTCACTTTTGAACTTACACTGCTGTGCTTCTATATGATTTTTTAAAAATGTACAGTTGTGAGGCTCTGCAAACTGGCTCCAAGTTTTGACATAATAAGTTAGCACAGCTATGTTCACATCTAAGAAGCATTCTCTGATGGTCCCCAGAATTCCATAATGGAATGACCATTGGTGAGTGAACATGTAGATCTCTAGTCAACGTATGAATGTGTTGAACTCCAAATTCCTTCAGGACAGGAGAAGACCTCCATTCTTTTTTCCACCCTTGATGACTGTTGGTTTGAAGTACAAATTGGCTCTCTCAGTGTTGAAAAGCACCAGTTCAGTGATTAGATATCACAAACCATGTCCGTAAGACTTTACAAGGTTTTCCTTTCCATTGTTTGCAGATAGTGTTTGGGGTTTATTTTGCTTTGGCTGTTGAACCAGTGCAGGGTGGCAGCTACGATGCTGGATTAGGACCAGAGAAGTCCATCTTCGGCCATAGAAGGTCACTAGTTGGCTTTGGACCAGTTACTCTGTCTCTCAGCCCTCACAAAAGAGAGGCAAAATATGTATTTTATAGATAAACAAATGTGAAGTTGTTCATGTTTTAGTTTGGACCTCTCATCAGCTTTCAGGGTTACCAATTTCAGCAGCATTGTTGTGATGATAAAAGTGTAACAAACTAAACATACAGTATTAAAATATATATTGATACTATATGTTTTCCCCCTCCCTGACTCTTAAAAAAGGAAGGACTTTCAGATAGAATGCTAGAGGTGAAATAAAATAAAAATCTTACCCAACTTAAATAGGCTTTAACTTCTACCTCCTTGTAATGTGTTAATCACAGTGTGACTGGTATCTAAGATCTCTTGTTGCTCATTTCTTAGCCATGAAGTTGAAGAAACACTGTCTTCCTTCTAGTCCTGCAGATTCATATCTAGATATATTTCCTACCTTCCTTTTTGCTAAAGGCTTATTGCATATTAGCCAACCTTGGTGGATCTCCAAAAATTAAGCACAATTGTATCTGGTTAGTACTTGGATAGAGACCTCCAGCGGATCTCACGCCTATAGGCTAGACTGGTAAATTAAAAATCTAGAAGAAGGCAGTGACAAACTGCTTATGTATTGCTACAAAAATGCTGCCTGAACAAGTCCATGAAGTCAACAGGAGTTGAACTTGATTTGCAAGAATATTTATCTTTACTATGCTAACCATAAGTTGTTGATTTTGATATACTTCCTATTAGGTCATTAGTTTTATAGCCTTGCAGAGTCATGGAAACAAGATGGGTAGCTGGATAAATTGCTTAAATAAATACCTTTCATTATACATAACACTTTTCATTTTTGCTCTCTACAACTTTTCTGTGTGGTAAACTGACCTGAGCCTGAAGCAACTGGCCCGAAGTCAACTAGTGAGTTTTGTGGCTGAGGATAGACCTGAAATTAGGCCTTAAACTTTATTTTTTTTAATCTTATAGATATTTGAAAGTTGAACTCACAATACTGTATTGACATGACTTTCTTCATCTGAATCATGGATGTTACCATGTGGAAAGACCAATAGTGAATGTCTCCATGGAAATACCTGACTCGTTTGCAATATTAATCCTTTCAGTATTTATTTCTAGTTAAGCCTAACTATTAAACCATTTTGGATCTGACTGTTGTGTATAGAGAGGAGGTCTTCCTAAGGTTAATCTTTATGATTAGACATATTATATATTGAGATTTTATAGAACATCCTGAATCTGTTCTTCATCCCTTTGAGTGTGTTTTATTTCATGTCTGTGAATCTCTACTGTATTTAGCTTTCAGGATTAATGATCAAATATATTGGCAATAGAAAGGAAAAAAAGATGACGAAAGAAGATTCTGCTGCAAAATTTTGAAGACATTTGGTGAAGAAATGCTTTTAGATTTCACCCCCAAAGACAGCTAGGGAGCAAAGAAGCATTAACTGATACTCGGTTTGGAAGAGGTGCATGGATAACTTCCCCTAAAAGAGAAACCAATATGGAAAACAATGTTAGGAAAGGCATATGATACCATTCAGTATACATAATAGGTCATATTTTTGTTTTAGCTTGTCTTTGGCAGAGAGAGCACTAAGCAGTTTCCAGAATTTGCCAGTTATATACTTGCCAACAAAAAAGAACAGTTTTGCCTATTTTTGGTTGCAATAGCCCTAAATATCTGGTTTGAGAACACCCACAATTATTGTAGCAGATGAACATGTAACAGGAGGGGCCTAAATTACGAACTTTTGTTGCTTGGATTATTTTTCTGTTCCTTGTTGGAAAGTTCATGCAAAACCATGTTCCGTGTTTCAAGTTCCTTAAATGCAGCAGTTCCCTTTCAAACTGTTTGCAAATTACTCTTTCCACAGCAAAAGTCAGGAAGAACATTAGCATCCGGGCACTTCTTTAATTGCATATCCAACTAAATCCTGCCCTTTGCAGCATCCCATCTAAAACCGAGCAAATAGTCTTTGGATGAATAGCAGTCCAGCGATGCACCAGTGAAAAATGCAAGAGGAGGATGAAGTTCCTAGAAATAAGGTGAAAAATGGCACGAAAGTTAAGTAAAACAATCAGGGTTAAATCTCAAGAACGGAGCCCATGGAGGGCCCAGAGACATAAAAACAGACCCTTACCCCAAGAAGCGTACAAATTAAATGCAGCAATTGAGGGAGATGCCAAAAGGAAAAGGGATTTCTCACAAATAAGTTAAAGAATGCTGTCAACACGGGCATAACCAGCAAAAATTAATAGGTTTTCTAGTTAGTGGCCAAATGATAACTGTTTTTCTTTTGCATTTTTTCATCAGCTTGACAGTTTTGGGCCCTTCTTTCAGAGGCGTTTGAGATAAAACTGCTTTAGAATCTGGATCTGGATAGCTGTCAGAAGGCTGGAGATTAACTATTGATCATTGAATGAGATTTTTATGGGGAACTTGGTTTAAAGGAGCCTTTAAAAACTTGGGGTTGCCTTTTGCTGCTTTTATGCTTGATGATTTCTCTTTTTCTGCCTTTGGAGAACCTTTCACCCAGATCTCCTTTAGTGGACAAACAGCCTTTCCTCAGACCCTGAAGTGTTCCAGAGATGCAAAAAAAAAAGATATACATGGAGGAAAAGCCCTAAATACAATTTTCATTTTTGTTAATATGGGAGGCAAACTGCCTACAGGGATAAGACATGGTTATGTTAGCTGTATGTCCTCAGCTCATAGGTGTCCTCAGCTCAGGGGTGTCCACAGGACGGTCAAAAAAGTCAAGACGTCAGCCACACAGTGATCATGTAAAAAGGGGTAGGACTTTGATCTCATGGTTTTAACTGTCATCTTCACTTTTTTGACCTCTCCCCATGGACACACTTGCCTCAGCTTATTTCTTCCATTTATCCAGATTTTGTTATGTGCAGTCAATATTTTCTCTGCAGTAATCATGTTTATGGCCAGCCCCTGAAAATAGACAGACTATAGTTTTCCATCAGGGTTAATCAGTGTAATTTGACAAGCCCAAATATATGTGTCACTGAGGCTTACAGGATGTCTTCAGAAACACTCTGCATCTGCCTAGCACAGTGTTTCTCAAACTTGGTAAACTTAAGATGTGCGTACTTCAACTCCCAGAATTCCCCAGCCAGCATGAATTGAAGCCCACACGTCTTAAAATGGCTAAGGTTGAGAAACACTGATCTAGAGAGTAAACATTGGCTGGGGAATTCTGGGAGTTGAAGTACGCACATCTTAAGGTTGCCGAGTTTGAGAAACACTGGTCTAGCATGTATGCTACCGCTGTTTCCCCAGACATGATGGTATGGGGAATGCAGAGTTATTCTGAACAATTGCAGTTAAGTGCAGAAGTGCCACCAACTTGGTTGGCTTGCAAAACACACCTCCTAGCTGAGTTACAGTACATGGCAGCTTCAGGGAAGAGAAAACTTGAACAGAAAAAGAAAGATACATGGACTGCTGTCAAGAATGTAGCTGGAAAACAGCCAGCGAGAAATGGAGAAGCATGTCCTCTTCTTCCTGTAGCTGCTTGGCTTTAACTTTTCTTTTTCTGGAACCCCTTCTGCCTTTTAAAATGACCGAAAACTCTCATCCCTGCATAAGGTCTGGCCCCGGTTTGAAAGCATATGATACCACAACCTTGAGGATAAGATGAAGGGTAATGGGGCTACTACCTTGAATTCCAAGATTGAAAAAAAGGTATAATATGAATAGAATAGAATAGAATAGAATAGAATAGAATAGAATAGAATAGAATAGAATAGAATAGAATAGAATAGAATAGAATAGAATAGAATAGAATAGAATAGAATAGAATAGAATATGCCTGTAGGAAAAAAGGACAAAGGTCTCAAAACTCCTCTCTCAGAAGACCTCTGATTCTTCATAGCCTGGACCTGCATCCTCCTCTTTGAGTGGTGGCTTGGTCATTTTTGCTGTCACCGCCAGCATAACTTAGAATGCCACCTTCTACTCCTGTAGCTTCTAGCCCCGTAGGCATGTGGCAGAGGGAATAGCTTTAAGTAATCACATGAAAAACATTCAGTGGCAAAGGAGATCAAAAGGAAGAGCTGTTCAAATCACAGCTTGTGACTTGAAAGGATTTCTTCTTGAAAAATTATTAAAGAAAATGTAAGGTTTGGATCACAAGGTGACGTTGGCCCACTCTTAATTTCGAGACAATTTTGCTGTACAGAAGTTCCAGGTTGTATAACAGTTACTGAGCTCCTGTTGAGAAAATAAATACCAGAGATTAGCAATGCACAGAAAAATAAAGATTAAAATTCTAACATAGCTTTGGGCTAGATTACTTTATATTTATTCCTTAGAGAGAAACAGATCCCAAAAGTTTCCTGCTTGTTTCTCTGGATTCTGCCAGATCCTTGTAAATTTGAACCTTAAGTGAGAAGCTCAGGAGATCCATGTGACTTCCCTCCTAGACCCAAGACTTAGACACTGAGTGATGTCTGTGAGTTTCAGGGGGTTGCAGGCAGCATGCTCACTGTGGACTTCTTGGTGGTCTCTGAGCTTGCTTGCAGATGTTTCATTACCCAGCTAGGTTACATCATCAGTGCAAGGACATCACAGTTAGAGAACTCCACAGTTCAGCCCTGAGTTTCAGGCATTTTCTTTGATTGGAGATGCTCACCATCACACCAGTCTGTATTATAGAATGAGCTCCTTAGTTTGCAGTGGGTTAGAGAAAGAATATGTGGATAACGTGATTGCAGCTCTGGAAATCCAAAAGATATGGCAGTAATGAATGAAGCTCTCGCATATTCTCCCAGGAGACATCAAACTCTGTGGTGTGATATGGGAATATATTGCTTCTATTTGTGTTCTTGTTGGGGGAAAGGCACAGCTTGCCAAAGGAACTGTGAACAGCCCCCTCTCTCAGGAGGTCTATCTGCCTGTGAAGTGACCCTGTCACATTAAGGCGCTCAACATCCGTCAAGAAGAGAAAATCCAAGTCTAAACACATTCATTATGCTGACTTAGATGCTCAGAAGGCAAACGTGCTTTATTGCTTTGAACTACTTCCTCTCTGAATTACTGTACAAGACTGCGCTGCTACATTGTCCTCCTGATTTCTTATAGATCCAGGAAAAAGAGAACAATGTTGAGTCTTCTTGGGCCATGCATAGAGAATGCTCAAAATGCATTTTGTAGAATTGCTAATCAGGCTGAATCATACTGTGTTGCGTGCCTGGGTATTTGCAAATGTACAGGGATGTGTTCCTCTTGCAGACGTGACATTTCTTCAGAGTATGTATTGGTAGGGAAATTGGTAGGGAAAAAAAGGCTTTACGTTTCCAAAGACATAGGTTTTGTGATGTTTCTGCTCCCAACCTGCGCTAGCTTCTAGCTTCCTATATATTCAGGATGATTTCATGGAGAGGTTTATCCATTCCCTGACTGCATTTTTTTTCTTTAGGCTGAAGAGCACAAGAACGGTATCACATGTTTCTGCATACGCTGTGGCCAAATTCTCGTCTCAACTTTAATCCATTTATCTCCTTCTCTTCCTAACCATCCAAATAATACGTTCAAATGTTTATCAAGCCCAAGTGCTACAGTTCTCTAGAGGCCCCATTTCCTTATTTAAATAAACATAGCAGTTTCTGGTTCACGGAATAGAAGTACAGATGTTGTGTAAGCTAATAGCTGTCATGGTGCACTACTCATGGATAAACAGCTTGTGCAAATACTTTTGGGAAAGCACATGGAAATGCAGAGGAATAACTTAATCTTTCTATCTGCCTGATTTTTTTATGCAATAACTTTCCAAGTGCATGAAAACATTTTTCATGGGGGAAATAGCTGTGTTTAATATCATTTCTTAGGAGGGATGTATGTTTAGACCAGCTCTTAACTTTAGGCTTTTCAACATTCCATCAAAACCTAGTAATTATTAGCACAAGAGTAAGGAACATGCAACGCTTTCAGGTAATGCTAAAATGTATACAAAAAGCAAATGTAGTTGGCCTAGCCATAAAATATATTAAAATCCGTTCCTTCATTTGGCCAAATTAGAGAAGGCTACAGTTATAGATGCCTGTGAGGGAGGGAGGGAGGGAGGGAGGGAGTGATTTCACATTCATCACAATGCAAATTACATAATTTGTGTGTGATGACATCATGACATGTGATGTCCTCATGTGTTGTACTGGATGCCTGTGGTGGTAGACAATAAAAATGAGGCTCATCAAATGCCGTGATGAACTTTGACCTAGGCCAGTGATGGTGAACCTTTTGGGCTCAGCGAGTCAACAATTCAGAAAATGCCTAACTTGACTCTGCTGGTGTATCACCCCCCACCAAATAAAAGAGAAACAATTCTTTACATGTTCATTTATTTAAACAAAATGCAGTGCAATCATGCGTGGTGCTATGTATTATATAAAGAAACGTCAGATAATTACAAAAATGAAATATGAGTAAACCAAACTTAGTTTCTTTGTAACTCAAACAGGGAGAATAGTTGTCGGGTATTGGTGAACGTTGGTGCGTCACCCAAAATGTCGTGGTGTGTCACCTTTGACACGCGTGTCATAGGTTCGCCATCCATCACTGACCTAGGCCGTGGTATGAAGAAAGAGACAACAGTTGATTCCCCAAATTTTGAGTACATAAATCCAGCTGTTAGCTGAGCTGTCTATATAAACAGAGCATATTGGTTAGTCAGTTGTATATTGGAATTAAATATACAAAAGATGGAATTAATTTTAATAATGTGTTGATTTTTTTAATAAAAGCCAAGCAGAGTCAGATGTTCTTAGCATTTCCATCGGAAAATCCCATGCCTTTGAGTGAGACAGGGAAGTCAAAACAACGTCTTGGAAGAAAGCCGTCGAAAGGTAGATGTATGTAGCAGTTAGAAACCAGAATAAGGATCCTGCTTTTGGAGATCTGAAATCTCTTTTCTCCAGTGGCTATTTTTATTTTTCTTGAAGCGAAAGAGAAAGCAGAAGTAGCCATATTGGCTTTAAGAAGAAATCCAACATTCATATTAGGTCACAAAGTTGTGCAATTTTTAACTAATAGGTGGATGAATATGATGTTAGATGGATGGTACGGCTGCAATTATTAAGAAGTTGTCCTACGTGAAAGAGCGCAGTAAGAAAAGGTAGGGATACGTCCTGCATCATAGAAGTTTTAAGGATATTAAACTGTTAATTCATTTTAATGTCAGTCATTTTTGAGATTGTTCATTACATGAAAATGTGGGATAAATAACACAAAATAATCATGGGACATTTGGTGGCAAGGACAGGTTGAGGCTGAGGCAAGATTTGCAAACATTTCAGCATTAAAAATAATTCATCTGTATTTCAGACTTGGCTGAAAATCTGTGAGTAAAATCAATATATAGATGAAAACCTAGATTTAGGAGTAGACTCTGATGAAAATATGAGGTGGAGGAATGCCATTCCAGAGAAAATGGTGCCTTTTGGAGAACGTGCCCTTCAGAAATGGAATTTAGAAGGGAGGGAAAAAAGGAATTTTCAATTTATGGGGATGACATACTTTAACTTTACATTTAGCTAGACACAGAACTCATTATAGACTTGCTAATAATACATTCTGTTTATATTTCAGGGATCTCCAATACATATGGTGAACAATAAATCACAACTGATCAATTTTTATATTGTTGGGGTTACATTTTTGGAGAAGGGGAAAGCATTAAGGATTGGTTTCAGTTGAGGTAGGCAGTCCTAGATTGACAAGGAGGGAGTGCTCGTAGATTTCTTTTATCTATTATTACTTTGCGCATGTGCTGGGATGGGGTGGGGGGGAAAATCATCTTAAATTTGGATCATCATCTTTTTGGTAACCACATTCAACTAAGAGATTTTTATTTGTGCAACAGGATATAACCATGCATTCTCACCAACATATAAAAGCAGAAAAATCCTAAAATAAAATTTAAAACATTCCTCATTTTGGATTACTTTTATTTTTCTTACTTTCCTATGTCTCTTGCCAGCTTCCCAATTACCCACGGAAATTTTTAATGACCCTTCGAAGGAGAATGGTAGTAAATTCTATTTTTCCTCTGTGTGTGTTTCAGCTGGCATGAATAAGATATTCTTCTAATGTGATCACTTTCATATATATGAATGACAAGCATTTACATTAACTAGAGCTGTTTTCTTGGAGCTATATTTATGGTAGGGGTTGTTTAAAATCATATAAATGCAATGTAATCCTATGTGCTTTTAATCACAAATAAGTCCCACGGTTTGTTGGAGTTTATTCCCAGTATAGTGGGTTTAGGATTGTGGTGTGTTTTTCCATTGGTGCTCTAAACTTAAACTGCTTAATTAAAGATTAATTAATGAATCTTAATTAAGATTAAACTTAATATGCTTAAACTCAAACATTAGAGTGACCTAAAAAACTCAGTGTAACAAGTTACGTGAATTTTAACCTTGATTGCCTTCCAGGAATTAAATGACACCTTGGGTGAAATAATTCTTCATATTCAGTTTAAAGCTTACATATTCTTCAGTTGTAATGGGATTACAGTTTCTATTTCTGTCCCCACTTAACTTCAGTTAAACATTTATTTGATGTGATTTGGCCTATTTGTTGGCAGTAAGAGCCGAGTAAGACCTTTGGGATGAGGATAACAAGGACAGCATCCGTGATCTTCTTTGAAGTTGCAGTTCAAGTTGCTGTTATTAATCTGTTAGGCAGTTCCAGATATTTGTCCTTAGGGTGGCATGAAGATTGTCTCATTTTCCTACCAACATGCATGTGCTCCCCTTGGGGAAAATGTTGGACTTTTTTGCTCCAGCTAATGTGTGAGTTCTGACTGCAAATGGTACATCATATTTGGGCAAAGGAAAGTGAAGAAATTGCTGTGGACCTTGAATGGCATAGCTATTTTGTGGGTGTGGGCTTGGTAAGCATGTGCACGCATGAGCCTATGTGACCAGCTGTGTGCATTATTTGTACTAATTTTGAAACTTAGTATATCGCTATTGCTACTCCAGGATGGCATTGCTCATATTTTGGTTCACTGCAGCAGAATAATCTTTTCATGCATGTTATGCTGCTTGAATAATTATGTAGATTGAATATAATCTGGCGGTAGAAAGATTTCCATACTTTGTATAGTATTGTTGATTTTTCCATGCAGCAAAATTTTATCTCACTTGGAATGTGAGAACCTGTTGTCGTCATGGGGTGGGTTTTCTCATTTCTGGCCCTGAGGTTTGGGCAACAATAGCATCAAAAATGCTTTCTGTCTCAGTACAGTATTTTCTCTCATCCTCAGTCCAAATTTGGAACTGCCTGCTTCTTTTATTCCTTGTATCATATGAGACTTTCCAGAAACGATTAACCTGTGAGTCAGCCCACTATTTGGCAGAGCAATTTCTCCAAATTCTTGAGCAATGCAAGATTATTGAGTAGTTCCCATTATGTTATAGGAAATAATCCATGTATAAATTAGCCTCATCTTTCCTCGTTGTAGACAATCCAGCCAACCTTCAAACTTTGATTTCTAAACAAATAGATTTTGATCTCATTTTCCCAACAACCTCCTTGTGAGGTAAGATGAACTCTTGAGAAAGAAAAGAGCCAAGAAAGAACATTCAGTGTGGCTGGCAGGATCAGAGGTAGACTGATACAATAATATTGTTAAAAATGTGTTCCATGTTCTGATGTTGAGACATTGAAAAGATGTAGTCATGATGATGGTGATATCAGTTATTACTGCTTGAACTAATATAACATTTGCTCTTCCTTTGAAAGAATGTACACTAATTATATCTGCAAAAGGGGTCACCTGCAAAGACAAGCTCAGTTCAGCAGACCTGAAAGGTAACCATCAATATTGGCTCTGTCACAGTTCCTCTGATGCACCAATGAAAACTGTTTTCTTTTTTGTTTTAATATTTTTTATTAAAAGACAGAGATTTAAAAAATGACAGAAACATAGAAGAAAAAATAGAAAAAGAAAAAGATTACAAAAGGGTAAAAGAAAAAGTGAATAACAAAAAAATCAAGAAAAAGAAAGATATCTAAAGAAACAATTTCAGATCTTTGCAGCAGTTACAGACATAATTACCATCTCCACCCTCCCATATTGCATATCATAGTTCCTTTCCTCCCATAAACCAACCTTTTTAATCAATGAAAACTGTTTTCCACAGTAAGGAAGAGAGACAGAATATTCCACACACAAACACAAACACACACAGACACACACAACTGTGTTGTTAATAGACCATTTCAAAAGTCATTAAAATGTTTAAGCACTGAGATCCCCATATGTCTTCATTGTAGATCAGAAATCTCAGAAGAATTGAATTGGCCTAATGAAGGCTTTTTCCTACAGCACATTTTGAAATGGTTATTTTAACCAAAATGCTCACAGACATTTTTAATGCCATCTCACCATTTCTGGTTGGATAGATTGGCCATTATCTCAAGAGCCAGTTTGGTGCCTTCTAAAAACATGAATCTACCACTACTTCCATCACAAAGTTAATGGAAGATAGTTTCTCGATTCTATCGTATGATGTATATGAAGATCATCCTGACCAATGCAAATATCTTTTTATGAAAATGCTGTCCTTTTTTCCACTCTTACTATTCCGGCAATTATAAGCAACAGCAACAATGAGTTGAAGCCAGATAAGAGGAAGAACCGCCAGGGTTGCCTAGATTCTTTGACAATCTGCAGGAGTTTGACTGGGGCTCCTGGTGTGAGGAATCTCAGGTTACGCTCCATCAAAGGAAGCCCTTAGCACCTCTCCCATCTCACTTTCCTGGCCTGAGAAGGTTTCCCATCATCTGAAAATTCAGATTTTTAATACTTTTGGTGGCCTCAGCTCTTCAAGACTATAAGCAGCAGAAATCATGAGTGGAGCTAAAGAATTCGCTGGTTGAAGATCTAAACTGAACTTAGATAGAAGCTGGACCAGCCTGTAAGTTCTTCCACTCAGCTCTCAAAGGCCTGCCAGAGACAAACCCTACCCTGCTATTCATTTGTGGTATCTCTCCTTAGTGGTTTCTTGGAGATCCTTGGTCAGGGACAGGGAAATCTGCGAAGTGCCACAAATGTCTGCAGTGGGGAAATGGGCAACCCTTTCTCCTGAGTGTATTGCTGTGCATGTACAGGAGACCAGTTTTAATAACTGAGGTATTAAAACAGTTCCATCGTTACAAACTCTAGACCAGGGTTTCTCAACCTTGGCAGTTTGAAGAGGTGTGGACTTTAACTCCCAGAATTCCCTAGCCAGTATGGCTGGCTGGGGAATTCTGGGAATTGAAGTCCACACATCTTCAAGTTGCCAAGGATGAGAAGCACTGCTCTAGACCTTCTTGATAGGTAATCTTGAAAATCCATTATTGCTATAACAAAGGCCAATTGTGCTATTTTGGTCTTCACAACCTCCTGCAAATCACTGTAAGTTGTTTTGTTTAAATATGACAAAAAATGTCATATTTAATGTCATATTAGAAAATTAAAATTAATAGACAATTTCTAAAAAGAATAGTATCTATTAAAATAACAGCAATGATAATGTCCTTTCTAGAGGGCCTTATAAAATTACGGCTTTGGAAACTGCAGTCCTGTACTTATTTTAAAGCGCATATCTCACATTGTAATAGGAGGATTATAATGTAAAAATTTTATCCCTATTTTTTGTATAGGGTAAAGGTACCATATTTTCAGCTTTGTTCCTTCATCTTGTAGAGTCAAGTATACATTTGGTTCAAATCAAATCTTTATTACGGTCATAGAACAGCATATATACATTTGGTTAAAAATAAAAATTCATCTATGGGACTTATTTACATTTATGGTGGGAATGTGAAAAGGTAAAAAAAAAAATGGGAAAAGGTTTTTGTTGAGATTAATGAAATATTATCTATTCACTGGCAAATAAGTCCAAAACTTGCATTACTGTTAAATTTTGGAAACATGAAATTAGAATGGCAAAAGAAAGAGATGATAATAATTTTTGTTACTGCCTTAAGATTAATAATAGTTAAAAAATGGAAAGTGGAGTTTGAGTACGAGCTTGAAGATTGGTTTAAAGAAATATGGAATATTGCTATTAATGATAAATTGACATGTGAACTAAAATATAAAAAGGGTCTGGCAAAAAGGAATGATTTTGATGTTATATGGGGCGAATTTCTGGATTATGTTTTTGTTAAAGGGAAGGGAGTAAAACCAGATCAATGTATATCATCCTTTTGGAGAGGAGGGGTTATTAAAAATTATTAATAATAAAAATCCATGATAACAAAAAGTAAAGAGATAAGGAGGGTTATAAGTTCCATGGGTAATGGGTGCACATAGGTATTAAGTTATATGTGTTTTATTTTGGTTGTTTGAATTATTTTATGTTTTTGTTATTACTGGTTTTGTATTTTGTAATTTGTATTTTGAAATTAAAAAGTTCATCTATGAAATGTTGCATCATCATTATTCTTATTTGATGATCTAAGACCAAAACAACACGCATTAAAACATATACAGTTGTTAAAAAATTCTTAAATTACATAGATGCCAAACCCAATCAAAGCCGTGAGGAAGGCACTAGCCGATTCCCATTAGCTAAAGTCACAGATAAAAATTTCACCGCTGTCCTTGAGACAATTAAAAATTGGTAACTTAAAATGGAAGCAGTGATCTCCTCGTCATAAAGGAAATTAAACTTTCTAATAACTGCAGTTATGAATTCTGATCGTCATTCAACCTCAGAATTTAAACATGTAGAAATATGATTTTCACATGGGGGATTAAAATACTGTATTTTCCAGTTTGCCCTGATGGGTAGTGCACTGATTTGGGCCAAAGAAAAAAACCTCTTATGTGATGCATGTGTGAGCTTTAAAAAAATAACCAGGGAAAGTCCAGGAGGATGGGGTAATTCTACTATAATAAAGATGGGTGTTATTCTGTGTTTGTTAGAACATCCTGTCTGTTCCAGCAGTGTAAATATATTTATAGCGTATAGCTAACTTTTAAATAAAAATATAACTTCCATAACTTAGTCATGATTGCATGGTGTTGTTTTGTAAGCTGTGCAGGATTCAGCTACTTAGGAGTTGAGAACAGAGGAGAATCTCAGGAGGACTTGGTTTATTCTGATTGGCTAAGCCATCATGCAACACAGATATGCTTCAGTGAGAAGGATAATCTTTGAGTCCAGTAAATCCTCAAGAATGTTATTCCTGAGTAAAGGCACTTGAATAGTAATTGTGTGAAAACAACAACATGCACTTTTGTTACCCAGCTTCTTCATCTCTGCTCGTTAAATCCATGGGAAACAAACTGTGGTTTTCGGGGTGTTGTGCAGGCTGGTTTGAGAGATTGTATAGTGGGTGTACAACTCTTTCAATCTGTACTTGCTCTCTGCATCTTGAGCAGACACAAAGGTCCTCTTCATATGTGGATCCTACTTTCAGCACTCCCTTTGCTTCTTCAGAGATTTCTATAGTGGTGTATTGTTACAATACTGTAATTTACTCCAGGGAGTGTTGGCTCTTTCTTTGATCTTCTCCCTTAACTTTCTTTGTCAGGTTTGATCTTTCCAAATGGATTGCTTCTCATCAGGGTTCCATCACACCGAGCCTAGTGGCATGTTTATGCTTTCTTCTGATTGATGGGTGAATACTTGGGAAGTGTGGCGCTCTCCCATTATTACTAATTGTCTGTGGACCGGAGGACTCATCTTTCTGGCAATAATGGTGAAAGGGCTGCTTCATATGCTAAGAGCGAGCTAACACCTTGAATACAGAAGCAGAGGAAAGCAATTTTCAACGGTTTATTTTCTGTGTCCTTAGCAGGCTCTGTTTGTCTTCATGTTGTGAAAGCTTTGCCCGTTGATTTTTACACATCCAAGGACATGAGAGGAGGTCACCTTCTGGTCACTTGGAACATTCACAGTTCTTCAGTGCACGCATAAAACTCTTCATCCTTGAAAACAGTCAGAAGTAGAAATGAGATTGGACGTTAATGCAGCAGTGAAGCATACATGCAGAGTTTAAAATAGTTGCAAAAGATGGATTTTTCAAGTATCTATCAGACAAGCATAGGAAATAGCACATTAACTATTGTCTCCCCGCTGTTAGTCCAGCACCTTCACCACTACACCCCACTGATTCTCAGTTTATGTATATTATCTATAAAAAAAATGTGTCTAGTACACCGTTTGTTCATTCATTCATTCATTCATTCATTCATTCATTCATTCATTCATTCATAATTCATATTTCCAAAGTTGCCTAAATTTCTCAGCAACTCTGGGTGACATACAAATTGAAAACCAGAAAAATGGAACATCAGATCATGGAAAATGAAGGTGGTCAACCTGATGGAATAGACATTAAGAGCCCCTCACAACCTTCTCAGGCCCAAAGCCTGGGAAAAGAGTTAAGCCTTATCCCCCTCTGGGCCATTTGAATCACCGGGGGGGGGGGGTGCTGTTCCACAGGGCAAGTACTGTGACAGAGCAGGCATGTTTCCTAGGTCCCGTCAGATGATATTTTCTAATGGATGGGACTTGGCACATGCTGACTCTAATCTTGTAGAGCAGTGTTTCTCAACCTTGGCAGCTTGAAGATGTGTGGACTTCAAGTGAAGTCTTCAAGTGGAGTTGAAGTCCACACATCTTCAAGTTGCCAAGGTTGAGAAACACTGTTGTGGAGGAAGGCAGAAATAACATTGATGAAGAAACACAAGTACGTTAGCAAATAAAAAAAACAGTCAACAACACCTTAGCCCTGGGAAGGGCGGGAAGGTGAGAAAGAGACTCAAAAGCTGTATGGTATAAGTTGGGGGCAGAGGGAAATTTTGGCAGACTTTCAAGATCCTGTTATTATGCCCTACAATGATAGAGTTTCAGTTGTGGTGTCTGCTTCCTGACCTTGAAAAGCTGACAGATCTTATAGGATGGACAGAAACCACGAGAGAGGTGATCCCTCTGACAACTAGGTTCTATGCCTGTAGGGCTTTGTAGGTGATAACAACACCTTGAATTGTATAGCAACCAGTGCTGTTCACAAAGCAGAGGTGTTACATGGGCATGCCCATAAATGTTTGTGCTGCTGCATATAGACCACTGAAGCTTCTGAGTGGTTTTCAAGGATAGCCACTTGTAGAGTGCACTGCAGTAGTTCAAATGTGAGGACCCCAAGGCATGAGGGACCATGACAAAGGCTTCCTAGTCCAGGAACAAGCACAGTAATCTGTAGGCTTTCCTAGCTATAACTGCGATTTGCTTTTTAATGACAAGTTGAGAATTCAGGAAGAACTTCAAATTATGTATTAGTTCCATCTGGCGGAGTCAGCCCTGTTCAGAACTAGAGATAGAAAGTCCTGGAATCTATAAGATCCATGTACTCACAGACATTTGGTCTTGCTAGGGTTGAACTTAAGTCTATTCCTCCCCATCCAGATGCTCTAGCCTCCAAGCTTTGGAACCTGACCTTGATAACTTCACTCACAATAAAGCAGGGGTAATACATTTAGGAGAGAGCCAACTTGGTGTAGTGGTTAAGGCGTCAGGCTAGAAACTGGAACACTGGGAGTTCTATCCCACCTTAGGCATGAAGCCAGCTGGGTGACCTTGGGCCAGTCCCTCTTTCTCAGCCCTAGGAAGGAGGCAAGGGCAAACCCCTTCCAGAAATCCTTGCCAAGAAAACCGCAGTGAATTGTCCAGGCAGTTGCCAGGAGTCAAAAACTGACTTGAAGGCACAAAAAAAGAAAACATTTAGTGAATGATTCTCCCTTCTGGAGCTAGATCTTTGCCACAGCTTCATGAACCTAGTATAGGTGTTGAAAAGTATTCTTCAATTTTGCACACTGTTGACATAAAAGCATAACACCGAGAATCATCTGCTTGATCAGAAGTGGTTACCAAGGAGATGGAGTTGGCATTTCAGTTCTAGATTACAACTGTCCATATATCAGCTCCATTAACTGTTGTGTTTGAATCATTTAACCCTCATGGAAAGACAGACACAACTTAATTCTGTGTATATTTATTTGGAACTAGGTTTCCTTGAATTCAAGTGAGATTTATTCCTAAATCAGTCTTTGCAGCTTGCAATCCTAACTCTCCTACACTGAGGGAGAATTGGATAATTTTGATAACATGGAAATTGTGAATGAGTTTTGCCTCCTTGTTCACTGAACCAAAAAAGATACTTTTTGGAAAGCACAGTGTGCTTTGTTTAAAGTCTTCTAGATTCATCCTATAATCTTGCACAAGGAGCTCCTGTTCCTGAATTTAAAAAATGGCAAGTTAAACTAAAAATGCAGTTTATCTGTATTCCTAATTGTGTATTGTGGAAAGGCTTAACTGACTGACAATTCAGATGTTTATGATGATAGTATAAGGAAACAAAATGAAGAACAACCAATTGCCTATGTCATGACATCAGTTTTTTCTCATCCATGTTTTGGAATAAAACATGAAAGTGTTTATCTGAGAATTTGACCAATGATCTAGATAACTTTATTTCCAGAACAGAGTGTGTTTTGAAACTAAAGATTGTAGTTTCATAGAATAAAAGTAATGTTTATTTGATCATCATATGTATTAAGATCTTAATACGGAAGATCAGAGATAAAAAAGCATCGTAGTACTAGATTTACATTTATTTCAGAAACTTCCACACTAGGGTTACAAGTCTGGGTAGAAAAATAGTCTTTTTGGACTGATGTTGGATCCAGCTACCTGATTCCACATTGCTTGTAAATTAATACATTTTCATGGAATGTTATAAGATTGTGAGAGATGGAATTTCCACCACATTTGTTTCATGTTTCTTTAGTATTCCTAGAAGGATAATTGAAGACTTTGTAAAGCAGTGGCTCCAAAGCTAGGCCATAGAACTGTCAGCCAAAAAACATCCTATGCAAATATTTGAACCATGAATTCTTGATTTAATTTTATTGGTTCATTGCATTTATATCACGCTTTTTATCTCAGAGCCCAAGGTAGCTATCATGATGATCTGTTTTCATGATGGGCTGTAAGAATTCAGACTACTAACAGATGCAACCAAAATTTGATGTCTTTACTGTCTTCTAGTGGACAACCACTTTTTTGCAGCTCAGATATGATAGCATAATTTAATCTGAATCCTACAACAATAGCCTTGGAGACAAGTTTGCTTAGGAGAGTGTCTGCTTTAAAGTTGCCCACTAAGTACCATGCTTGAGTAGGGATGTCAGGACTGCTTCCAGAAAGTCCTCTGTAAGACTTAGTGTCTCTTGGGATCCAGGAGCATGGGAGACAGGATAATCATAGTCATCTGTCAAGAAAGAGCTTCAGGGAGCTCTTTTGTAGTGGTGGAGACAGCTGGAGTTAAGAAGCTGCTTGAACCTACCTCAGCCTAGGAAGCAGAGATGACTCAAGGTGCAAGAGAGGAGACAAAGTAAGTGGGTGAGGCTAAGAGTTGGTAAGAGCAGGACTGCTCCCAGTGAATAACTAAGCAATACTTGAGAGAAGACATGACAAGACCTAACAGCCACCCCCCCAAAAGACCCCCCAAACCCAACAGGAACAACTGCCCCTCTTTCACAGAAGAGATAAGCTGCTTCTTCCTTATGCTGAAAAAGTAGGATCAAACTTGGATCTTGCTGTCTTAAATTGCCCATACTATATATACTGTAGTTTCCTCATTTGAAAATAGAGTATCTGCTGGAATTCTTTCACTGTAATCTTCTTTCTAATCATCATTACTAATTTGAGCTCTGAGGTACTTGCTTTTTGGATTATGTGCTTCTAGTCTGGGTTTTTAGAACTAGAAGCAGTATTTGTTATGTGGCAGGTTGCAAATTCACAGTCTGTTTCTACTGTCCTTTTCCACTGCAAACATTGCCCAGTGTTTTTCATCATGTGATTCCAGAGCTGTGAACAGTCTTATAACTATCTCTTCTAGCCTTGCCTCTTGGATCTGAGCACTGGTTTAAGAATCTTGATGTGACCAGGCTGTTGCACCATCAATAGTTTTAGTAAACTCCTTTGGTTCTTTAACTCCCTCCCTATTGCTTTCCTGATTCCAGGGGTCTTGAATCTGGGTATCATGGGTCCTAACACCTTGACGTCTATATAGGCATTGTGTGGCCTCACACAAAACGTTGACTCTTAGCTTCGCTACCCTGAAGTGTGAAATTGACCTAGTGGCCTATAGGGTTTCTGTAAGGACAAGTGAAATGTATGTATGTATGTATGTAGAATCTTTTTCAAGTGCTTTATGAATGTTTCTTGTTCACCGCACTAAACCATTACGTGGCTTGTTTGGTTTTGGCTTGACAAGTTTTGTGAACCCACAGAATGGTTTTTAAGGCACAGTTGCTGGCCTAGAAAGCAAACCATGATTTTTTTAATAAGCCACACACGATGGCTTAGCATAAGGGAATCCAACTTTTGTAAAAGAAAGAGTCAGTGTTCATGATGAACATTAATCGAATAAGGAACATTGGTATACTGGTGTTCTGAAGAAGATGGAATTCTGTGATGGTCTAATGATCCCTGAAATTGTAAATTCGTGTCTGTGTTGTATCAGTTCAGACTCTAAAGGGAATCACATAACTGAATGCTTTAATTCAAAAATTTACTCCATGACCTGGATTAACAGATGTTTTTTCTGCAACCACCATATGATATTCCTATTTTGTGAGAGTCCTGGGATTGCAGCTGAGTACACATTTCATAAATGAATAAATAAATAAATAAACGATTCCAGGCAAAGATTGGGTTGACAGATTTCACGGCCACCATGTACTCTGAACCAAAGTTTGGGAATAGAATCCAAAGCACTGCACAGTTGAATCCTGGAATTAGGATAGCTAAAATGAACAATATTTGTTCACACATTACTTATTAAGACACAACTAAACAAACCATGGGCTAGTTTGTTATTTGAATTAATTCAGTTGGATTCTGCTACTCATCTTCCCCTGGAACGTGCATCCACATGAATGATCTGGTTATGGCACACCCAATGTACTAGCATGTCTTCATACATATCACCTACTCAGTCTAGAAAATAAACTCTCAAGAAATTTCATTTCGAAGTTTTTTAATGAATATCAGAGAGGCATTTCGCAAGGTCCAAAACCTTGAATAATTTGGAAGTGTGCACAGTCCATCTACAGATTGTCAGAGTGCAAACCTAAATGATATCTCTTTCAGTAAACCTAAGGTTGTGACCTAAGACTAGCGGTGTGCTGGTAAATGTTTAACAACTGCATCAGTTGAAAGTTAGGCATTGTAACTCAACTCTGCCCTCAGCTGGCTCACAGAATTCCAGAAAATTTAACCATCAGTTCTCTTGAGCTGGTACGAGCCAGCTTCAGCACATCACTGCCTAGGACATAGATCAGAATCCTTAGCAACATTTCCAAATCTGGCACCTTGTGGATATTTGGATATCACCAGCATAATTTACCAGCCACTCTCTGAATCATGGTATCTGGAAGACAACAGTTTGAAAAGGATGCTCAGCAATCTAAAGAGCTGCCTACTGAATGCGCAGACCCATGCGTTATTGGCTTAGTGGCCAATGGGAATCATGGGAAGAGTCCCTACGTTTCAAAATCATTGCAGAAAAGGGATTCTGTCTTGTCAGCCCAGCAGTCTTCTAGTCTGGCTTTACTTTACCTTTTTGACCTTAATGTTTCCTCCTTCTCCTCTCTGTCAGAGACTGTAACTGAGAACCGTCTCCATCTCATAGCTATTGGTTAATTGGAACATTATGTTGACAAACAGGATAAGTACAATCAAATCAAGTGACAAGATGTTCCATGTCTAAGCAGATCTGTACTTCGTTGAAGCCTTACAGGTGGCTGGGTTGAGCCCAGATGCAATTCTAGTGAGTTGAGAGTTTGGTCATAAATGATGTCCATCACTTCATGTAGCATTTCATAATGTTCAGAATTGCAGCTGTTGCCAAGTTACAGACTTGGTTCTATTCAAACAGAGTTACAGCTGTCAGTGGCAAGCAAGACCTGTGGCCTATTTCATGGTGTGCTATGATGCTATGCAATGCTACATCATCTGAGCTGGCAGTCCACATGGTCCTGTCAGGTGCTATATGACAAGACACATGCATATTCCATTCAGCATGATAAAAACTGGAGTGAAAGGTAATGGAAACAGATGTCATTTGTGCGCAGACACATAAACTGAGACCGTCACAGTCTCATTCTTTTTTCAAGGGAGTAGGAGCATTATCTAGGCAACTGAAAACAACAGAGAAAAGGAAAGATAAGGAAAGGAAAGATGTGCCTTCTCTTCCTAGAGTTGCTGAAACAGCTGCAGAAGATCTGAAATGATCAGATTTTGGAAGGGCAACTGGTATGTGTTCAGGGCCTCTTGGCAATGTTCAACATTTCTCCTCCCAGCTACTTTAAAAAAAAAAAAAAATCTGTTTCCTAGATTAGCTGAAGATCACTTCTCAGGGTTTTGATGTGTTGAGTTTGTAACCTGCTGTTGTTCAGCGATGCTCTAGGCATCACACATGGAACATGATTCAATTTAATCTCCTAATTGTCGCTTTGAGAAAGAAATTGTCTCGATTTATAGTACAGGGGAAGGCAACCTGTTCAACTCCAGATGTTGCTAAACTAGAACTCCTGATGTTCTTTGCCATCATTCTGTCATGCTTTCTAAGCATGCTGGGAGCTGTAGTTCAGAAAGGTCAAATTACTCAAGCAGAAATGCAGTGTGCATTATTTTTTAATAATATATAATCAGTTCCAGATGTTTTGACTCCAGGCATCTTCTGGAGGGAATAGTGCATTTATTTGTATATATAGCAAATACACATGGGCATAAAACAATCTACAATGTAGACAAATAGAAAAATAGAACTATTAATTATAAGTATGGAGTGTTTATAGAAAAAGAATCAGTTGGGTGTAGTGGTTAAGGCAGTGTTTTTCAAACTTGGCAACTTGGAGATGTGTGGACTTCAACTCCCAGAATTCCCCAGCCAGCATGGCTGGCTGGGGAATTCTGGGAGTTGAAGTCCACACATCTTCAAGGTGCCAAGTTTGAAAAACACTGGGTTAAGGCATGTGACTAGAAACCAGTGTGGTGTAGTGATGAAGGTGTTGGGCTGGCACTGGGGATGTCCAGTTTCTAGTTCACCCTCAGCCATGGAATCTCATTGGGTGACTTTGAGCCAGTCATTCTCTCTCAGCCCAACCTACATCACAAGGTTGTTGTGTGGAGAATGGGAGGAGGGAATGTTATATGAGAAAGATGTAGGAAAGATGAAAGACAAAGCTAAGAAATAAGAGGAAGTGTGGAGTTCATCCAGGTTCTAGTTCATCCTGAGTGACTTTGGGCCAGTCACCGTCTTTCAGCCCAATCTACTTCATACAGTTCTTCTGGAGGCAAATAGGAGATACAAAAGGCGGGATATAAATCAAATAAATAAATAAATAATTGAAAGTTCTTAACCCATAAAAAAAAAAGGGGTAAAATTACTGTGAAAATGAAGTGCTAAAACCGCAAAACTCTTAAAGGCCTGGGTGAAAGGGAAGACTTTAAGCCACTTCCTGTGCTGTAAGAAATAAGGCATGCTCTATTCAAGCTCTAAAGGCGATTTATTTTACAGAGCCTTGGGAAAAGTAGATTTTGCTGTTGGTGTTTGATGTACAGATTTGATACCTCTGTCACGGCACCTACAAATGCATGGGTGTAAGGCAGGTGACATCACATGGGTCATGACATTACATCATTTGTCCAATGAAATCCTGATGCTCCTGATGCCACCATGGCTTCTACTGCCTCCCTGGGGCAGAAGGTACTCCATTAAAGACCTAAGAGCATGGATGAGGCTATGCAGGAGTAGGTAGTCGTACGTGTAATTTGAGTCTAAAGTCTGTATGGTGGAATCATTCCATGATTAGGTGGAAGGAACAGGAAGGACGTATTGTTCCTCCCCACTACCTAACTGTACTCTCTCCTCGATGGATGTTAGCTCTTTGCTCTCCCAGTCAAGCATTGCATATTTATTATGAGAGGTATAAGAATGTAACTCACTTAGGGAGTCGGAATGCTGCCCAAAATCTCCTATAATGGATTGCTTAAGATTTTTAGCACCCTTCTGTATCTCAGGGCTCTTCCTGCATCATTTCTTAGATATATCATTGGGTTTTCTCTTACTCTTTCTTGTCTTAGCTTGGATGTCCTCTTTTCCTTCCCTCCCTCCCTCCCTTCCTTTCCTGTCATGCCCTCTTGGCAATGGCAAATAGGTGGTCGCTACAGAGACAGAGGCTGTAGCTCTGCACAGCAGTTACAAAAATTGACAATTAAAAATAACATCTAGGAGGCCTATTCATCATACTGCTCGAGATATCAGCCCAGGTTCCCCAAGAGGGGAGAAGTAAAATAAACATGAGAAACAAGATAAAAATAAAAGACTGACCAGTTGATAACAGGGCAGGAGTAAAAGTAGAGATAAGAATAAAGTAAAAGTGGGAAGGGGGTAATAAAATTGAATAAGGAACAAAAATAAAAATCAGCTTTTAAAGGGAGCTCTTGACAGTAGATCCTACTGTACCTCATTGCCATGTTAGTCCCTGAACCCAGGACTAGGTGGATAAACCTAGTAGATAACATAAATCTGCCAAGGGTAATCCAGGTTACTTCACAGCTTGGCAAAACTTGGACCCCATGTTCTAAGACTCAAACTACACTGGCAGGGGTATTCTTGAGGCATCAGAGGGTCCAGGGAGACAATACATGTGATGACATCAGACAGATGTCAAAACATAACTCTGGCACCAATGCTCAGATGTTGTCATTTTGAAGACTCAGCAGTGGGTCATATGGATGTCACTGTATACTGGGCCGGTCTCAATGTACTGAAAGAGAAGGACATTTCAGAAACCTAAGAGGAGGGTTGTGAAAACTGTACTAAAAGCAGAGTGAGAAAATGTGAAGTTAAGAGTGCATGGGGTTTATAAGCAGCGCACTGAAAGATTTGCTTTGGATGTTGTATTGCTGTCACAGAATATTCTGAGACAAAGAAAACGTTATTCATCTGCCATGGTTTTGTTTGGATGGATAATACAGAATCTCTCAAAATCCTTACAATTCAGTTTGAAGTGTTTACGCATATCATTTTTAGGTACGTTCATTACTCCAGGAAATACATTTTTAACACTTTTGAAGCGGAACCCAGAAGGCAGACAATTTGTGTTAGCCTTAAGTTATAATTCCAAAGCCTGTTGCCCTAAACAGTATTGTGTAGGTCCGGCAATGCTTGGTTGAGAGGGGCATTTTCATCCTGGTAGTATCAGAACTGGAGTTGTGTAAGCAGACCTTCAAAATATGCCGTGCACTTGCAAATGTTTTATATTCAAATGAATGTCCAAGGATGCATTTGCATCTGGTCTGAGCATACAGTTCCTGATCCAGCCGAAACAGGATAATATGGAAATATTTTGTTGTCAGGATGTGGTAGAAGGTAAGCAAAGAGCAAGATTGAAGGAGTTAACCATCATTTGTATAAGTTCTAAGAGCTGCGCGGGGGCCTTAATATGATATGATGAGAAATATATATATACACTGGTCAGAAGCCACTCAACTAGTTACATTGGGTAACTTGTAGGCTCCATGTCACTAGAATTAAATGTGCAGTACAGCCTCAGTGAAGTGATCCTCAGTGCAGTGGATTTTGGAGGCGGGAGACGAAATTCTCATTTGATATCTCACTGATATCAAAGTAGAGATGTTATGCAAATGAAATCAAATGATGCCATTTATATTGTCTGCAAAGGTGCCACTGTCGGTGACATACCTTCCAATTCACTGGACAATCAGAAATAACACCCGTACCCCAATCGTGTTAAACTGATGTTTCAGCATATTCCAGGTTGTTTTCACATACATGCTTAACCTGGGTAAATGAGTTGCCCCCTTTTTGTATTGTATAAATAATTATTGAAACATACTGCCTACCTTGAAAAATGGAACCAGCTATCTTATCATCGGAACCTAGATGTTGCGTCAGCTTTGAACAACACAGTAAAATACAACCCGCTCTACCTTAAAACTAAGTTCTGCAGGTTATGTGAATGGGTGTGATAGGTTTTCACCTGCCCTGGTTAAACATGTTATTTAAACTCAGGCTTATAGTCCCCTTTGTCAGCTGGAATTACAATAGGAATAATTTTTCAGAAATCAGTAGAGAAATTCAAAGGAAACCCCAATAACACCCAAATAATTTTCCCCTTTGAAGCCTACAATTTCAGCTTACTTAATAACATCTTAAATAAGCATGTTAATAAACACATAAAAATTTGGAGTGAGCAAGATGAGAACATGGTAGAATTAATGTAGCATATTTCTGAATAAAGGCATCCCTCTATCGTATGCCAATTTTATTTTTTATCTTTATAAAACTAACTTCTAGCCTTCTTGATTTTGCTTGTGGCTCCCAACAATTTTTTTGGCAATTGGAAAAGACTAATATGACTTTGGAACTATTTCAGAGGGATGGAGGTGTTAGTTTGCAGCCAAAACATTTTGGAAGTGATATAAGTCTCAGGGAGAGCTTTTGAGAGAAATATATTGCTCTGGAGAAGTACACTCCCTTAGAGTTTTCTCTCACTCTTTTGCCAGAATAATATAATTACATGATTCTTTCTTCCTAGGAACATCCTCCTCCCCAATGAACAGGGTTTATTTTCAAATTATTAAAAAACCAGAAGACAGGTCTCTGAGCTAGTGTGTTTTTTACCTTGTCAAAAATAGAGATACAATTCCCTGTCTGGAAATGGAATTTGGGATTACCTTTTGTTTTAATGTATTGCTTTAATGTATAGAAGGCAAATAGATTTCCAGCATCCTGATAGCATACTGCATAACAGCAAGTGAACATGAAAACGGGGGACATAACTCAGTAATTGCATTAATTCTCCCTTAGAGACTGATCAATAGTGTACATTGGCATTAAATGGAATGGCAATTGAAAATTGACCAAAATCCTGTCTGAGCTTTCTTCTGTGCATGGAGGTTCAAATCATTGCTCTGTTACGTGCTATGCTACTTCTGTAATCAAGGTCTGTCTTTGTGCCTGAATAATGTGCTCAGGAAGAAGGTCTGAAGAAGAGCTAAAACGTTCCAAATATGGCGGGCTGGTTGAAGACCAGCCCATCTCCGAGTTCCGATGATAAGATATCTGGCTCCATTTTGCAAGGTAGGCAGGATTATTTAGGGCCAAGTCTGGAAAAGATGAATGGAGGAGGAGGTGTTTCTAATGGAGGAAGACATGTGAATAAAGTCAGTTTCAGGCAGTGTAGCATCCTTATTTCCCACTGCCCAAGTAACCCACACTGGAGTCTTCCAACTGCCCACTTTGGCAGCAATATTGATGTTTTCCACAGATAACTGGAGACCCAGGAAAGGTTTTTCACCATTGCCAAGTCAAGAGTATTATGATGATTTGTAAATCCCAATGAATGTAGAGCCTGGTTTCATATATTGTGCTAAACCTTGGTTTATGTGCACCATGATTTGTTGAGTGAGTCAGAGTGGCTTAGTTCACACACAGTGCTGCCCTAACCATGATATACAGTCCCACGTGCCTAGGGTTTGCACATTGCTGTAGGAAAATCACAGTTTAGGGCATTGTAGAAACCTAGCAAGAATTTAATAGAAAAACTGATTGCTTTGCTAATTGTTTCACCATCACTTCTAGATCAAAAAGAGAAGTGATGAAGGCATTTTTTCCATCCCCAACTAGGTGTAGGGAGCCATGGAGATGATCAGAAGCTTTTAAGACAGAAACAGTTGCAGAAGCATGCATTAAGCCCAGGGAGATGGGAAAAGTATTAGAAAGACACTCAGACTGGCTCCCCCTTGACTTCCTTGGGTATAGGATGGGAAGGAAAAACCCAGACTTGCAAGATTCTGTTCCTATAGTTTAGGTCTAGTCTTCCTGTGTAGTCAGTTTCCTGATCTGGTCTACCTTGTAAAGCTGACACAAGGACTGGGAATTTGAACTAGCCCTGGAGTAGTCTTTTAACTGCAGTTTGGTTGAGAGCAAATAGAAGATTCACCCAGTAAGGAGATTTGTGCAGCACTCTGGATTTGAAAGCAAAAGATGCTTTGGAGTATGCAGTGACTCCATCATAGCACCCCCTGCAACTCCTTAAACCAAAGCATCATTTCCCAGCATTGGGATGGAGTTGGGAAGGGCAGCTTCAACATCCTAGGAAAAGACTCAGCTGCTTTAAGGAGCTGCAGAGTGGTGCTAGGTGAGCACATCTGTCTACTTTGAATCCAACACCCAGCCCTAATGTTTAGCTCCATGGTGTGGATAACCCGTTCTTAAAGTACAGTTTCCTGATGCTTAACAGTCTTCATGCCCTTTTTTGATTTTAAAAAAAAAATTCTTCTAATTAAAAACAAACAAACAACCAAATAAAGCACAAATCCCTGATCTGTAATACTTCCAAGAATGTTTCTGGGCCCCACATTTACCCCAAGGGGGCATTTAGGACTTGAAGTTGATTGTTTTGTTTGGCGGGGGTGGGGTTATCTACCCAGAAACAAACAATGGATAAGCAAAGGTGCTAGAGAGGGGGATGTAGGTTGATGGGAAGCCATTTTACCACTTTGCCTTCTGGGTATTTTGTGATTGCCCCCCCCCCCCGGCATTTGAGGAGAGTGCCCATAACTAGCTATCAAAATTCCAGATTGGCCCCCAAAGTTTAGGAAGTGACAATTTACCTTTTTTCATACCGGGGGGGGGGGGGACACGAAGCGTATTTAGCATCCCCTTTGGATCTGCAAGTATTGTGTTGTGCAGGATTGGACCAAAAGTTGAGAGTTGTGGGAAATTCTTTTGATAGCCCTACCATTACTTAAATCAGTGTTTCTCAACCTTGGCAACTTTAAGACCTGTGGACTTCAGCTCCCAGAATTCCCCAGCCAGCTTGCCTTAGACTATTTCCCGATCCCTCATTAGCTCCACAGTAATATTATCATCATCATTATTAATATTATTATCTTGTTCATGATGGTTGTTAATTGTGTAACTGAATATCCCTTCTTTTTAAAGTTTGTGTTTGGAAGAATCTTGCTCACAGGTTTCCCAAAAATCAGGCAGCGAATTAATAACCAATGTTTTACCAAAGCATGCAGTTCCTTGTGACATGGGGAAATGTACGAAAAGCAGAGAATGAATAAATTCTCTTTCCAATTGCAAGTAAGTGCTAGGTTTTCTTCCTCCATGTTAAATTAGGGGGATTTCTTACAAGAGGTCACCAACTGCAATTTGTCATGTTTCTCCAACAGATCAAGACGAGTTGGGCTGAATTATGTACTTAGCATACTTTACTTATCTGGTCATCTAGGTCAGAGTTTTATCTTCAGTTGCATAAAGGGTTTAGAGAGGCTTTCTCCATGGCTGTCTCACTATTTTTAGCTAATCTCCATGGCTCCACGGCTGCTTTGTTCACAGCTGATGTTGCTTATATTAATAAGGGGAGACTGCCATTGGGGACCTTGAGAATGTGTCTCAGAGATCTGTCTCTCACTGCCTGGGGATCCTTCTCCTTCCCTCTCCTCCACTTTGATGTGCTGGATTTCCTTTTTGGGCCTCTAATGGAAGTTAGAACTCCAAAGGCCGGGCTGCAGAAATCTCAGTCGCCACTAGATGCCAGCAGTGAGTAAGAGTTTTCCATGTGTCTTTGCACCCATTTACGAGCTATCTGGATTAAGGCAGATCAAGTATGGTAGCCCTACCTAGTGGCATTGTAGGGGAGTGCGTGACCCACAAGCTAGCTAATAACTTTAGGCATTGTCTAGATCAGTGTTTCTCAACCTTAGCTGTTTTAAGATGTGTGGACTTCAACTCCCAGAATTCTGGGAGATGGCTGGCTGGGGAATGGCTGGCTGGGGAATTCTGGGAGTTGGTCCACACATCTTAAAACTGCCAAGGTTGAGAAATGCTGGTCTAGCTAATCTTTTCCAAGGAAATTTGTTCCTCTCCAATCTATGTAGACTGCAGGTCCTGACTGTCCTACTCAATCCTTCCACCCCCAAACTCTGGGAGAACTGGAGTCACTAGGATAACACTGGCAGGGAAACTATAGGCAGAAACATAAGGTTCTTTTTTTTTAAAAAAAATATTTTTAGTGCTGCTTAATTCAGTTTTGCAGTTTCACTTTTGCTCACTGTTCCTGTTTTCTTATCCGCTTGCTGATTAACCATCACTACAGCTTCTAGGCCTCCTCTAACATTGTTTAGCTGTCTTAACTCCCCAAGTCCTTGTTTCATTGCATTTATGAAAATAAAAATCTTTATAACAGACACCTTGCTGCCACAATCAGTTACCAAAATCTCGTTCTATTCCCATGCTTTGCATAAGGCGTTTTTAGAAGAGCTGGAAAATCAGTTTAGCTTGGCTTGTATGCACTTCACAGGAACTAACAGTTATGTATCTCAAGACGGTGTTGGCCGGAGAAAGGGAATACTGGTGATGGATCAGCATATTGAACGAACAAAAGATAGCAATCATTAGTATGGTCTCCAGTGAAATTAAACCCCACTGCATTTAAAGTGCTTTATTCTTGAATAGAGGCATATAGGTTTCCCTAGTAAATTGCAATATTTCCAAGTTTATTCCATGGTCTCTCTTTTCAGGATAAGATTTGATCTGGAGCTGTTTCACTGTTGAAATAAGCACAGGATTAAGAAGCAGATGTTTGCCAATAAAGAAACTGGGGAGAACTGATGGAGGAGTGTGAGTCTAGGAACTGGGGACGTTGGGGTGGGGAAAATATAAAAAAAGTCAAGATGGTTGCCACCACTGTGCAATTGAAGTTTCGCCTGTGTGTGTTTGTGTGTGCACACGCGCATTGTATACGTGATGCACATAAAAAAAGAAGTAGGGCTTGGATTGGGTGGTTGCAGCTCTAAATACTCCTCCCTTGATGTTCTCTGTTTTCTCCTCTGGATATACCATTGACTATTTCTCCCATATCCATGTTTGTCTTGTTTCCGACCCTAGTTGGAAGAAATGAGAAAAAAACATTTGGATGCAGGATAGACCAAGGGGAAATTTTAAACGTGGGAAAAAGCTGCATATCTCTGGCTGGTGTTTTCTTCTGTAAGTTCACCCCCCTCCTCAATTAATATTAAGGTCCTACTTTGTTTGAAGGCCTTCTGTATATCTCATTACCATGTTCTTCTGCATTAGAAAGCCTCCTGTATGCAGTTGTTTTGCCTTTACCACAAGGTATTACAATAAATCATGCATCTTTCAGCATGTTCCCCCATAATGGATGTTCCATGGAAAGAAAACTACAGAAGAAATGTGGGAAAGTACAGGAATGTTGATAAATGGAAGATGCTTGTCCTCTAATTCCCCTTATAAAATTCTGCGAAAGAGGAAGTGTGATTGTGCAATAAAAACAAGGTTTTAATGTACTATGTATGACAGGAAATGCTCCAAGCCTTTAGAAATTTATTTGCAAAGTGTTATTTTTAGGGTTTCTTGGTGTGTATCTTTTGAATGCAAAACTTGCGTTGTTTTACAGTTGATTTCATTTCCTTTTTAATGAAACACCAAAAAATAGAGGCTTTATTCTAGTTTCTGTTTTGAATTAAACTGTCCACGTGTGTTTTGAAATAGTAAAAGAGAAGTTGAAATACAGGTTTTGCTTCATTAGAACAACCAGCATTGATTTTCCAAGGTTGTAACTAGATTGCTCGACGTCTTATTTGCACAGCACTTCAAACTGAACTTTTCTTGGTCTTCCCCTTTTTTAAATGGTAATTTTTATCCAGGCTGACTGTGATGGAGGGGAGTTATAGATACTGCTATACTAGATCAACTATCGTGGGTGAAAATGATCTCCACTGGGGGCAATGGGAGGCATAAAAATTAATTAATTAATTAATTAATTAAATAAATAAATAAATACCTAAATTCTATTAGGACCCCTTGATCCCTTCTATAGTATATGTTCATTCACCTCCAGAAAAATCTAGGTCTTCTCCAAAAATGTCCTTGCAAGTTATTTACATTTCTTCCTGTTTGGATAAGATTGGTAAAACAGGGCTTCTGTGACCGATATGTGATCAAAGTTCAGGGAGTCAAACCTCGCCCATTATATTATTCCATTATTGCTAAAAAGACTTATCCAGGGGCATCTACAGAGAGGCGGGTGGCTGATAGTGTCAAAAAAATGAAGATGGCACAAAAAATTGTGCGATGGAAACTGCTCCTTTTACTGCATCTCATATACAATGGAAGTTGCAGACGCCATCTTGATTTTTTTTAACCTCCCCTGTAGGCGGCCTTGGCTGTATCTGTTCAGCTTCTTCCAACCTAACTAGCGTTGGAAGAAACTGAACAGAAGAACATAGCCAAGGAAAAGGCAACATTTAAATACTTCCTCTCACTTTTATTATTGTTCATAAGCAAAAGGAAACATTCATAACATAGTATTTGGAACTGCAGCTCCTTTCCTCTTTTGAAGTGGGCAGGATTAATTTTGGGTTCATGAGGCTTTTGATGTTTCCAGAAAACAAGGGAGTTGCTTCTAATTGTTTCAGTTTGGGAGAGAGAGCTCTATATTCATAACTTCCTGTTCTAAATGAACTTGCAGAATTTCGAATTCTCTTGAGGCTAACATTATTTTAGGGTCTCTCTCTCTCACACACACACACATTCCCAGGCCATATTAATATTTATTTTTGTCCTTCCATAGGGAAGGCCTTGATGTGACAACTGATGAAAGTTGGTATATGGGAATGGTCTCTCCCATTCTGCATATACTGGTGTGCCTTATTTAAAGCTTTTTCATCTGAGTCCTTTTCAAATCTCCTTTCCCTTCAAATCAAACTTAGATTCCTGGTCCACAGCTGATTTGACAATGGCTTCTCCATGGCTGATTTTTCAAGGGCTTTTCATGCATCTCTGCTCCATCTTATTCGATCTTCAAAAATAGAAGATCGAATAAGAACTCCCATGTGTGGGAGTTTCTTTCCCCACCGGACATCCCAGAATATTTTGCTGACTCAACTTAAGCAATAAACGGTGCCCTTTCCCTGCTCCCAAATGGCACAGCACTCTGAACCCACCAAGATATTTCTGTAGTTCCTTCTCTTCCTGGCAGGAAGAATACGTGGATGATAACTTAAATAATGAACAGTTTGTTACCTTTCCATGACATCAAAATCAGCTGCTGGGATGAATACCTCACCCTGTCTAAGGGTAATGTCTTTGTTTCTCTATCACTTCAACATCAGTCTTTTCTTTCTGAAGAAGATGTTGGACATCCTCCAGATTACACATTTATTTATACTATATTTGCAGTATAGCTCACAGCTGCTATTTATTGTATGACCTTTGTATCCTAGCCTTTCTCTAAGGAGTTCATGGCTGCCCCAAACTCCTGTGGGTTGGTAGTCTGAGTGATGAAGTTGAGTCACTTTAGGGCTGAGTCAGGATCTACATTCAGGTCTGGTCCAGGTCTACAGTTACTCAGTTTTAATAACTTCCTGGGCTAGATTGCCCTCTACATGGGTCTGCCCACAGAGATAGTTCAAAACTTTCATTAAGAAGGGTTCCTTTTGATCATTGCAGGTTGTTTTATCTTTTCAGAACAATTCTACAAGATTGATGGCTGCTTTTTCACTTCCATACCAGTTCAAAGTGCTGGTGCTTAGTTCTTAAAATGCTGGGCAACTTGGGGTCTGAGTGTCATGGACTTACCAATGAACAGAAGCATTCTCTGATCTCCTGTACTCCCTGTACATGTCTATCGCATATTCTGAATCCAAGGGTTTTTTTTTTTTCTTAAAAAGCAATTTTGCAGGCAGGGTGTTCTCACGATACCATTTCAGCACAAGAGCATAGTTTTAAAAAAGAAAAGCATGGTGGATGCTAATCAGGTTTGTTTAAAAGAACAGCTGAAAACAAACTCTGACACTGATTGCTTGTTTTTTTAAGTAAAATATTTCAAAAGCCCTCTGTTAGATTTCAAAAGTGTTAAGTACCCTTTAAGACTTCTAAGCAAGTCTTCAGTGCCATTTCTTATGCAGGAATGGGGTCCAGGATGAAGTATTTCCTCTATTTCAGAGCTTGGAGAGGTTAAGATTTATGGTGAAGACATCTATTGACTTGATTCACTTCAACCTTGATAGGTAGCTGAGTAGGCCAATTCTGTACATTTCTTCCAGCCAAGAGAAAGACCTCTGGGAAAGTGAAGTCTTAAAAGAAAGAAATGCTGAAATCTTAATTTTCAGAAGCTTCTTTTGCGATGACTGTTTCATCACAACATGCAAGAGGAAAAATTAGACATATTATTTTGACATCTTTGGTAAGTGCAGCTAAGTCCAGGATCAGGTATGTAAACATAAAGTTGATTCTGGACCAAGTTTTTTTTCCTGGCAACTCTTGTAGCAAAGTTTATTCTTTTAAAAACAGACTCAGTACGTGGCATCCCTGAATTCTCAATCTGTTAAAGAGATGAATGTATACACATAAAGGCGCAATCAGTGAACTTATGAAATGTACAACAAATTTTGGTGTCATCGATCTCCTCAGATGACAGTAGGATCTTGTCTAGAATTTAATCTCTTGTCTTTCAAACTCCTTTAAGCACATTTAATTTTCTGTCACTAAGAAATGATTTGATGTTAAGGTTCTTTCAGGTTCAAACACAAATCAGCTGGAATGTCAGTGCTGGTGATGAAGATTTATATGTTTCCTATTTTTATATCACTCTTCTTCCTGAAAGAGTCCATAGTCATGAACCAAAAGGAATAATAAAAGCAGCATTCAGTGTAGGAATAACAATAGCAATCCATCCTAAAATCAGTCAGTAACAATGCAATTAAATTAAAGGTTATGAAGCTGGTTTGCAAATTGTCTGTGTCCTCTGAGAATTATTTCTGGATAACTAGATAAAGAAGGTTTTGTAAATCAGGAAAAAGGCCTCTTATCTGGTGAACACTATACAGAAAAAGATGAGCAGGAAGAATATAAGATGCTAGTAATTTTTGGTGAACAAGCTTTTTTTTGTTAACTTAGTTCCAAGACATTTTAATTCATTCTAGTTTCCCCTCTAGGCTTATATTATTCATCATTTGAAGGACCCAAAGAAGACTTTGGTTACTGATTTATTCATATAATATAGTAGAAACAAAAAATGAAATGCTTCACAGAAGATTAATAAAAACAGAACAGAGATAGCTTTTCTCAGTTTGATCAAAGAGAGAGTAAATGTAGTAAGAGCTGTTTAAAAACATTTCTTGAGTTTTATGATGTCAGTTATACATCTGGCTATGAACAAACATAAACACAATTTCAAAATAAACATTTCCTATGTAGATCTCAATCTTGAATGTATATTCCATTTATTTAGTTCCCAACAGGAGAACATTGTCAGAATTGGTACATTCATTAACACTACTCAAATTCAGGTCCCCCCCACCAATACACTCATTCAACAGGTCATGGCCATCTGTAGAAGGATCAAAGGGAGAAATGACTTCATTTGAGAGATGATGTCATGATATGCATGATGTCATTGTGGCTCATAACAAAAGTCCATTCAGCAGGTGATCCTTCAAAATAAGTGAAGGTTTCAGCATTTTCTAGCAATCCATAACATAAATGGTATGCCTAATTTAAGTAAATAATGTATATAAGCTACTACATTACCATATATGGGTCATTCTCTGCATCATAGGTAAATTATACTCTTTGGGGTAATGCTCTTTTCCCCCCAAAATAAAAATAGTGCAAAAACCCAATGTGAAAAAAATCATTGCCAGCTTTGGTATTTTGGGATATGGCGCTACAAAACTGATCTGAGGATATGTTCAGCAATTTTGGACACTCACAACACCCTTTCATAAACTTTTGCTAAGAGAGTAAAATCTTTGTGAAGAATAGCACAGTTTCAAAGAGAATGTGGGTGTTGGGAGGGTGTGATTTACTATCTTTAAAAAGTGTGCTATTAACCTCTAGCACAAGCCAGAGAAATTGCTCAAGCAACTTCTTCAGAATCTGAAGAATCTTAAATTCCAAGAGAAGTTCTTAATTTTGCAACACTCGTATTAGGGAGGCTAATGAGTCCAATTGAAAATTTTCAGAACATACTGTAGGCGCTCTCATAAAATCGTTGCTATGGGGCGGGAGAACTTGCCCACTTACAAAATGACTGCTCCGTTTTAGAGAAATAAACAGGAATCATTTATAGATCTATTTTATATAAGCTCATCTTTATGTAGGTAGTTTTGCATGTGTCACACAAATGCAGTTGGCTCTGAAGGTGTAGGACAGCCATTTAATGGAAAAATTATTACATTCATGTAAAATAGGTTTTGAGCATGCAAACTGAATATGCAGAGTGACCAAATACAGTTGAGGACAGAGTGTCATTACACCCTCTAACCATGAATTCTTGATAGGTATAGCTTGTCCTGCATTGTCAAAGATGGGTGAAAAGGAAGTGTGTTTTCCAAGGACTTAATGATCCTTCACAACAGTGTAGATTATGGATCAAGAGAGATAGAGGGTTTAGTTCCGTACTTCCATTCTTTATAAGGGGTCAACAGCATTTTATTTTGGAGACCAAAGTAATGCCACCATGCGACATTTCCCTTGATTTCCTACATCCCCTCAACTTCACTCAAGCAAAGAGAAGTTTCAGAGAAAGGCTCTTAGATATTGAATACCAGAAGGAGAGAGGCTTCATTCCAAAACCCATCCAAATATAGTTTAACCACCCCAGGTAGAAACCTGATAATTACATCAACTCACTGATCTCCTTTCAACAGAGGTTTTTCTTTAGGACCAGATACAATAGCTTGCCTTCAGCACTTTTCTATGGGAGATTTCGTTCCCACCGCTAGTTGAACCTGCTTTGAAAACTTTGTTGCAGTTGAAGACTGCTGCTGAAGACTACTTTTCAACCCTGGAGTTTTTCTGAGCAGCTTTAATTGTTTGTGCTGTGACTTGTTTTCCTCTGAAATTCCAGTGAAAGAGTAACTAAAGAGATCATAGGGGATCTTCTTGACACTTCTTATGTCTGTATCTTCTTTCATAATAACAATAGAAGACATTTGGTTTAACACAGGGAGTTAGTTAATGAGCCGTGGTGCAGAATGCAGTTAGTTACGTTTTAAAATGCTCTTAAAAAAGCCTTTTTTGTGGTTTCAGATCAGTTTGGGAATTCCTAATTGAAGAAATATTTCTATGCACAGTTATGGAAGATGAAACCCATATGATATTGATGGCCTTTTTTTCTGAGTAAATACTCATAGGGTCAAGTTGTATTATGATTTCTGTTTTTAGTTTCTGAACACCTGGGGGCAGAGAGTTCATCTGAACCACCCTGTCCTGCTTTCACTTCATCCTAGGTTGAGTCTGTCTTTCTGTCTTTCTGTCTGTCTGTCTTTATTTCTTTATTTCTTTCTTCTTTTTCATCCATTTAAGTCAATAGCTTGATAAATGGTGAATTAACTATTAAGGTAACTATTTTAGATTATTTGATTTCCCAGTACAATTTATTTCTCTGTTGTTACACTATAGACTTGGCATCTAGTTTCAGACTTCCCTTATAATTAATGTTATGCTTTATCCCCTTTTATCTAATTTTAACATTGAGTTTTAGTTTTTATTCTTAGTGTTAATAGAGTGCAACACTGCTTCGTTTTATTTATATTTAAATACATTATACCTCCATATTTTATTTAGCATTTATTGATGTGAGAGATTATGGGGAAGCTGGAAAAGAAATGGAAGGAGATATAAACAATCAAGAGATAGAGGGTGAGTCAGTTGACAGCTGATCTCATAAGTGGCTTCTTAGCTCAGGTGACAAGAAACCTGGGAAGAAGCATTTCAGATCTTTCAAGGGATAGGGAGCCAGGGAGATGAGGTTGCAGAAGGAACCTATCTCAATAAAGTGTAGCTCTAGTCCTCCTGTGGAATCTGCTTCCTGAAGGGCTGATACAGACTCCACCTTAATACACTAGCTGTAAATTCCTCTTGCAATTTTCAAGATCCGGTATTTACCCCAGACTAGCATTAAAGGTACCTTCCTGAAATCTCTGTCATTCTTGCTTTCTTGGGCTTATCCAGCTGTGTGTGGCCTGACTGGCTGGGAATTCTGGGAGTTCACATGTCTTAAATTTGCCAAGGTTGAGAAACACTGGTCTAGGCCATAGTTTTCTTGGTGGTAACACATGTTTGTGAAAGCTGGCTCAAGAATTAAAATGCATGTCTTTGAATTGTGGTGCTGGAGAAAATTGTTACGAGTGCCTTGAACAGTAAGAAGCAAAAATCACCCAATAGCAGTTGAAGTAAAACCAGACTGCCTGCCCAAAGCTCTAACAATATAATTATTTTGGACATATAATGAGAAGGCAAGAGACACTGAAGAATACAAGCAGGCTTGGAAAAATGGAAGGCAATAGAAAAAGAGGCTGATAGTATCTAACCAACTCATTTCTATCACTGATGACACGAATATGAGTGGACAAGAACTCGAAGAAGCTGTTCCAGTGAAATAATGTCTATCAGGAGTCAGAAATGGCTGAAGAACTGAATAGCACCACCGCTACATTGAATTAAGTCTATTCTGCTTTGCATGAAAACAGTTAATCCACTGGTTTATTTTAAGTATGAAATCATGCTGTGGATGGGGTCTTGCTCCTCTCCCCCAAATCCTGTTTACGACACGATAGATGGAAAAGGTAGAAGTATTTCTTAGAATATGCTCCTTTTAATCTGGAAAATATAGTGCATTCTGTATCAAGCATATTAAGAGTATCTCTCTTCAGTTCCTCGCTATCTGTAAAGAATAATTAAATATTGTTTCTTTCAGGCTCACAGACTTGCAAATACTGTTGTGCATTCTATCTAATTCTAGACTTGCCATAATAAAAATCTTCATAGCAAATGTTATTTGTCATCTGCTATATTAGAATGCAGATCTGGAATCACTGAGATTTAAGCCTTCTAGAATCTGTCCAAATTTGTTGTGAATTTATAGATATGTCCCCAACTAGGTATGTCTACAATTGGAACCTGGTCTGATTTCATTTGAGTCTCCTTGTGGCTCCGTCCCCTCAATTTCTGGTTCAAGTCTGTCTTCATTGGTAGCTCCTAGTTTCCCTGAACTTACAAGGCAACTTTGTATCAGCATAGAAGAAAGGTAAAATGTGGACTTTCTTCATGGCTTATTTGTCCAGCACTTGGCCTTGAGTGGGCCTTGCTGGAGGTGAAGCAACAGGTCTTTGATAATGATCTCCAGAGACATCTGAGCTTAAGCCAGTCCTTTTATGGGACAAGCTTACCTGGAAGACGTTTTTGCATGCTAGCTATTTGATGTTCTGCACTCTGTGTTCCTGGAAGGAAGATTAGTAACATACCTGTGCTATAGCATCTGCGCTGTTGTCCAAGCCATGGTAGATCAGAAAAGAAAACCCTCCTTTTAGCTGAAGGGTCTGCTACTTTCTCCTGAAAAGTTGTTATTTTTTGTTCAGTCACATTGCTGTTCATCTCAATATTACAATGACTTTGTTATGCCTTAATTGTATCCTAATGATGCTTAATTTCATTTGCTCATTCATATTTTTTCAAACCCTTTGTGGTCTCTGACTAAATTAAGAAATGAGCATTGGGTAGAATGATAATAATATGCAGCCGAGTTGGTTTGAAGTTTTTTTTTTTTTTTTAATTTTAAAAGATCGTGACAGGTGCTTACAAGGCTGAGGAACGTAATCTGAAAGCCCTTGGTAAATTTGCTTGTATTTGGAGAGAATGTTTGCTGTGAGCAAATAGCATCTGGATATTTCTCATACAATTCCACTTCTAAGTTTTAATATTTAACCCTGGGGCTGATTTTTAGGCCCTTTACACGTGAATCATTTTTAAGGCAGGAGTTACACATGTATGTAGCCAGAATGGAGATATGTACTCCAATGGAGGCTATAGAAAATAGGAGAACCAGTGTAGCATAGTGGTTAAAGCAGTGCTTCTCAACCTTGGCAACTTGAAGATGTGTGGACTTCAAGTCTTTCTCAACCCAACCTGTTTCGTTGGATAGTTGTAGGAAAAACTGAGAGCTTCCTACATACTTTACCTTAGGCTTCTGCTCTGTGCAAAAGTTCCCTTTGCTTAAATTAGAATCATGTTTTTGCGAGAATCTAGACACATTACGGAAACCTTGGAAATCATAAATGGAAAAGCCCATTAAGGTTTTTTTTTTCCACTGCTGCTTCTGTTCAGTATGATTCTCTGAAGAAAATTATTCATTTGAGCTATATCATCTGGGAAGATTTAAATCAGAAAGCTGCTTTGTACTTCCACTGGGATTGCTATAAATCTTCCCAGTTCATAAAATTTTCTTCCCTCTCCCCTCCCAGCATGACGTTCTCTCGTCTTGATGTGGTCGTCCACCCTCTGAAGACCCTGTTCGGTACTGTAATTAGTTTAGCAAAACATTTTAAACAGAAATATCCCCTTGGCAGCATTTTTTTTTTACTCAAAACAAATAGCAAACAGATTGGAATGGAAAATATTACGAAATAATCTCTCGCTTTCAGGTCCAGACATCAAACACCAAGTCTCAGCCTGCGGCTAAGATGTACATCTGTTCGGAACTGTATGACACTGAGGTTGTGAATAGAAATCCTGTGATGTTTAATTCTGGCAGCATCTACTCCTGCCGTACACTAGAAGTAAATTGCTCATACTTCATGGTGGAATTCACCACAGAGCAACACAAATGTGGCAGGAAAACCTCTTGTGGGCTTGGAGTTTTTCTACATGTTACTACTGCAGGTATCTTCTGATTATTTTTGCACACTTGGTTTTACAGTGTGGATGCAACAAACATATGTTTCATGTACCGGATAGGCACCTTGTTGGAAGATGAGTGGACTGTTTAATGCAGTGTTCCGCAGCCTTGGCAGCTTGAAGATGTGTGGACTTCAACTCCCAGAATTCCCCCAGCCAGCCATGCTGGCTGGGGAATTCTGGGAGTTGAAGTCCACACATCTTCAAGCTGCCAAGGTTGAGAAACACTGGTTTGGTGTATACTCAATGGCAAAACAAACCTTGTCACTCTATAAAAGCGCTCTGACAATCTGTCCTTCTCTAGAAGGTCTGTTTTCAGATCATATTCCATTTTTTCTCACCGTTGTATGAGAAACATCTATCATTATTGAGAAATTTCTCAGTACAGGAAACATGTCTACCTAATTAATAGCTTCCTGCTCTCTCTCTCTCCTGCATTATGTCCAAGGATTTATTTTCCCCTAATATACAAGTTGCCACTTGCAGTCTCAAAGTGGTGCAACCTAAGACGAGGTTTACCTTCTAAATTGATGCTTATAGTACTGGTAGAAAGTACGCTAAAGGCCTAATTAAATATTGCATGCAATAAGTGCACTGAATGCTGTGCCTGTGTTATCCTATTTCTGTTCTGAAAAACTTTCTGTTTTTTCTTAAATTTCTCCTCTCCTCTTTCTCTACTGTCAAAAACCAGATTGGCAGGGTCCATGGGTTAGAAATTCATATTATGTGGTTATGAAACTGTGTAACATATTCTATACACTAATAATAATTATGATCAGGCAAATATACATATCACAAAAGCTATGCATAAAGGATTCATCTTCCTCATGTGTATATTCTTAAATTCCCAGTGCTGGTTTTAGTTCTAATGGTTGGTTGGTTTGAAAACATTGAAAACCTTCCATGCATCTAGATGGATAAGAACCTTTTCAGCCCAATGTCCCATGCCAGTTGTCCAAAACAGTGTTTCTCAACCTCCGCAACTTTAAGATGTGTGGACTTCAACTCCCAGAGTTAACTTCCACACATCTTAAAGCTGATGAGGTTGAGAAACACTGGTCTAAAACAGTCATGAATAGAATCATGAAAGTATTGTCGAAGGCTTTCACGGCCGGCATACGATGGCTGGTGTGGGTCTTCCGGGCTGTGTGGCCGTGTTCTTGAAGTTCTGTTTCCTAATGTTTCGCCAGCACCTGTGACCGGCATCTTCAGAGTGCAGGAGCACAGACAGGAGCAGTTGTCAGGAGCAAAATGTAGCAGAGTGCAGGAGCACAGGCAGGATCACAGGCAGGAGCAAAATGTTCTACATGGAACATTTTGAAAAACGGGCTTTAGAAACCGCACCCATTACCCCAACAGTCTGGTTCCGATTTGTGGATGACACCTTCGCAATTTGGAGTCAGGATGAAGAAGACCTACAGAAGTTCCTGAACCACCTAAACAGCGTCCACCCTAATATACAATTCACCATGGAAAAAGAAGTGGACGGCCAACTTCCATTTCTAGACACAGTCATATGCAAACCAGACCTCAAATTAGGAGACAAAGTCTACAGAAAACCCACCCACACAGACCGGTACCTACACAAAAACTCCAACCACCACCCACGTCAGAAAAGAGGCATTATCAAAACCCTCATGGATCGTGCCAGTCGGATCTGCGAAACCCAATTCCTAAACTCTGAACTTAACCACCTTAATTGGATCCTACAAGCGAATGGCTACTCCAAGAATGGAATAAAAAGAGCCATCAAACCAAGAAAGCAACATGCGACTGAAGAAGAAAAACAGCCACCCACCAACAAAGTATTTCTGCCCTATATCAAAGGGGTCACAGACCGCATGGGAAAACTGATGGAAAAACACAATTTCCAAACAATCTTCAGACCCACCAGAAAAGTACAAGAAGTGCTAAAATCAGCAAAAGACAAAAGGGATCCCCTCACCGCCGCAGGAGTATACCGCATACCATGCAGTTGCGGGCAAGTATACATCGGGACCACAAAACGCAGCATCCATACCAGGATAAAAGAACACGAAAGACACTGCAGACTACATCAACCAGAAAAATCTGCAGTAGCTGAACGTGCTCTCAAGCACACTGGACACAAAATCCTATTTGAAAACACAGAGATACTGGACAACACCAACAGCCACTATACCAGGCGATACCGGGAAGCCATTGAGATTCACAAACACCAGCACAGTTTCAATAAAAAAGAGGAGAGTCTAAAAATCAACAAAACCTGGCTATCAATCCTGAAAAATACAGCCTGCAAAAGGTCAAGAACTCAGCTCAACCACCAGGACATGTGAACAGTTCACACAATGAACTTGCTAATCACCCCCAGCAGCCCCTCGTTAACAATTCAACAGAAGAAAAAACCCTGCCTAATCCCCAGGAAGATACACACAGATGCTGACACCAAAACAAGCAGCCACTCAGTAACCCAACCCCCCCCACACCCCCAATCCCCCCCTTCCAGATCTCCCCAGATCTCTATAAATACCCACAGAAGGGTCACATCACCCTGGGCACAGAGAGAACTGCTCCTGTCTGTGCTCCTGCACTCTGAAGATGCTGGTCACAGGTGCTGGCGAAACGTTAGGAAACAGAACTTCAAGAACACGGCCACACAGCCCGGAAGGCCCACACCAGCCATCAGAATCATGAAAACCCATTTGATCAAGTTTACCTGAATGACACACTCTGGTAGAAGATGGTCACATGTGTGCACGAACAGGAATCATTCCATTTTGTGTCAAGTGGGTTCAAAATACTTCATCAGTACTGGCCCTTTGCTTTCAAGGTTTCTCACTCAGTGTCTTACACTGATTGAATAATGAAGCATATGATTCAGCTTATCTAAAAATTAATTACAAAGTAGTTATCCATTTATTGGCTTGGACAACTTATTTTCCTGGCCAGAATAAAGTGCACTTAAACACTTAAACTCCTGCTAGCCTGCCTAATCTGCAGGAAACTCAAAACCTGTAAAACCCTTAAAACATTATTTTTTCCTTTTACTAGCACTTTTCCAGAATGTGTTAGGGGAGGATATTATGGCAGCTTGAAATATAATTTCTCTGGACTTTTTATTGCGGTTTTAATGTCAAAGAAGAAACCTATGTGCTCAGGGCCAAGAAAAAATATTTCAGATAAGGTGAAAGCTCGATAGATTAGACCTTGATAAAATGAATTTCATATGCAACAGAACTAATTCTGCTGCAATTTACATCATTTGTGTAATAATGTCATTAAGGAAATGACCTCATTGGCATAATAACACAGTCATGCAAATAATGTAAATTCATAATTTGTATTGATTCGTATCATTTGCATCCTGCGAACAATATCATTTGCGTTGCTGGAATGATGTATTTGATTTAACAGGTTTTCAGGAACAATGGATAATACTGTAAAGCTAATTAATCCATTAAAATGAGGTTTTACTATATGTGCACACCCTGTACATGTAGAGAGAGAAATTCAGGAGAAAAATGACTGGTCTCTTATCTTGGGCTCAGTTTAATTCTTCTGTACTTTGGGAATGGTGAGTTAAAGAGAAATATATAACTGGGCTGTAATTTAAAACATATTGGTTGGTAAGAGGTTTGTTGATGAGTTCTTGATTTACAACTTTATAAAAGAATTAGAAGTATATCTAGAAAGCATAAGCCACCGAGAGAGGGGGACGTTATTATTGTTCATAAATTATTATATAGTTGTAGTGTAATGACTTAAGGACTGAACATGCCAGTTCATTATTTAACAGGGAAAGAGCAGAATAGTACATTTCTGTAACGTTGAAGAAACTTGTTTTATTTCTTGATGGCATGAGTACCCTGCTTTCACTACGTTAATGGCACCAAGGCCACAGAAAGCAGTGTTAAAATGCATAAAGTACCTCTAAATGTTAATATAAAAAGTGTACCTAAAGTAAAATTATGCAGAAAATGCAAGCTCGTTTTCATTTTTTTCAAAACTTGCTAACATTAAAAAAGAATCAAATGACTACTGTAGGCCACAGGTCTTCCTTCACACTCATTTTCTGCACAAGCATCTAAGTGCTGCTTCACATTGTAACTGCTTAAAAAACACAGAACTTAAAGTTGATCAAAAGGTGTGATCATTAACATTGTGAGCTAAGACTTCCTGGGTTTCCTCTGGATCAGTGGGCAGAACTTGGTAGTGCTAAATGCTGATTGGTTCAGAACTGACCAATCCATAGTACTTCTTCCTTCTCTTCATAGGTTGCTTTTCATGCTACCTGAACAAGGTGAGAAGGAGTGCCCCCATAGCTAGCCACTGGCAGAGTTCTTTGGAAAAAGCTAAGGAAGCAAGTAAGAAGTGAGCATATGACCTCAGAGCCACTCCTCCTCTATGAATAATAAAATTTCATAGTGCTCCCCCTGCAATCTGACACATAAGTATTTCCACAATCCATCTATTTTTCTTCTGCAAACACAACCCAAACCCTTTGTGATTGTAAAGATGGGAAAGAAAGAAAATGCACAGAGTTTTTGACTGTCTACAACCAATCTTCGAAAATTGAGTTAGGATTAGAGATGGGTAGATTGTAAGCCCTCTGAAAGATCTCTTAGTCAGAGTTGGGAGAGTGAGTTAACTTCATGGAATGCATAAATACAGGCAAGGGACTTTCAGAGCTGTGGAATCTGAAACAATAACTTCACTAAATCTCATGTCAGAAGGAGCACCAGAAGCTGCAGGTTGCTGATTCCTGGAGCCACCTTGGTTTTGGATCCTCCTTAGATGTTACAACTCCTGCCATATTAACCTAGCAGAAGAGAGACAGAGTGTTAGAATGTTAAACTTGCATTCTATCCAGGTTTATCAAAAGAGGATTGTGGTGGTTAGTAGGATAGGAAAGTACAGTACTTAACACAACCACAGAGTTATGAAAATCCTTCAGTAATGGATACATTCAATCAAATCTGTTCACTATATGTTACCTATCTTAATATTTTTCATAATAGATTATTATCTTGGCAGCACAGATGTTGATTTAGACTGATACATTGTATGTGCATGATTAAAATATCTATATTTATCCTCAAGAACATATTTTTAATTTACATATCTTTGCATTTTTTTTCTTTCTGTTGTCAATTAAGATCTGTATGCTTGTTTAATAAAAATACAACTACATTACAAATTGGATGGGATAATATCTCAGTGCTGTTCCTTGTAATATATAATCCTGTTTCTTGCAGACTAAACAATTTCATTCTCCTGTACTGTACTGATTCTGTAGTTGTAAACAGATAATTACCATATTCTTCGGCCTTTTCACTTGTAGCAAAAGCATTACACTCACTGTCTGGCATATTAAACCAATCATGTCTGAAGACGAAGAGCCGCACCGGTTAAAATATGATCCAATATTTGAATTGCAGCCAAAGATGCATTTGTGTATTACATCAATTCCACTATAACTTTTTGGTATTTAACCTCATATGAATTCCCACTTGAGATTTACTAGGAACCACAGAACATCTGTACTGGAAATGAGATAGTTCAAAGCTTTAAGACATTATACCTCCAAGTATCCCAGTTATTTTCACTGGTAAATTTGTACAACTAAACATTTATTGTATTATAATGCACCATATCATTACATTATTTTGAAGTTTGTAGGATATCCGTGAAGATAAGCATGTAAACAGTCTGTATTTATTTTGTTTGCATTTTAAACGTCCAGAACCAAAAGCAAGGAAAAAAAGCAAACTACCAATAAACTTCTTAAATATAGCCAGACTTCTATTTTTGTGAGATGCATCATTTTAGATTGAGACCAGTTGTTTTGGATTGGTTAAAAATTCCTTTTCATGAGTAACTGTTTTCACCATTAAACTAGCCATTTTAAGTGTGCAAAAGTACAACCCATTCCCTGTTCCAAGTTAGCGCAATTGAGGTTGATATACAAATATTATTTAGATTTGAGAGTTTTATGTCCTTATTGTATTTAACAATTCCACCAACTTAATGCAAAATATGAAAATTTATTAAGGTTATTCCTCATGGTAGATAAAGATTGTCTCAGATATCTCTGTGATTCTGAACGTTGATTCCAAGGAGGTTTCATTATCTCCTGATGCTTTTGCTTTTCTTCAAAAACTGCCTGGATAAAAAAAAATCATTCTGAGACACTAATATATCCTTAGATGTGTTGCTTCATCAATATAAAAATATGATTTGTACTATGAAATAGGTTTTTGGCGTGATCCCCCCTCCCGTTTTTAGCAAAGTAGAAATACTCATGTCCTTTGAAAAGGTAAAGATGCTATTGAGTTAAGTACGATACACCCATGATTTTTTCTTGCAGACAATATGGAAACAATTTGCCACTGCCTTCTTCCATGAGATAGATAGATAGATAGATAGATAGATAGATAGATAGATAGATAGATAGATAGATAGATAGATAGATATTTACTTACTTGCTTGAGCACTCAGGTGAAGTTTTTTTCCCCCCAGATAATAAATGTTGGACTGCAGCTTCATGACACTATTGGTGTTTTAATTAAATCTTCAAATTAAAAGCAACACAACTGTATGCAGTAAACAGAACAGAATGATCAACTAATTTCTTGTAAAAGAATTCATGAAGTATGAACTATTTAGTTTAGGAAAGTCTCCTCCTCCTCCTCCTTTCCAAACATCCAAGAAGCCAGGGCCAAAAAACACTTTTTTCCAATTCTTTTTACAATTGGAACCCTATTAAAAGAATCAGCAAAGGTTCCTTTCGAAAAGCAAGGGTAATTTTATTCTAAGTGGCTGAGTCATCGACTTATCACCCCGCAACAGACACTTCATGAAGCCTGAATTAAATGAATCAATATCTAAATAAAAATATAGATAGTGAGATACCCTTTGTGAGGCAAAACGTTTCCAAACTTGTGGAGGAGAAAAAGCAGGAGTGCTTGGGTTTGACCCTTGTAAACCTAGTTTGAGCCGCACCCTTGAGGTCAGCTTTCATGAGCCTGAACTACAACAGTAGGAAATTGTGACTTTATAGCTGCAGGCAAGACTCTTTGGCTCCACTTGATCGTGTTTTCCTCCCGCTGCTACTTCCTCTGCTTGTGATAGTGTGAGATGGCCTACATTTCTGCTTGCGGATTTGACTTGAGCTCTTCCGAGAAGCCAGAGAGCTTTGCTACATAAACCTAAAATTAGACTGATAGCAATCCACACTTCTGTGTAGCTCCAAAGGCAGTCAGAAGGAGTTGGGTACCACCTTTTCTGATTAACAAATTTTATTAAAATTTGCAGAAGCTTTTGAGCAGTAGCTCCCTTCATCAGATGCATGGAGTGGCTAGACCAGATTTTCTCAACCCAGCAGCTTGAAGATGTGTGGACTTCAACTCCCAGAAGTCCTCAACCAGCATGCTGGCTGGGAAATTCTGCGAGTTGAAGTCCACACACCTTGAAGCTGCTGAGGGTGAGAAATACTGGGCTAGACTGATGTAGGATTTAAATTGGGATTGCGAGGGAGGGACACTCTAGAGCAGTGTTACTCAAACTTGCAACTTTAACATGTGTGGACCTCAACTCCCAGAATTCCCCAGCCAGCCAGGGAGTTGAAGTCCACACATCTTAAAGTTGCCAGGGTTGAGTAACACTGCTCTAGAGGGATACCGCCAGGACACTCTATTATAGATCTCAACATGACCATTTTGGAAAAACAAGACTAACAGCAACATTGAGCAAGAGGTGGCTGAATACATCCAAAGGTTTCAGGCTATCTCAAAAGGTCTCAACAAACACAATGGGTTTTTAACACATTACAAACTCAGAAAATGAATGACAAACTCAGGTATGAGGCTGCAAGGAGAAACAAATTATCTTAGTTAATGGATCTGCGTGTGTGTGTGTGTGTGTGTGTGAGAGAGAGAGAGTATATATATATATTCTAAACATATAATTTTGAGTTTGCAACAGTTATTCTGACTTTATTGGAAGTCCTCTGAAGCTTTCTGACCATTCCAAATTAATTTCAGGATTAAAAGAGAGCTATTTCAAATTAAGAGTTAGTTTGGTGTAGTGGTTAAGGCACCAGGTTAGAAACCAGAAGACCATGAGTTCTAGTCCCACCTTCAGCACAAAGCCAGCTGGATGACCTTGGGCCAGTCCCTCTTTCTCAACCCTAGGAAGGAGACAATTGCAAACCACTCCTGAAAAACCTTGCCAAGAGAAGTGTAGGGTCTAGTCCAGGCAGTCCCCAGAAGTGACTGACCAGAACACTGACTCGAAGGCACCCCCCCCCCCCAAAATTCAAGCTCAGTGGCAGAACAGTTGTTTTCCCTCTCAGAATGTCTGGACTGGTTGAAACAATGTTGAAACATTTCCAAAAAGATTGGAAGTTTTTGATCCTGAGATGTTCAGAATTGTATATGTATCTAACAAAACGTATTAATGGGCTTCTGCATGCTGTAAGTGGACTGGTGAATCTTGTTTGCCTCAAAGTTAGCCAGTAAACTTCCATGGTGGACTTGAACTGGGGTCTCTCCAGTTCCAGTCCAACAACTTAACTAAGGTACCACATTGGAATTAAGGTTTTACTGAATAGTCCTCTAGACATATGCCCTGGAGTTTAAAATAACTTTGTATCAGTACACTGCCTGTTTTCCCTTCCCACTTCTCCTTCATCAGATCTTCTGGGCTTTATTTCAAGTGGCGGCAACTTGATGCTCACCAGATTCGGACTTCAGCTCTCCCAAATACTCACAGTGGTTCAGGATGAAAGGTGCTGAAATTTGTCTGCTTATTAAACCCTCCAGGACTGGGATAGTGACCTAGAATTGGGGGCGAAAGCAGATGGATGTTCATCAGCAATCTTCACAGTATGTCTGTATCAAGGTGCTTAGACTGCACAACTGTCAACCCTTCAAAAGAGGCCAGGTCAAGAAACAGATATTCAGGGGTTCCAGGAAAAACATTTTATGGTTATAGGGTGTAATAACAGAATCTTGATTTTTTTCTCTGCCCCATCTTATACTAGGCAAGGTGGGGTTGTTTTTAGTTTTCTTCTTCCAACTTTCTACTTTCTCAGGACCAAGCTCCTGTAACAATGTATTCCTTCCTTCTCCAGGATCATCTCTACACTCCTTTACAAGAGCCAAGTTGGAATTTGCTGCTTCATAATACTTAACTTGGCCTTTCTGTCACTCAAACCTTGTGGACTCAGAACTAGAGAATCACTAGGGGTAGGGTTTGGATTATGTGGTCTTATAGTGAAGGTAATAAATACAGAATTTTAGGTTTTGACATCTGTTCTAATATCCCTTTACATATCATCAAATATTTGTGGGTACCATCATGTGATTACAGGTTCAGATTTGTGGGATCAGCCAAGGTCAACTAAGTGCTCCCACCTAGCCTTGCAAAGGGAATTTGAGAGAAAGATAAATTAGTATGCTGAAATAGCTTTGAAACGTTTACGCTGTTACTGTAGTTGCATTGTAAACCAGATTTCCTGGACAGAAATACAGTCATTTAAATCAGTAACAGTTCACTTCCTCATAAATACATACTTTACGTTCACTGTCAAAACCCATGATTTACAGCCTCGTTTCAGTATGGTCTGCTCCTTTTCCAACAGGCAGCTTCAGTGACAGATGAATGTAAAACAAGGAAATCATTTCAAATGAGAAAATCAGAAATAATTAGTCATGAATCTGTTTAGTCAGCAGTAAAGAATATTTTATACACAATCAGAAATGTAACATGTTGCATACTTAAGCCAGCCAACCTCAATTCATAATATGTATGAATATAATGTTGGTGTATGTTAAACCAACACACTTTTTTTCCCTCTGGGAGACTGTAATTTTATATAAACATAGCGCTCTATCAAAGATTGCAAAGGTGTCACTCGATGAAGATGCTCCTCTGAACCTTTGAAACAGATGCCAGAGTAAAGTGAAGGAGTGAAATATTTGCAGCAATAAAAGGAATAAAGATAAAAAATAATTAAAAAGTAATAAAAGCCGCCTTGAGTTATTTATAAAAATATGAAAGGCGGGATAAAAAAACCTAAAAAAAAAGTGCAAAGTGATGGAAAGTTTGAATATGTTTTGGGAATTAAACAGTATCTACATATAGAATCAATATATCAGCCAGCCAGTATATCAGGAGTCTGGGATCATATGTTGTCTGAAACCCAGAGATGGAAGTGCCCTCTTTCCTATATAATACAGCTTTCATCTTATTTTTAAGAGTGGTTCAAGATCATCTTGCCCTGACCAAACTCCCTTTGGTTTTAAAAAGTCAATGCCATACGGTCCGCATAAAACGTTTTTTGAACTCCTGGTAGCTGAAATACAGCTATGTTTTGGTGATTATTTAAGGAGGTCTGTCTGCTTCTTGTCAGGAAGACTTTCCTGAAAGCTGTTAATTCTTCTGCTGCTGGAGAGAAAGCAGTTAGCAGAAAACTTTGACTTAATGGTATTGTCTCTGCCTCCTTAGGTGTTTTCCTCCCAAATCTTAACCCTAAACTTAACGTACAGAGGTGTTCTCAACTTCTCTTAGCTTTCCTTCTGTGCCTGCGATATGGGGTTGAATGAAGTTGACTGACCTCTGAGTGTGTAAGCCATGGGTACCAATCCCTGTGCTTTTCTTAAATGCATTTTTGACAAGGGGCAATAAATGCATTGGCAGGAAATCTATAACCCCTTCATGATATTCATCTAGAACCTTTTCTCCTACGATTCCATTTGAATTGTAGAGTGGCCTTTTTCTATTTCCGGAACGGCCCCAATAGGTTTTATTATCACATCTGCTTTTCCTCTTGGGTTGATATCTTGTCTACTAATTATAATATTGCCAGCCATCGTTCACTACTTCTCTTTCATGTTGCCAAACTTTCAAAGCCTGTAACTTCTATGTAGAGCTTTTAGGTACCATAGCTGAACACTAGTATGGAGAGAACCAGGGGAACAGCAATAATTGTCCACTATAATACGTGTCCTTCTCCCAACATATGCATAAGTCAGCATAAAATAAAATAAGTCATTATTGTTAAATACCTTCTTTTCATCGGCTTAAGATTTCACTACAGTTTTTGGTTCCCTACAGACCTGGTAATATTTTTACCCTATTCTTCAGAAAACTCTGAATGCTTGACATGGTGTTTTCTGATCAAAATATTCAACAGATTTGTATCTTCTTAATTTCAAGCTGTGCTGCAGAATTGATGCCTCCTAATCAAGGAAGGAATGAGCTGGGTTATAGCCATAACATCTGGGTCATTCTAGATCACATTGTTTTTTGCTACTATTAAAAAAAATCTAGGTGAACAGGAACTATGCAGATTACATTCCCAAAGCTGCAATTATTACACAACTAAAATGAAATGCTTTAAATTCAACTGATGCCATGGGGATTTTGAATAGGCATGTATAGGGTTGTGGTTGTTGTTGTTACTATTATTATTATTATTATTAGCCTGAATCAATCTACCACAGGTCTCTTCATTGAAGGTCATTCATTCATTCATTCCTCACATTTATTTATGGACTGTAATCTATCACCTTGGTCCAATGTGAGTTGGTAGATAGATGTTTTTCAACTTCTCAAACTAATGCCGATAATGACTTTTTATATTTTTAATCCATACACCCTCCAGCGTTATTCTGAATGGGCGATTACAAATATGATTAATAAATAAATATATTAGTAGGAGTGACTGGCCCAAAGTCACCTCAGAAGCTTCTATACTTAAGTGACATCTGGAACCTGGTTCCCTCTTCACCACCTTCACCTCTTTCCAGGGTTCTGTTTTCCTTGTATAGGAAACATTTCAGACACTTGTTTGTCCAAATTACCATTCTTAGGAATTTGGGGAAAGATACAGCTTTTCAAGACTTAAAATGAATATATGGGTGAAATTAAATCTTGCCTTTTTCCTCTAGGAATGTAAAGTGGTGGGTTTCTTGAAATTATTGAGGAATGATTTTAAAAGCATTCTGTAATAGCATTAAATATGTTTCTGGACCTTTCCTGTTGAACAGTTGACTAGTTTAAAAAAAAAAAACCCTGATATTAAGGACAGAGTTCTTATTTTGATATGAAAATACTAAGCAGGTTTGGAATCATTTCAGAAGTGTTTCGTTCTCCCCCCTCCCCCCATTTCTACCGGAACTTCAGTGAGCATTGATTTTTGTTCATACTTTGTACATTGGAAGTTATTTTAGCATTAATTGCACGAGTGAGTTCATACTCATTCTATGCTTTTTGTATATTCTGTCACTGGATTTTCCCTGTTTTTTTTTCTCCTCTTCATTATTCACAAGTAAATTGTATGTCTAATTTTGCAAAAGTGAAGAGACATGGATTTCCTAATACTTTCGCTCTGATGCAAAATAAAGGCCCCTCCTTTCTATCGGTTGAGGTTATGGTTTGTTGTTGTTCTTTTTTTCAACTTTTAGAAAAAGAGTAAAACATATTTTCAGAAGGGGTAGGTATCCAGTGGCAACACACACTTATTAACCTTGTTTTCACTGAGTTGAGCATACCACTGCTTGAAGTGAAAATACTGAAGATAGAAAGATGACAAGTCTGTATGAGCATCAGAATGTCCTCCCTCTGCATCATATTAATTTCAGATGGATGTACCTTTGGACATGCAGTCCAATCTGATGGGCTGTCAGTTTGGTTTCCTTGGCAACAGTGCTGTCTTCTCTGCCCCACTTGAGCAACAACAGATTGAAAGAATAATTCCCATGAACCGCCATGGAGAAAATATGCAAAAGAGAAAATACACAAAGGAGTGAAACCTCATGAAAATTCAGTATAATTCCCCTCCAAATCCGGCTTTTAGAAAGCAAAATGCTTGCTCTTGTAACAACTGTGATATTCCTCAGAGGTTTATTAAGGGGTTTCAAAAGATGACTCATCATCAACCAAGATGGATTCTTTTCCGGTAACCAGCTGGAGAATGAAGGGTTAAATACCGAGCAAGTGCATTCTGAGCTCTTCCAAGATATCAGCTCATTCCAGAAGACCTCATTTGAACTTCAGGTATGAAACCCTCCCAGATGAAACAATCACAGAGGTGATCAAAAACAATGCATTTAATTATAGGCCGATGTATTTCCTATCACCCAAGAGTGTGCAAAACTATTTCCAGACATGTAACTAAGGCAGAAGTCTGACGTTGCTTTAGGATAACTTCCTTTGGAAGTTATTTTTGCACTGCGCAACCTTCCCCCATTGGATGCCTTCCAGATATGTTGGTCCAGCTGTGTCCTGTTGTTTCGGTACAAAGGGCAGAATTCTAGAAAGGGTGTTTGGAGCAGCTCCATTTGTCAGTAATAACAATAATTCCCAGCATTCTCAGTAAATAGCAACCGAGGGTTTTCTATCATTATAGTCCAAACATCTAAAGAGCAAAGGGCTGGCACAGAATCTCAGTTTCTTTCTTTCTAATATCCACAGCCATCCACTAATTTGGTAGGAACTTCCCCTTTAGAGTTGTATATCTTTGTACATGTACATAAATATACCCCAGTCTAAAATTTAAAACTTTACTCTGGAATATGATTGCCTATGTTTATAGTACATAATATTAATTTGGCTTCTATTGTATTACTGAGCTCTTGAAGGCTACAATACTTCCTCTTTCCACCCCCCAACTCCACTCCAGATTAGCTGTGCAGACTTCATGGCTTAAGTCTGAACGCCTTTGTTTCCTTCCCCGTTCCTCATATTATTTAACAAATTCCATTGTGGGAGATCCAGAATCCTTAAAAAACTGCCCATAATTTTGTGCACATTGGGCTGGTTCTAAGCAAAGATTTCTGATCAGTTTGTTAGTTCCAGCCTGAATTATTTTTATTCAGGATGTAACTGTGGGTGTGGCCTACTTTGAAATCCATTAGGCTTCAATATATCACACTGTTTCCTGAGGTTTCTCTATGCTCTTGCTCCTTGGATTTTGACCTCCCTTTTTCACCTGCCAGAGACCCAAACAAACATTTAGGGATGAAGAACATACCTCAGAAATCAATCTCCAGAACAAAGCTGTCCTCTCACACAATAAATAATGTCATTGGGGCAGACAGATGGTTGCTAAAGGATTGGAGGAAGGAGAAAATCTTGAGAAGACTGCTGTAGAAAACCAAGGAAAAACTGAAATAGAGGCGATGATTTTTTTCTTCAGGGTCAGAATTTTCAACCTTCATTTCAAAAAGGTCATGTATGGAGTCCAGGTCTAAAGTGGGCTAAAAGCAGAACCTTCAGCTCTGTTTAAAAGTAGTACTTGGAACAATGTCTTTTTGATAGCATCTTAGGTGATACAATCTATACAGGGAGTGTGCAGCTCTCATAGCTTTATTGAAAAATTAATTGTGGTGTGATAAATGTTGTGTAATATAAGCACTCAGCTTTGAACTATCAGTGTATTCGTTTCAGTCAGCAGCTGTTGTCACTTTCTCCTATCTCCCATTTCTCACAGGGCTTGCTTAGCAAAGTAGAAATCCACTGATCTTGGTGCTTGTCCTAAGTGTTCCAACAAGGATGCCTGGGAGTTTTGACACCCGTGATGAAGTACAGGCCTTCTGTTGCCATTTCAACAGATTGTTGATTTTATGCACACATGTAACCAACCATCTGTTGATTAGTATGGGGCAGCAGTGTCATAATCTAATCCTGGGTAGCAGTTTGAAGACTTCCTATCTTCATGGTACCCCTTCTACCTTGACCAGCTGGCCAAGAACAAGGGATACCCAGTATGACTAGGGCTCCCCAGACTTTGTAGAACAGAGGGCATACTTGGACCTTGGGAAGTTTGCCATGGGCACCACCACAAAATTGCTACACTGTGGGATCTCCATTTACACAGCCCATAACAAACACCCATTTTATGAAAAGAGAAACTGATGAAGCTACTTGACAACAGCCTGAACACAAAGCAGAGGTGATGTCTCAGCCCCAGAATATAAAGCCATGACTTTGGAATTTCACCCCCCCCCCCCCACTTATCCTCTACCTTCCACAAAATTTCCATCCATTTACTCATTTCTCATGCAGGAATAAGAGGTCGGGAATTTACTGTTTGTTTTTCTTTAATGATTTTTTAAATTAAAAAGTAACAGGCATTTGCATGCATTGGGGAAATATCTGTGGACACCACACTGTTGATCTTGGATAGTGGTTAGAGTGTTAGACTAGGATCCACTGGGCCATGAGAGCCAGTATATATAGTGGTTCAAGTATTGGAATGATACTGGGGAGATCAAAGTTCAAGTCATCCCTCAGCCATGGAAGATCCCTGGGTGACTTTGGACCAGTCACTCTCTTTCAGCCCAACCCACCTCACTGGGTTGTTATTATAGGGAAGAAAATTGGAGGAAGGAGTGTCATGTATTTGTTTTAAACCTATTTGTTTTAATTGTTTATATATAGGAGATGGGTGGCTATATAAATTTGAATTATAAATAAATAAATGTATGCCACCTTGAGCTACTGAAGGAAAGGGGGGATATAAATCTAAGAAAATTAAATAAACCAGTAAAACCAATAAGCTAAATGAACAGTGTAATGGGTGACCTTGAGGAAGGAATTCAACTTGTTTCCTATTTCACAGAGTTCTGTGAGACTAGAACTATATATATATGGCATTGAGCAACATGGAAAGTAGGCAGGGGTATGTGTGTGTGTGTATGACACAGTACTTTACACATCTGGCTGGTTGGTTGGTTGGTTGGTATGAATGATGTCTTGCTTTCCTCTAGGAGCACAAGGTAGCTGACGTGGGGAATCTAGCTACCCTTTATATCCATAACTGCAATACAACAGTGATAGGCTGGGTTGAGTGAGAGTGAATGGCTCATAGTCACCCAGGGATCATGGCAGATGGTGGGCTGAACCTGGCAGTTGGTGGCCTGAACCTGGTTATCTTCACTCCTAGTCCAGCATCCTACTACTATTTCACACTGGCTATCTTCCAACCCTCTTCCAAATAAGACAAGTGTAATTAATCATTTCCTCTTAAGATCTTATCAATCCAGAACATTAAACAATGTTCAAAGAACAGTATCTGTGGATATAATTTAAAATTGAATGTAAAGGTCTTATATCAATATAACAGCCTCTCTGAAAGTCTAACTTCAGGGATGATCCCAAACCTGGATGTGCTATAACTGAGTCTTGGTGATCTAGCTCTGAAATGTTGTCCTCTTAAACAAGAGCCATTCTTGGAAAAATGCATTTGTTTTGAAAAGTACCTTTGAACAATGCATTGGTTTTTATGTTTTATGGACATAAAATCAGGTGAAGCTTCAATTACACCATTATGGCTGCCATCTTGATTTTTTTTAACTGGAGCCTGCAGTCACCCCTATTTGCAGTACAGTTTTGCACACCTGCGCACTTTTGGATTTGGCTTCAAAATCTATAGTTTTGTTGTTTGTATCTTGCTCAAGCTTAGTGGAAAATGTTTGTGGACGTACAGTTGGCAAAGATTTGCTGGAAATATGAAGATTTAATAATCCTGTTTGGATGTGTGTTAGATAATCTGTATATTCCTTTTATGCTGCCACTGTTTCCCTGCTCCCCAGGAAGACAGGAAATGAACTTAAACTATAAATATTTGCCTGCTTCTGTGCTATGAGTGATCGTTTCTGTCCTCCAGATATTTGATAATCAAATTACAAAAGCAAGCAGTATTTATGGTGAGTGAACACTCTTGTCTTAGCATCTTGTTTTGAGCTCTATAGTAGATGGGTTCTATTTGTAGGTTTGCTTTCTTGAAGAATGATAAAAATGTTGCTGATCACTTCAAATTCTCATCATTTGCCCAATAATCTTTTAGTCTGGTAGAATCAATAAGGATAAATTGGTGCTGAATGGACATATCTGGGGCAAAGTTTGACTCCAGTTTTGGTCCGAGTTGAAGAGGGGCGAGCTGAAAAGATTTGCCGAATAACAGATTGTTAATTCTGGAGAAGCTGGAGGTGGTTCAGCAGATAACCACCAGGTTGATGCTAGTACTGGCATTCAGGCCCTATGGGGAATCATTAAAGGAGTTGGGCATCTTTAGCTCGCAGAAGAGAAGACTAACAGGAGATAGGATAGCAATCTACAAATACCTAAAATGCTGCCATGTGCAAGGAGGAACTGAACCATTCTCTGTTGAGAATGAGAGTAGACAAGGACAAACAGGTTGAAATGAAAAGAAACAAGATTGAGGATGAATGTAAGTGGGAATTTCAACAGTGGAACAGTCTCCCACAACACTGGCAGGCTCCATCTTTCTGGAAGTTTTCAAAGAGGGGTCACTGTTTTAGTAGGTTTATGCACTGAAGTTGGACTAGTCCAATGTTTCTCAAACTTGGCAACTTTAAGATGTGTGGACTTCAGCTGAGGAATTCTGGGAGTTGAGGTCCACACATCTTAAAGTTGCCAAGTTTGAGAAACACTCAACTAAATAGTCAATAAGGTCTCTTCCAACTTGTACATTCTGTGTTACCTTCTGTGATTCTAATCAAACATCTGGAGATTTTTTTTAATGAATGAACAAACAAATAATTTATTACAATCCAAGACCATCTCATAATAGTTAAAACAATCAAATGCAATCTCAAAGTGCAATCTAAAAATACCAAAAAATGTCTTGTTAACTGAGTGAATAATCTATTTTTGTTCTCAGGTCTGAATGTAGCAGATTAAGATTTTAATTTTATTTTTTTACTCTGGAAAGCACCAGTGCTGATTCAAATGTGGCAAACTGGCCCAGTGCATTCCAGTGCCTACCCACAGGTAGATAAAAAAAATCACAAAGGTGGTTGTGACCCCATGATTGAGATTCCTTGCCTTTGTTTAATGGAACATCTCCCAGATTAGCACAGCTAGAATTGCAATTTCTAGAAAGGAGGGAGTCAGTTATAAATGAAGACAGAAGTTATTTTCAACATTATTCAAAAGTCTGGGTCTCCTTGCCAGAGTGGGTGAAAGAGCAAAATGTTTTTAACTGCCAACGTTGCTTAGGTCCAGAACAGATGAGAAGGACAAAGTGTCATAATCACTGTCAGGTTCTTCTGAGCTCAGAACTCATGTGCAAAATGAGTCCTGTGGAAAAAAGTGAAAATGCTTCTTCTAAAAGTATATGAATCATGGATCTCTTGGTAGACAATCCAGATGGGCACCTCTGTCTTCTGTGCTGGATACATCATCCCCATCCAGCAAAAGTTTTGTGCCTTTTGAGATAGATAGATAGATAGATAGATAGATAGATAGATAGATAGATAGATAGATAGATAGATAGATATGGATGTAGACATAGATGTGGATATAGATGTAGATTAGATACAGATTGATTATATGCCACCAGGTCAATATCAACTCTTAGCGACCACACAGACAGATTTTCTCCATGACAATCTGTCCCTAACCTGGTCCTTCAGGTCTTGCAACAGTGCCCCCATCACCACTGCAGCTGAGTCTCTCCACCTTGCCACTGGTTATCCTCTTCTTCTCTTTCCTTCCATCTTTCCCAGCTTTAGAGCCTTTTCCAGAGAGCTGGGTCTTCACATAATGTGTCCGAAGTAGGACAATTTGAGCCTGGTCATTTGTGCTCCAATATTGTAGATATATTTAATGTAAATCCTTGCTTGTTGTTATCTCTCGCTCTCCTTGCTATTGCCTACCTTTTATCCTGTTTTTGCCAGTTAAATGTTGCCATATTTGCTGATGTTTAATAAATATCAAGCAATATTTTTGCTAGCTGACCTGAGTGGTTGTGGGTGCTTGCTCTGATCTGGACAGTGGGCTGGATGTAATCTAGACTGGAAATTATCTATCATGATTTTCCAACATTCTGAACATTACCAGAGACTCTGTGTACCAGCGGACTTGAAGTTCTGAAGCTTTTTCTTCTTGTATTCTTTTTTAAAAGATAGCAGAGGAGCAGCTATCAGTGACATTTATCTGTTAGTATTTTTCTAGAAGCAGCATATCACATTCTGAAGCTTTGAAGCCATAATTTGCTACTGAGGAGGGACAAATAGCCTGTTACCGTTTTTCTTAATGGCACCCCATTGTTATTATTTTTTTTCATCAGGCAGCTAGCAAGACTAGCACACTGAAGAGAGGGTTATGGCCAACTCATATGCTGATTTATTATATGAAAGGACATTTTGGCATGAGGAAGCATTCTAAAACACAACTGTCCACATGTAGTCTGGACCAGTTTCCTCCTGTGGAGAAATTCATATAATTTGAATCTGTTCCTTTCTTGCTATAGGATTACTGTGTCATCCTCTCATTTGCACGTTTCTAATATTCCTATCACCCTGGCAAGTACAATGTGAAAACTCGTCCCTAAATTACCGATGAAAGAACCCCCCCCCATTTCTTCCTTGTCTGTTCTTTTTAGACTTTGTTTGACAAAGGAATACTAGCAGAACCTGAAAACGTGGGTAACCCTTTAAAAGTTCAGGAATAGAAAAAAAGAAAAAACCCCACAACTGTTCATTTTCATTCAGTGACTGTACAGCCAATGGAACACACAGGTCACTTTACACCTTGTGGGAGATGACAACTAAACAGACATAACTACTACTTAAGAGCTGGCAACCCTCTTCAATTACTTTCCAACGTATAATTTTTTTTCAAAAATCAGGGCGATACAATACAGATAATTATAAACTGCTCTTACTCTAAATGTATATTTTTCCCTGGTTCACCCATCTAACTTCATTTAATCATTTCATTTAGGAATGCTCCTCACTTCTGAAGATTGTAAGGTAGCTTACCATCTTAATAAGTATTGGTGGCTGAAGATGTTTTTTCAGGTTGCAGGCTAGTAAACATTAAACCCAACATTTTAAATTGGGACCAAAATGGACAGATATAATGCAGTCCCTCCATCCAGTTCTGATTAATAATTGTGCAAGGCTGTTAAGAACCAACTGCAGTTTCTGAACTTAAAGAGAGCCTCCCATACAATAGATTTTAATTGCTGGATTGCAATTTTGCAAAAGTATAGGTAACTAGTTTTTCTAGTATGGTGGAGCCAAAGCTGAGAAAGTTGCTTGAACATACCATGCATGGGCTTGGTATAGAAATACCTTGACCTGCAAACATCATCCTTTAAGGATGACTTTAACTTATCTGTATCACTGCTAGCAAGCTTGTATTAAGACAGCCGGTTTGGTGTAGTGGTTAAGGCACCAGGCTAGAAACCAGGAGTCCGTGAGTTCTAGTCCTGCTTTGGGCACAAAGCCAGCTGGGTGACCTTGGGCCAGTCACTCTCTCTCAGCCCCAGGAAGCAGGCAATGGCAAAGCACTTCTGAAATCTTGCCAAGAAAACTGCAGGGACTTGTCCAGGCAGTTGCCAGGAGTCAACACTGACTCAAAAGCCACCCCCCACCCCAAAAAAACGTATAAAATGAAACAATTCTATAAATGTGAAAAATCCCTATTGTCTTGAATAACAGTGAAAGAAGGCTTGCAAAAATAATCATAGGGGAATATAATGTCGAACAGATAAGATATTTATATGCCAGTGGGAGAGTTTGTGTGATTTGTAATAAATAATGTTAGCAGCTAACTGACTCTGGCTGATCTTGAGAAAAGCTAAGCAGAGGTAAACCTGGTTAATATTTGGATGGGAGATATTAAATGCTAGGAAATCCCAGAACTTTAGGCTAGGCTGGGAAGTTGAAAAAACATCCGAGAAGAAAGTAAGGACAAATTACTTCCATGTTTATGCTAAGTTGATACTTGGATGTGTCCTTGAAGTCATCATGATTCAACTCAACTTGGAGGAGTGTGTGTGCATATGCATATGCATATACATGTATGTGTGCTCTTAAGGAAAAATATCAGTTTTTTAAATGTTCAATATTTCAGCTGTTCAGTATTTCAATACATCTATGTAAACAAAGGTCTATTGGAAGGAATTACAACCTAAGAAACAATGATAAAATCTTTGCTTAATTGTTGGGTTCTTCAAACCTCTTTGCTCTTGTGTTATTTTTTTTCAGGCAAAGCAATTTCCCATACTGTTAAATGGGCAGCAGGACTAATTATCAGAAATTGGTTGAATGGTTTTTCTGATTTCTTTAAGAACTTTTGTCTAAAAAGAAAGACTAATTGGTGTTACCAGCAGAAAAGATAATATGTACCCATCTGATGACAGCTTGTCCAAAACATTCTAGGTAGATGATTTCTTCACTATTCTATCAAATATTGCTTTGAAAGCCTTTAGATAAATCTGGTGGGACAATTTGGGATCTGAATTCAACAAGTCCTGTTAGAACTTGTTTTAAAGCCTTTTCAACCACAATTAAGAATGGTTCAGGACAATCATTCATAGATGGTACTACATTCTATTAAATATTTTTGCTTGCTTGCTAAACGTGGGGTTTGTATTTTTGGCAATCTGAACTCCCAGAGCAGATATAAACTACAAGTAGTCCTCGACTTAGAACCATTCGTTTAGTGACCATTCAAAGTTACGATGGCACTAAAAAAAGTGTCTTATGACCAGTTGTTGCACTTACGAACGTCACAGCATCCCTGCAGTCACGTAATCAAAATTCAGGCACTTGGCAACCGCCATGTATTTACAATAGTTGCAGTGTCCCGGGTTCACATGCTTGCCATTTGCAACCTTCCCAGCTGGCTTCCAACAAGCAAAATCAATGGGGAACCACATGAGTCACTTAATGATTATGTGATTTGCTTAATGACCATGTGATTCACTTAACAACCAGTGCAAAAAATGTTGTAAAATTGGATGCAGTCCCATGATGCCTTGCTTAATGACCTCAGTGCTTAATGACAAATTTTCCGGTGCCTATTGTGGTCATAAATTGAGGACTATGGACATCTATGATCAAATGACCCTTAGGGATCCCTCCTTGATGTTCTTAAACATAGAAATGGTTGGGTTTGATTTGACACATGAGTGGGAAGGGCATCTTTTCTTGACTGAGAGCTGCATTCTTCAGAGGTCATCTGCTAAAGATTGCAAGGGTCTCCTTAAGGGGAGTCAAAAAAGTCAAGATGTTAGCCACAACTGCATGACTAAAGTCCTGACCCTTTTTAACATAAGACACATAAAATAGGAGAGGGGCTTTGATTGTAAGGGTACAGCCACCATTTTAACCTTTTTGATCCCCCTCTGTGGACACCCTAGGATGGCTGGATAATGGATGGAGCTGAAGCAGGCAGTCAGTGGCTGGAGTCCAGCCTGGTTGGGAATCCCCATTTTTTTCTCTAACAACTTTTTTCTATTATTGTTAGAGTTGACTTAAGCAGATTGACAAACTGTCAGCTTGGATGCTTTCAGATGAACAGCTCTGTGTGCTAATCAAGCATGGGTCTTCTATTGTAAGTTTCCCATGGAATTGTAATTAAATTTCCACACTGCTGGGAGATGTTGTGCGTTTTCACTTTGAACATTTAATTGTGCCTGGCTAGATAGCAGCATCTAGCTGATTTCAGCAGGACTAAACTTGGTTAGTTTTTCCTCCCCCCATTTCCCCCCACAACAGCCTTATGAGGTAGGCTGGGCTGAGAGATGGTGACTGGCCTCAAGACACTCCCAGAGGGGGTGTCATGACTGAGGGCAAACTCTCCCCATTCCTAATCCAACACTTGAACCACTGCATCACACTAGCCATCAGGGTTTCTTCTGCATCACTGGAGCTAGGAATTAGCCAGGTGAAAACAGCAGAAGTATAAAAATCACTGCCTGCTTAAGTTTTAAGCATTTAAAAAGCACTTGGGGTTCATTCTTGGAAAGAGTGACATACGCACACACACACACACACACACTGCACAGTTAATCCGGAAAAGAAGCCCCGCTCCTTAATTCTAAGCTTGTGATGACAGACTGCAGGTGTATTTGTCGTCTGCACACACTCAGAGGCCGTTTTCTTCAAATATACAATATGTCACTTTGGTTTGTTTTAAAACAAAAAACGAAGAAAAATAGCATGTCTCAAGGTAGGAGGGGAGGGCGTTTCACTAAGGCAGCTGAAGGAGGAATATGGATCCCATCCAGATGGTGCAGAACTATGGCCAGCCAGCTGCTCCACTTGGGTATGTCTCCTGATGTCCTTTGAACCACGAGACTGGATCAAGCAAAAGAGGCTTGATCTAAACCAAGACTAGATCTGGAAATCCAGAATAACTTTGCACAGGCTATATCATCTCTAAAATAAAACAAGGAAACTGTAACCCCCACACAATACCTGTGCAAGTTATCCTGTTCTCTCTTCAATGCCCTTCCCTCTGCAATCATGGATGGTAGATATCATTAGAGGCCCCTTTCGCCCAGAAGATGCCCCGTGCCTCTGATGAAATCAAAACCTTAGAACATGTCTTCCTGCAGTGCAGATTTTTACAAGGGCTCCCAACTAATTCAACCCTTAATAATTAGATTGCCTGGCCATTCAGACCAAAAGTATTTAGGATTTTTCTTAAGGACAAGGCCCTGAAATCACATATAAATTCGGTGCCCAAGCCATTAGGCCTCACTATGTTCAGACTGGACAGCAGAAGGTGGTGATTTACTTAATTAAGGAGATTTTATTGTATTCTCCATTTGCATTTGGTTGTTTTAATTTTAATTTTTACAGTCTGGTCTTAGACTGTAATAAAATGTTCATTCAGAATATGGAAGTCCAACTGTGACCATCAGCAGGGGAGTCCACGCAGGGTCTTTGTGTGTGTCAAAAAAGTCAAGAGGGCAGCTACAACAGCATGATCAGTGCCCTGCTCCTTTGTAGGTGTGTTGTGATTGGCATATAAAAGAGGCAGGGCTTGAATCATACACCATTGTGGGCACCATCTTGACTCTTTGGACCCTCCCTAGGTGCCCCTGCTAGGTGGATAGGCAGCATTTCTAATGGCTTGATATGTTTATTTGGTGCCATAATGATGCTGACTTTTATTAACATTTGTTAACAGTTTGCTATACTGTAACATTCTTTATCTAAACATTATGAAAAGAACGTGGAAGACGATCAATCTGAAGGGAATTATTTGCAGAGCAGAGTGGAGACAGAGAAACAGTGACTCACATAATAGCTTGCAATCCCATTCACAATCTTGTTACTTAAAACAGCTCTTTTCTCTAGATCGCTTGTGTATAGCAGAGGGATCTTTGAAGCAATCCAGATTCCTGTGTGGGGTATGCACTGACTTGGGTTTGGGTTTTTTCCCCTCAAAGTACCATAGCTAATGACTTTCCAGAAATGCACCATTATGGTCAAGCGTAAGGAGGTGGTAGAAATCTAGGGTACAACCCAGCAAGTTTTGGGAACAGCCTCTTGGGGGCTGCCCTGCAGAAGAGACCACATACTTTGGGGATTGAAGAAGAGCCATGCTTGACTCCTTCGCAAGTGACGTGCATTTCTTTGGACACAGATTATGCTTATATTGCTTAAGCCAGTGTTTCTCAACCTTGGCAGCTTGAAGATATGTGGACTTCATCTCCCAGAATTCCCCAGCCAGCATGGCTGGGGAATTCTGGGAGTTGAAGTCTACATATCTTCAAGCTGCCAAGGTTGAGAAACACTGGCCAAGTTCAGTGTTTCCCAACCACAGTAACTTTAAGACGTCTGGACTTCAAGTCCCAGAATTCTCCATCCAGCATGCTGGTCTAGATACTCTTCCTTTACTGCTCAGTTACCTTTTATAGGGTGACTTGATGCAATGAGACCCGGGGGTGGATATCCATAGGCAGAAAACAGACATTTTAGCAGCGGCTGCTTTTCCCTTTCCTGCCAGCCAAAGCCAAAAAGTTCTTCTGCACATCTCAGTGAAAGAGAGAGATGTAAAGAAGACCCCTCATTTATTGCATCTGAGCACCCTATGGATCATACACAAAAATTACGGAGATTTCCTAAATTCTTCCTTCCCCATTGCTTCTTTTGACCTGTTCCAGATGTCTTGCCCTCATTTTGCTCTTAACTTTTTGCTAACTGCTACAACGGCTCCTTGCTTGTAGGTAGGATCTACCCCAGAGAAAATAAATTCTGTGCAGAAAAAGCGAAGTATTTGGTGGAGCTGAGATCAGCTTCTAGGGAATGCATCTGTGCATTTCCTGGAAGTGTTACAGAATTCCGTTTTGTCTTCCAGGGACATCCCAATCTAGTCAATAGCCTTGGAATTCTTAGTTGATCCCTCATCCAAGTTCTAATCACTATGCATCTATTTTGTGTGTTATATCTAAAGCATTCACTTCTACATCCCTAGTATAAAAGAATTATTTGTAAGAAGAAGCCACTTCTTCTTTGGATCTTTCTATTTCCAGCAGGTCTTTCTACCTACGAAACACAGCATGAAGATACCGTGCTAACCATTTTAAAAGAACGTATCCTCATGATATCACCTTTGTTTCATTCCCAGTTTGGTTTGTAAGCTGGATTTTGGTCATAAGATGTCAGATTCTTTAAAAAAACCCACCCAATCCCCAAATTTAGTAGTCAGAAGTTGAAGTTATAAATCCTGCACTTCAGTTCAGTTCCCTCCAAGTTCCCTGTACTACTTGGGAAGAGGAAAAGAGAGAATTGTCAAGACCCCTTTGATTAAAGTTAAATCTGTGTCTGAAATTCTGTGCTTATTCACCATATTCCCTTCGGAATACTAATGAAGTTAAATTTGGGACTATTTAAGACAGCGTGTTAATTTTTTCTTTGTTTGGTAATTTTTGTTTTTAACAAGAAGCTGTGATTACGAGTGGGTGGAGGATAGAAAAATACACGAACATTCTGAGTACAAATATTTAAAACAAATAATTGTGCCCAGCTGGATGGGTCTTAAACAGAATATGAAATGGCCAATTAGCATTCTCTACCCATGCATTGAAGAATTGTGTCTTAAAAATTAAAAAAGAAAAAAAAGGCACCTTCATCTTCAATTAGTTCAGGAGGCACAGCAGTTTTTTAGCTTTGATTTGGGTTATGTGGTCATGCAATTTTAATTAGGAGAGCTAACAGGGTTGAGACTTGATATTTTAATTTATTTTTTAAATATAAGAAAGCAAAACCAACTACTGTCTGAAAATGGAACATGACTAATTGGACTACCTTTCTTCTTTAAATAAAGAGAATCTTTGGGTTAATCAAGTGTTAGAGTTGTTTGCAATCTTTCTATCTGTAATTATGATTAAAGGAAATCTCCTTCAAGTTGAACTGAACCCTTAGTGACTTGATGTATTGCCTTCTCCTTGAGTGTTGGGGATTTTTTGCTTCTCAGTTTGGCCCTGATATTTCCCAGAGGTCTCCCATAAAAATGCTGACCGGGCCTGAATATAGAACTCCCTGGAAATGGTCGTTTTATGATTGGCTTTTGAGTGGAATGACTGGGAGTCAGGATTATATCAAGCACACACTCGCAAAGCAGCTTTATGGATGCTAAGCTTGACTGAGCCTCATATCTTAATCACTTTTTTGGATTAATTATTTATTGGGTGTTTGGTTCCCCCCCCCCCCCAAAGTACCATAGCTAATGACTATGTATATTGGAGGGATTAAGACCCTTCGGACTGGCAAGGTTTTACTATATTCGTTTGGGTGAGTCTCTGCCTCCTTAAAAGACGATGGTGTAAATTTAATCTTAAACATTTTGAAAGTATATGATTTTTTGGGGGGGGGGACTATGCAGCAAAAGGGTGCTTAGTATATGGATTTGGGAAAGTTAATAATGGATTAAGGGGCCAGAGAAATTTGGAATTATAGTTTTGAGTTTATTATAATATATCTTCTCATGGGGAGATGGTGATTGCTTTTCTTTATGATAAGGAGACCTTGAAGGTTGGACATTACAGGGAGCCAGAGGACGAAGAAAATGGAGCAAAAATCCTTAGTGCAAACTTTTGAATACCTTTCAGCCAAGTTACTGGGTAAAGTGGATCAATTGCTTGAGAAATTGGAGAGAATGTGCTTTAATGAAGTTGTAAAGCAAGAGCAAGTTGTAATGGATGTTTATGAAATTAATTTGAAGCAAGACTTAAATGTAATGCAAACAGATCCAATGGATGATTTATCCTCTAAAGGAGATGAACAGAGATTAAACCAGGAAATTGATCTGGATTTTTTTCTTCTTCTTCTGGATATACAAAAGAGCTCTGCTAAGGTTTGGAAAGACCTTTTTAGAAGTGACAAATAAAAGGGTAAATTTTATCTAATGGACATGCGAAAGACATTCATTGTTAAAGTTCTGAAGGGGTTTTGCTTGGATACACAGGCGATCAGCAAATTACCTCTGGGACTTTTTTTTTTGAAGGGGTTAAAGAATAATTTTAAAAATTCAGAGAAGGTTTACAAGGTTGGCTTGCTTAATCAGGGCTAAAAGAGGAAAATAGTTCTATCTGGCTGCCCTTACTGGATTTTTGCTACAAAGAATGATTGATGAAGCATTTGGATTTTGGTTTTTTGTTACTTAAGAGATGAGTTACAGGGAGAAGAGAAATTATGTTTTATTTAGAGATGGTGACAAGCTAATAAACCTGTTTTTACCTGATGAAGGGGGAAATTACTTTTTCTTTTTTTTCTTTTCTACACTCTCTCCCCCTTTTTTGTGTTTTTTTGTAGTTTGTATTGACTTTTATTCTTTTCATGTATAATTCTTAATAAAATTATTTGAAAAAAAAATGCTGACTAGGCCCAACCCTACTTAGCTTCCCAGCCCAGACCAATTTGGCCAAATGCTTACTCCTGTGCCTTGTTTTTTTTAAGGTGATCAATTTGTACCAGACCTTTTCATCTCAGGGCCAGACTGGATGTGATGGGATCAGCAAAATAGTTTATTGTTCCCAGCAAGGTTGCTGCACCTAATGGTACTAATAAGAGGTGTGTAAGAGAAGAAAGGAGTTGAAACCTCTTCTTCTCAGCAGTACTTTATTCTGTCATTGTTGCAGGGTTATTTTCTCACTGCTGAGTCTGGAGGTTTTCTGGTTAGGAAGGAAAAAAGGTCAGAAGCGTGTGAAGAATATCTGTTCTCCTTCCCCATGTGCTCTGTTAGTTGCAAATGTGGGCATTTCTCCTTGCGTCCCCTTCTATTTGACCCAAGTCAAGCAGCTCCTGTCACATCGATTTTGGGAGATGTCAGATACGGGGTGTCTGCATATTGGAAAGGGGAGTAGAGAGACTAGACTAGAGTAAGACCTCCAGTACTACAGTATTCCAACCTACACAGGCCCAAGTGAGAAACCGCTACAAATCCCACATTTTTAGGAGGGTCGAGGGGCGGAGGCTGAAGCAAGAAGGTCCTGCTTTTCTGTTACTGTATAGCGTTGTTTCTCAATCCTGGCCACTTGAGGCTGTGTGGACGTCAACTCCCAGAATTCCCCAGCCAGCAATGCTGAAGATCAAAGTAAACGTGGAAGCTGAAAACCAATAAATCAAACTCCAGAAGATATAAGGGTTCTATTGGCAGCTCAACGTTTTCATAGGAAGTCATCATGATGATGAAGGCAACAGTGCCCATTTGGTTTAACACCTTTGCACAGGCGTGTACAAATGTCTATATATTCAGGCTGTACAGTATTTGGGTTCCAAAGCAAAAAGTTGCTTCAGAGCCCAAAGAGGTCCTCACATTGCACCTCTTGGCAACTGTGTCTTCTCCTGGGATTGTGCTGTTGTCTTCACAACAGCAGAGTGACAGCGGCATTTGGCTTAAGGAGTTGACAGATGCCATGTGCACATTCCCATGTGCTCCAAAGCCCCATTTTGTTTTTGAATCCAGAGCATTGCCCTGCTCTAATATGTGTAGATCTTTCTGTGTGCAGGGAATCCTTCACTACCTGTGTTCCTAACAAAGTTGTCATAGGGCGTGGTCAAAAAAGCCAAGATGGTGGCTGTGATGATGCAGTTGAAGCTCCACCTGTTTGTTATGTGCCTGACACATTAAATGTGCAGAAAAATGGGTGGAGCTTCAGTTGCATTGTTGCAGTCACCATCTTGACTTTTTTGACTGCACCCTGTGGACACTGCTGACTTCTATTCATTGTACACATGTTAACTCCATTAGCCACTGAATACTATGTATGTCAGGGATCCACTTTGTTCATCCTATATCCTACTGCTATAATTATATTGTGTAAATAGATGTTCCAACAGGTAAAATAAGTAATTTCATTAAGTTTCAGTGAATGGTTTTCATTGCATTTTCAGGCACAGAAAGTAATAGGGTAAAAAATGCCTGCAAGTAAGTAACGGATTGCCTTTTGCAGAAATAACAGTGAATTAAATTCATTTACTTCTGACTTTAGTGTCATAGAAATAAATGTAGGAGGGAAAAAGAAAAGGAAAGTAGAATCTTTTTATATACATATACATATTAAGTATTTACTAGATTAGTATTATTCTATGTCACTGAATACCAGCCTTGAAGGTAAATGTTGATTTGGAAATGACTGCATGACACAAATGCTCAGTTCTTGTATAGTGTCAGCCTTACCAGGTAGAACAGACAGGAAACACAGCCAGATAAGCTAATTCTACTTTATTGTAAAGCTACATTAACAGAATCTTGCAAGTCTGAAAGTACAGTTCTTCTGCCGTCTCCTTTACAGCCCAAGAAACTAGGGAGGGTCCCTTCTGAGCCTCTTGCCCCACCCACTATCCGGCTATGGGCTATGCTGTCTCTTATCTGGCCATTCCCTCCCAAGGTCTTTCCCACATGCCATTACATCTAGGCTGGATTCAGGCATCAGGTTCAGCCCTGATCTCTTTAATTATGGTTTACTAAATAAACCACCATTGCCTAGCTTTGGGCAACACCCTATGCCATAAAGTAGGATTTACAAGCCCCAGCAACTAGGTTCAGGCAAGAGGCTATGTCAGAACCAAACAAACTACTTTTTAGCTTGGGATGATGGCTGAACCAAACCTGAAACAAGAATCAGGGTTTAGTTTTTCCTTTATATGTATCTTTTAAAATGTGAATGATTATTTGACATCGCACTGGTGGTGGTGAACACTTCCCCTCCACCCTAAAATCATGAAGGGATGATTTCAACCGCAATTTTCAGAGAAGGGTTAAACCAGGACAATGACTCACACCTCAGTATATAGTAAACAGCTGCCTGACCAAGTATGTTCATACAATGCACAGCTCGCTCATGCATAAGTCTGAATAATGGATCATGAATCAGAAAATGGACAAAACATACAGGCCAGCCATAGGCAGAGAGGACAATTAACATTACACCCTTTCCTGGAAGTAAATTTTATTAGCAAAGTGGGTCTTTTGGGAAAACATGAAAGTTGCTGCACTGCAAACAACATGAAGATATGTGGTTTTACAAAATAGTTGGCGGTGGGGGGAATCAGAAGTTATAAGAGAATAAAAACATCAGAGAGCAGATGAAACAGACTAGCCAGGTTTTGATTCAAAAGGAATTCATCAAAAGAAAAGGAAGATGTTTATACAGATGGGAGAAACAGAGGGAAATGAAGAAACTTAGTCTCTTGTAGCTGCAGCGAGAGTTTTGAAGGGATTTAAAAGAGGAGAGCTGATCAATAAGCCACCATCTAATCAGGATAGATGATATGATATACAAGACCCAACAAAGAGACTGATATGTATGATGGCTCTGCAGGGCTTTGGATTTGACTCCAAAAGATGCTTTGGAGTATGAAGGAATGGGATGTTGGCAACTCCTGAAAACAGCTGGGGCATTTTGTTTGTACCCCTGGAAGCCCCAAGGCATCTTTTTGGAATCAACTACAAAGCATTGCAAAGTCCTCAGATGCAGATGGGGAAAGGGATGGTCAGGTTTGGGCTTAAAATTCCAGAAGTGTAGAAGAGCCGATATGAACTTGAATTTTGTACTTGATAAAATGATGTTGTAGAGAAGGGCAAATGCGAGGTATGGAACTGCTATTGTGCAGCATCAAATCACGAGATAATCATCTTGAGGCTTTTCTGCAGGTAATAACTGAGGATGTGTGTATGTGTGTGTGTTTGATGGTTGATATTTCTCAGGATGGCTTTTGATGGTTCGTGGTTTGCGGCTGTAAGTGTTTGAATACATCCCATTTGTCTGGGTAGTGAACTGGAGAAAACAGCTGAGAGGCAGCTAGAAGATGAAAAAGAGGTCTTGATGTTTTGCAGTTGGAAAGAAATAGCCTGGGAAAGTAGAATCTTATATTTGCTATAGGAGCAAGCTGCTTTATGGACAGTTAATAAATACAGTAAACCCTTGCTTTAACAAAACTTGGTTTAGCTGAGTTTGGATCCAACAGACAATTTTTTCCATTCAATGTCCATTAAATCAGTGGTCTGTCCATTAAATCAATGGTCTGTCCATTAAATCAAAGACTTGTCCATAAAATATGCAGTAGGGGATTGTCTATTACATTGAGGTTTTACTGCAAATGACAGCATTTACAGCATTTGACACAGACAATGTATTTTGACAAAAGTGACATAAATTCAGATTTAATGGGCTTTTTCTGGTGTGGTCTGTTAAATCATGGTTTTATTTTATCTTTATACTTGGCAGCTATCCTAAGTTCAATTTATATATTAATTTTAACAAATTAATCAATAATTGTTACCATTGGTATCCCATCATCCCCCTGGCTTTATTATGCCAGAATTAGGGAAATCTCATTGAATTGAATGGTGGAGAATTTAGGACAGATAACATACTTCATTGGTAACACATTCAACCTGGATGACTTAAAGGGGATTTGAAGGAAACAGTGAGATGAAACACTAGTTATCATGGCCAGATCCTTGTGTCTTGCTTCTTATTGGTCACCCTGAGAACAAAATGCTGGGCTAGATAAGCCAGGTTCTTCTTATGTTCTTAAAGATGTCTGTCTGTATATCTGTTAACTATCTCTGTCTGTCTGTCTGTCTGTCTGTCTATCGTTACAACTTACCGATTTGATAAGTCACAGAGAAATCAAATTATAGTTCATGCCCTGTTTTACTAACTTCTTGCTTGCATTGTTTGTTTTCTCCCTGGATTCAGCCGCGCCCTTCCTTTGACAAGTCATTCCCTTTCAAGACAGCCCTTGTCAGACTCCTGTTGTGTCACTAGACCTGTGTGAATCTCAAAGGGCAAAGCTTAGTCATGAAGGAAAATCCCTTGGAGGTTGTCACAGATGCAAATCGGCTGAGGAAAGGAATGTCAGAAAGTTGTTTGGGGTTAATGAGATACTGATAAAAATGGAAGTGAAGAATTTAAATATAAAATAGGAGGCAGATTAGGTGTAAAGCATCTTTACCCTTTCACAAGTTACTAAAATAAATTTGGAAAAATACTTTTAAGCTGTTTAGCCCACTGCCGGCAAAAGTGTCTATTTGAGAGTCTCACACTCTGATGGGGAAATAACTCCTCCAGATGACCCAGATAGGGAGCCAAGTGCAAGAAGAGTGGATTTTTTTTTCTTTTTCAGCTATTCAGAATTACAGTAGGTGGCCACTAGAAGCCATAATCACACATGACATCAACACCCAATGACACAATTTGGGTACTTTTGTGTTATTTGCTTGATGATGTCATGGTACATTTAACATCACTTGTCCCTCCCCTTCCCATATGATAGTGACTGCCCCTCCCCTCCCCTCCTGTGTGTAGGTGTTGTGTCTACTGTGAGGGTAGGCAGCCAAGGGAAGGCTTAGGAAGTTGTCTCTTTGTGATGAAGCTGTGGGTCATGTCAGATGAAGTTTTGATGGGCATATTTGTCAAATGTAAAGCCAGTAAATTCAAAAGTGTAACAATGTACCCTTTTGCTCTATATCTACATATACTTCTGGGTGTGCTTCTTGTCTATACCTCACAAGGCTGACATCAGTCTTGCAAGTCTGAAAGTACATATCTCCCCCCTTGCCTTTACAGTCCAAGAAACTAGGGAGGGTCCCTTCTGAGACATTTACCATACCCTCATTCCTTCTGTGGACTCAGCTGCCCCTTGTCTGACCATTGTCTAGTCTGTGGTTCTTCCTCTTGTCTCCCAATGTCATTCCCACATACCATTTACACCATTTGTGTATATCTGCATATGCTTGGATGTTATAACAAGGAAGGATGAATGTATGAGCCCCATGGTTGTCCATAGGGGATGGCAAAAATGTCAGTATGGTGACCGTGACATCACCACTGAACCCCAGTCCCCTTTTTACATGCATCTCTCACTCCTGTCAAAAAGGGGTGGGGCTTTGAATGCAGCTGCCATTTTGATTTTTTGACCTCTTCATGGATGCCCTTGATAAGACTGCAGAATACTGTTCTGCCTGCAACATATTGCATATAAATTTAGCTCAAATTGTGGCTTAACTATCCTTTCATAGTGCAATTCCCATGCGCCCCTATTTTAAGCTATTTTGAAATCCAGTGGAACTAATTTCTAAATAAACATACACAGGAATGTCGAATAAAAGTAAAATTATAGTGGAGTCAAGCAAGGGGTGCGAGGTTTCCCCTCCTTTTTTTTTATTCTAAATAAAGCTTAACTTTGTTGTGCAACATTCCTCATTAATATAAAGAAAAACTTATTTTAGGGTAGGTCAAAAATGTAAGTGGGACTGCTGGTTGTAGCACTAATACTGGTGACGTATTTGCATCTGTGTCCATCCTTGGCAATATCCTCTGTTACGTGTTGGGCAACGTTTTTTGGGGAATGAATATAATGTGTGCGCCAATATTTTAATCATGTGGATAAAATTGCATTTGGTGCTGAAAAATAGTGATCGTGATACAAATGTTCTGCTTTCAGTGCATACAATTTTAAATACGTATTTTGTCTTTTTACTTTTTTTTCCAGTGGTGCATTTTCTGAAGTAGTACTGGCTGAAAACAGGAGTACTGGAAAACTTTTTGCAGTTAAGTGCATCCCAAAGAAAGCCCTGAAAGGGAAGGAAAGCAGCATAGAAAACGAAATTGCCGTTCTCCGAAAGTAAGCATTTACAACATCATTTATTTTATTATGGTTCTTTTAACTATAATATAAGGGCCTCAACAGCAGAACTCAGATTGTTCTCTGAGCCCACTTCAGATGAGCCGTGACATCTCCCTAGAGCATCTAGAGAACTGATGATTCATGTGGTCTATTCAAGCAAGTTATATGACATTACTTTTGTTTTTATATTGCAAGAGATGAAGGTATGCACATATAAAAGCTGTGAGTTATTACTTATTTCATCTAATTTGTGTTTTGGTCTACTTGCCTTAAAAATTAGTTCATCATTTAGTCTTGTGTATTTAAATCAATATAAATAAAATGATGGAACAGAAATAGATAGTAACGTCCAACATATTTGGGAAGACAGACATTGGATATGATCTTCTCTAACGGGATAGGGAATGGTCACCCATGTTGGTAAATGTGATCAAGTCTCTGTTTTTTTTGGACAGATTAGTAGGTGAACAGTTTGATCTATGGACAGTTTCTAACCTATGCATGAATGAATAATATTTTTTATCCATCCCAGGAGACTTACAGACCAGGAAGGTTTTCTGATGTCCTTGGATAATTTTCCAAGTTCTAAAAATGCTGAGGCCCTAGTTGATACCAAGAGTTAGGAATTGTGGGGGAGTTAAGAATAGCCATGTCATAAAGTCATCTAATACTTGGGAGGAAGACTAAGACAGATCTGGACAAAATATTGAGACAACACACTGACAACAAAGACATGTATTGTCAAGGCTATGGTATATATTTTAATATATAACTAGGAAAGCTGGATTATCAGAAAAGTTGAACAAAGCATCATTGATACCTTTAAACTGTGGTGCTGGAGAAAATTGTTGAGAATACCCTGGACTGTAACAAGGACAAATAATTCAATACTAGATGAAGTGAAACCAGACTGCTCACTTCATTAATAATGAAGCTGAAGCTTAAATATTTTGGACCCATAATGCAACTATAACTGTTACTTGCAAAAACTGAAGACACTGGAAAAGGAGTCCTTTAGAAGACAAGAAGTAGCTAGCTAGATATTATCACTAATAACTAATATTATCACTAATAACAGCATGAACTTAAAAGAACGCAAAGAAGCCATTCCTAATAGACAGTCCTGGTGAAATGGTGTCTGTTGAGTCAAAAGTAATACATGGCAAAGTCCAATTTGGATCTTCTGACCTTATGGTGAAAAAAAAGTGTGTATGTGTGTGTGTGTATGCTTTTAAATTTTGGGGACAGAATGGTACAAAAGGGACTTCTTCCATCCCATGAGGCTAAGCTTTGAAATAAATTTGCCAAGAGACATGACTCAGGTTGGACCACAAAGTATGCAGATGACACTGCTCTGTGTTCCATCTGATCTGAAGGGTGTGGTGGGAAGGCTGCATTGATGCCCAGAGGCAGTTTATGGTTGGATGAGGATAGGAAAGCTGAAGCTACATCTTGATAAGGTTAAAGTGTGGATTGGCAAGCCTGTTGATTTGAAGGGAAATATGTAACTTGACCTGCAGACACTGTTCTGAAAAGTCAAGTATGCCCCCTGAGGATGCTTCTAGTTTTACTGGTAGTTGAAGGGCCATCACAGGAGAAAGATAAGGATTTATTCTCCATAGCACCTGAGGGTAGGCAAGAACCAACAAATGGGAACTTTACAGAGGGACTTCCAAATTCAAAATGAGGAAGAATTTCCTAAAAGTGAGAGCTCTTAAGCAGTGGAACACCCTGCCTCCAGGAGACATGGGAGCTCCATCACTGGAGGTTTTCAAGGAAAGGTTGAACATTTGTCTGAGGAATCCTGCCCTGGGCAAATGGTTAGACTGGAGGATCTCCAAGATCCCTTCCAAACTATTATTCTGTGATTCTAACAGTGTTTCTTATCAGCTCTGAAAAGATAATCAACTCCTGGGTGTATATGAACAAGTCAGATCTTGCCTTAGTGATTTTTACTTGGATTCCTTCCAGGCTGTATTACTTCAACATACCTTTGCAAGACAGTTTGGAAACTTCTGTCACCATAGCCTTGTGGCAGCAAGGTTTTTGTGAGAGTTAAGCAATGGAATGTGGTAACACCTGTTTTGCACCAGTTGTTTCTTAGCCCCATGTGAAATGCTGGCATAAGCATTTACAATTCTAACCACTTTGGGACCTGGTTGTGTCCATCTGTACAAGTCCATTCATCCATTGACAAACAGACTTATCAGAAGCAGCATCTTTCCATTGCCCGGCTTATATTTGTGGAATATACAATCACCCTTCATGTTGTGTAATTCCATGTATAGATCTTTCCTTCAGCTGGGATCTTATAAATAGTTTTCTGAGAATTTTTACTAATGTTCATTTTTCAAGAGGCAAACCTGTGTCTATTTTTAAGAATGGTTGTATGTATTCATTCATGTTACTTACAGTATATATGAATATCTGTAGGTATGATAGATAGACAGACCCAGTATATACAAACACAAAATATATAAATAATATGTTATTTATAGTTATTATAGTTATTACTTCTTTATTGCTTGTTTATTGTCCTGAGAGAGCCTTTAGGTTACAGAAATCTATTACAAAATAAAGTATTACACATGTACAGTGACAGATACATGATCCTTATGCAAAGGAGGAGACATTTTTGGTGAAGCTCCAGTGAACTTTGTAGGCTTAACAATGACAATTATGACATTATAGCTGTTCTCCCCAACTCTGGTTTTGTAGACAACCCTCAATCTTCTCAAAACAGCTCTTCTAAAACAGTTCTTGAAACCAGTAACTAGGATTATTAACTCCTTCTTTCCCCCAACTTCCACAGATGTTTTCATATGGCTAAGATACAGGCAGAGAGGTGCCAAATTTGCCTGCATAACCAAAACGTTTCTCAAAAATGCCTTAACGCCTTCAACAGACTGCTTGTGGTGATGCAAACATTCAGTTACGCTGTCAGGCCCTACCCTAAATGTCTGACTTCTAAATAAAAACTCTAAATCTCTGCCTGGACAACTGTACAGTAAAAACAAATACCATCTACTCTTACAAGTCATTAAACGATCTCTGGGGCTGTTCTGACTGGGATCTCATCCACCTTTTTATTTTCTAGCAGCATTATAGGGCAGAATCTTTGCTAGCGTTCATCACATACATCTCCCTGAGCCTAGGAATATCTAGTTTCAGATCAGAATCTGTGCTATTGTAATTTAAGTAGGTCAGTTGTTTCAATGGAAAATGTGAAACATGGAGATGGTGAGAAGAAATGAGAAGCAGCCCACTTGATTTCATGTGATTTTGAGCCAGTTCCCCAATAATTTAAAAAATGGCTTAGGTTGGTTGCACATTGGATATATAACCAACCCTTGGCTTCTGTGCTGGAGAACACTTCAAAGACTATATTTGCAATGGGTCTCTTCCACGATGGACTTTTCTCAGCATGAACATTCAGTCAAGAGATGCATAAAATAGTAGTTAAGCAGCTACTCAGTGGGATGAAGCCTTCTTGAAAATTCATTCAGTATCGTTTTCCTCTACAGGAGCTTATTAAATACAGAGAAATCAGGTTTCCTTTGCCCTTGTCATTGTGGCATGCCAACCCATGCCACACTCAGCTGAATACATGCTACAGAGCTAATGGTGGCTTCTTCGAAAATGTGCACATTTTATTTTCAGGCAAGATTCAAGATGTGAACCTTTCACCTCTGCTAAGTAGATATTCTCCAGCCAGCCTTGAGTTGGTAGGAATCTAAACAAACATGGGATTTTCTGTTCCCACCGATGATCACTAGGGAAGTACATGGAATGGAAAATGTGTTTTTGTTTCATACACAAGACATATTGTGTTTTGGAAGCTCTGCCAAACCATTCTGGGTGGGCTGTAGCTTGGCAGTGCCAAAACCTGGAGCATTTTGGTTGTAACAGGTTCCAGCCAAGACAAAATCTGGAGGGGTCTTATGGGAGGTAAGGCTCCCCCTCTTTCTTCTTCTCCTCCACATGGCAGAGGTATATTAGCAGAGGTGTACTAGTCCAGCACTAGCATCAAAACTTCAAACATACCTTTGACCTCAATTTTCCCTGAGAGCAGCCATTCAGGGACCACCTTGGCTCCTTTCCAAGGTACGTGGACTTCCATAACTTTGGGGTTCTATTAGTTGTTTCATATGGTTATACTAACCTTTATGCTCCCCTACACCCATATAATGCTCTTACCCCCCCTTTTAAGATCCTTTTAGATTCTTTTAGTGTTTTATATCTTTTAGCTTTCAAAACTTTTTTTTTATAAACTACGATGTACCTTTTATGCTTTTTAATTGACTGTACCCCACCCTCCTTATTCTGGTTTATGACCATATAATAAAGATTTGATTTGACATGGTTACCACACTGAATCCTGGGTTAACCCCCCAAATGACCACCTTGTTGCTTCTAAGGCATCTCCAAAGTTATGTCAGGTGGTTTCCTCCTCCTACAAAAAGGTTCCTGCCTTTTGTTCTAGGAACATTTTTGTTCCTAATAAGGATAGCAGGCTCAGGTCTATAATGGACTTTACTATCTCAACTATTTTTTGTGGAGTTATTTGTTTTAGAGGATATCGATTGCCTCTATCCTTTCCTTCTTGCAGAAGAGGATGTGGCTCACATCAATAGATTTTCAAGATGCATACTTTCACATATCAATAGTTCCCTTCCATTGTTTCTTCCTTTCCTTTATAGTGGATATCAATAGTTCCCTTCCATTTATCAGTTTAATATTCTACCATTTGATCTCTCCATGGCTCTGAGAGTTTCTTTTTTCTAAATATACCATATCTATTGTTGTGTTTCTCCAAGTCCAAAGTATCATTCTTCCTCTTATTGAGACAACTCTCCTCTAGGTGTGAATGTAGAAAAGCTGTTCCTCTTGATTTGTCCTGGCCAAAATATAACTCCACAATGTTGGATCTCAGCAGCCCTAGTTCACTTTGTTGCTCCTTCTTGCCTGTTGGGAATACTCCATCTGCTGACCCAACTTCCTTTTCATCCATCAATTTTCCATCTAAATCTTGATTTCTTCTGCCCTACAACTTGGAGCATCTGATTCATACAGAAGAAATTTCGTTGGCTCCTTGGGAGCCTTCCACAAGGGATTCTTTAACCCCATGCAATATCAAACCCATCACATTTTGGCTTTTCTTCTGCATTTGAACCAGTGAGTCTTCTTTCTCTCTTCAACTAAAGCATAACTTGTGACCATCTCCTTTTTTTCCTTCACTGGGCAGCCCTCCTCCTCCTCCTCCTCCTCCTCCTCCTCCTTCCTTATGAAGCATTTCAGGAAGTGCTTAGAACCCCTCTGCCTTTTAGCATCCCTGCCTTCTCACCTGGAGCCCCTCCCTTGTTTTCTGTGTTAATGTCAAAATCCTTCAACCCACGGCTACAATCCCAATTCACATCTTTTCCTGGAAAGTTGTGTTTGTGGTAGCTTACTTAGACCACATATTTTAAGTGTATCATCAGCTTCCCTCTCAAAGATTAATGTGACTCAACCAACTCTGCATAAACCTTATCTTAGTGGGGGCTTTAAAGATGTCCAAACTGGCAAGGCATGGTAACTCAAACATGAACTCTTTGCTCAGTGGAGGTGTAACGGGATGCACACATGCATTGGGTGCAGTGGGGGTGGTTTTTCAAATCCTTCTCCCACAATCCTTCCTGCCCCTTTGAAAAAAAGACAAAAAGCAAAGGCAAAATGGAGTTGTTTCTCCTCCCCTCTTTAAAAAGCCTGCATCAGAGCGGCATTTTCACACTTCTGATTGGTTCTTTCGTATCCAATTGTTGCAGGCTTCCAGTGTCTCATCCATTTACCTGAATTGATCGATCCGGTTTTCCTTGAACCCATTCAGCATCTGACTCTCTCAGAAGTGGGTTTCCTTCTCTACTGCAGGAAGGTAGAAAGTAGAGCGAGGGGCAGAAATACAGCCTCATGGATCTTGCCTGTATTTTCTTCACTTTCTCTAATGATGGAAATTTCCTAATCTGTTAAATAACAGTATATTGTGGCATCCAAATTGCAAACTGTGATTTGTGATTCTAGAATTGAAAGTAGCCATTGAGGCCCCTGAGTCCATCATCCTGCTGTTTACAGGAATTAAAACTGAAACATCAGTTGGCTATCCAGCCTCCACTTGAATACATCCAGCAAATTCCAGCTGGACTCTGCTGTCCAGTCATTTAGATATTTATTCTATGGCCCTCCCTGGAATGATAAAGGACAGATCTTGACTTGTAAATGACCACTTATCCTTGTAAATTATCCTTATAAATGACCACTTGAAATGGAGTCTGAGTAATGCAGGAGGGCTATTACTTCCTGTGATTTGAAAACTATACTTCTGTTGATGCAGCTTAACATTTTATTACATTTTATTCTATTATTTTCAGCCCACTTCTTTCAAGAACATTTTGAATGTTCTCTTTGTCTTCTAAAGTATTAACTACCCCACCTATTCTTCAATCATCTCCTAAGAAACCAAGATTTCAAAGCAAGCTCAGACTGATTAACCATCCTTTTTTCAGGAGCACTTAATCTTCAGTTTCTCATTTCAGCCATTATTGCAAAGTGTAATTTCATGAGATAGGAAATCTCATGTGTACTGGTTAAAGGCACAGGCTAGAAATCATGAGTTCTAGTCCTGCTTTAGGTCTGAAACCAACTGGGTGACCTTGGGCCACTCCCTCCCTCTTAGCCCTAGAAATAAGGGAGCCTGACAAAACACTTCTAAAAATGTTACCAAGAAAACTGCATGGACTTGTCCATGTAGTTACCAGGAGCTAACAGACTTGAAGGCACACACACATAAACATGGAAGGGTTGTTAGACTGAAAATGTGATGTCTGAACCGTATCACTGATCGCTAAGATTCACGTTGGTTTAGGAAAATGTAAGAATCAGAGATGTCCCTCTAGATTTAGGCCATTCTCCCCTCCCCTTATCCATCCTTCCAGAGAGTTCAGATCATTTGCTTCTACTTTAATTAATTCCAGTTCCCCATAATGTCCAAACTGGAAACTATATCGAATATTAACTTTAGTTATATAGCCAAAAACTATCATTTGAAGTTGGCTTTTCTGGACAGTTTAGGTTATCCAGTTGATTGGTCGAGATGATACAAATTAGGGTGATCACAAGGCAACATCTTCAAACTCTTTTCTCAGCCAAGAGCAAAGAGGGGGGTAAGAGGGGAGTGTACAAACTAAGGAACAATAGTCATATTTAATCTAGTTTCTTTTAATGTCTTGACATAGCTATTATCTCACTCTCTACATTGTACTAAGCCATGATTTGTTTTAATCATGATTTTTTGAACAAGCTTTAATAGCCTGATTACAATATTTTTAAAAATGTATGAACTACAACAGTCTGCATTGTACATTGCACTGACCAAAATCAAACAAACCACATTATAGTTTACTGCGACTGAGGAACCCAGCCATTCCTTTAGCAGTAAGTGTGGCCCACCAGACTCTGTTCTGTGTGTCAGTGTAACAAGGTAGACCAGACTAAGAAACCAGTGCCATGTAGGTCAGTACTACTTTTATTGTAACAGCTATAGTAACAAAATCTTGCAAGTCTGTATGTGCTTCCCCCTCCCTCCCTTTATCTTCATGTGAACTAGGGAGGGGCTTGTCTGAGATGTTTTCTCAAGTTACTTTCTTGGCTTGGGCTCAAGCCCTTCTTATCTAACCATTGCTTTCTTAGAAGCTCTTCCTCCTGTCCCTCAAGGCCATTCCCTCTGTACTCTGCGTCGTGGCCTTCAGAGCTCCTCTAAGCTGAGTTTATTTTTTGCCTTTTTTTTTTTTAAAGTTTTAGGGCAGGTTAAGGAGCATTTTGTATGTCTTAACATTCCTACCCCCTCCCAGAAATGGTTTTTGGACTGCAATCCTAGCACAATGTACTCCTATATCAGCTTCCTTTGTTTCCAACTTAAAGAATATTTTTGCATTTCTTAAGCGATTGTAAAATTATTTGGCTGGATATATTTGAGCCACAAATATTTGTTTGTAATAGGTCTTCGTTTATTTTTAGATTCCCTTGTCTTTGTAGCACTTCCTTGAATCTTGTTACACCATAAATAAATGGTTTAACCTATTTCTACAGATAAAATGAAATGAATCACTTGAAATCTTAAAGGACACTTATAACATCCTAATCGAAAACAGCTTCAGGCTGCTTTAATCTAATATGAGACTAGACAGGAGTAATACATAAGATATGCTTTAGACAGCAGAGATATGCTTGATATTTAATATTGGAGACCTACAAAATAATGTATTTGTACAGCAAATACTATAAGCTCCAAAATCCATAAAGTGCATAATGTAATTTATACTGTACATCATTACTTTCTCTTAAGCTGGCTTATTGAATATGTACATCTATACTTATACCTTGTATCCTTGTTTTAATTACTAACATGATCCCATGTTTAAAAATAGCATGGCATTGTAAATACAGAACAGTTTGAAAATATCTTAGGTGAGACAAACCCAGATGGGGGTGTAACTGAAGCGGAGATCAATGGGAATTCCCTAGCTGGGAATGAAAATGGAGAGCAAGTTAAGAAAAGCTGCACTAAAACAAGTGAATTGGGACAATCAAGAAACCATCATGGGCATCAGGAGGAAAGCATGAGAATTACATGTTCACAATTAATTTAGCAAGTACCTATAGTTCTATACCCATAGGGCTTCTGCACAACGTTACAGCGATGGTCACCAATGCTGCCTTTCATTTCTATATGCAAAGGCTCTTTTTGGCAACATGCTATTAGGGATTGCAGTCATACAAAAGAGGGAGGGTCTTATAGGACCTACTTGTGCCATAGGTTGCAAGTTGTTACTACTGCATTAAACAAAATGTACATGGTCGACCCTACAATATGGGAAATGGATGACCTTATGTGTGTTTTGGCCAGTGGTAGAACTAATAATTCTATTTAGTCTGTCTGCTGTTTTACAAGCATAATGATGCTGATATAGACCTTGCTCAATGAGAAACATTGGGCCAGTTGTTTGTTGTCTTAAGTCACTGCTTTCCTTGAAAGCTTGTGGCAGATTTACAGCTTGGCTGGAGCATCGAACATCTTCAGCTGTTATGATCCAAGAAGAGTATTTAATTTGGGGTGAGTGTCTGATGTTTGCATGCGACCCTCTTTCTGCATTAAAAAAAAAAAAAGCAGATGAACTTTGAAAGAGGCATATTCATTTACTTTTCCTTGTGGGATGATAATCTATCATCTTTATATACAGGATTACACCAACAGCTCAGCTCAGTAAGCTTCACAGAATTTCTGACTCGGAAGAGCCTATAAATCATGTGAGTAAATAAATATGTGAATAAAATAGAAGTATCATAAGTTATCCTAGAATACTGAGCTGTGCTGATGACAGTAGTAGAAGCAATGGAGCATAGTCTACAAACCAAGATCAAAGCCCACCAGATACTGTGAGGGCAGAGTAACATCAACAATTAAAGTCCAGCTAAAATAACAGAGACAATATTGTACATTCCGAGGATCAGACCTAGAACATAGGTAAGGGACAAGTCAATGATGGAGAAGGAAAGACTATCACAGCACTCTTTCCAGTACTTTACTGATCTCTGATGGAGGTCAGAAATGTCAAGAACCATTCGAATACCTTGGTCTTCTGGAATCCATGACTGAGCACAAGTCTCCTCAAAGGAGTTACTATTATTCCCAAGGAGTCCAACCACTGAGTCTTTCATGCCTGCTTGTCCTCCATGCTTTCACAGACCTGGAGGTTGGTTCAGGGTCAGAGGCATGAATCACAGGATCTGAAGAAGTATCCAAACCTGAACCAATACAGAGCTGGAAGGGGTTTTAGTTGGGGTGTTTCAGGTGAGAGACCATCCATCCACAGATGTGCCCCCTTCCTCTGGTGAGGATTCCCACAGAGAATCCCAGCAATGCAGTAATGTCATTCATCTACTTTAGCAGTTCCGTGGATAAGAATTAAAAAGAATAATGCCTTAGATTCTGCTAGGAATTAATTTGGGTATTTGGAGGCCAGTGGACACATGTCAGGACAAACAGAAGCTAAACATACATACAAACAAACAAACAAATCCAGCTAATGTTTGTTCTTCTGCTGGCAAGGACATGAGCAGAAGTGGCCTTTGCTTTCTAACTGTAGGACATGCCCAAGAGAATCTCCTATATTTTACTTTTAATTGTTTAAAAGCCAATCTTGCTCATAAAACCCCAGAGGCTTCTTTCCAGGAAATTCCTGAAATGCCTATGTAATTGTATATATGCCCAAGTGGGGAAAATCCCCATTGGCTGGTTGCTTGATGGGCTGCATCAGAAGGGAAGAACATCATTACAGCCCTCCCACATCTTATAGTATGAAAGGATCGGAAGTAGAAGAGGGATTTAAAACTGACTTGGAAGTTTCCAGAAGGGACCCGAAAGCTTAGTAGTGCATGCTGAACCGGAAAACAAAGCAGAGGCTACGATCATTTCAGCAGGTCTGTGTTAGCTTTTGAGTCATCTGGCGGAGAAAAAGAAGAGCTTTGGAGCATGCGACGTGAATGTGGCCCCTGACTTCGAGTCTTTAAGCAGCTGCATCTTCTCCCAAGACTACAGAGTAGCTCCTGGGAGCACACTCCTAATTTTTAAATATGCTCAACAGCCTTATGTTGCCCTTTCTCCTAGTATCTAATCAAGTGTTCTTATGCTGTTTTGTTGCATAACTTTTATTAAGATCATCAGATCTAATTGATGCCAGTCGGTGAATTAACCTCATGCTGAAATGTAAGTTAAATAAGGCTTTGGTGCTTAAAGGCTTCACTGTAGCTGCATCATGACCTTTATGGTTCAAATATATTATATATTTCATGTATGCTTATTGTTTGTTAATGATAGAGGTATGTATCTTTTTTTTCTAAGGACTACTTAGTAAAAGCGTCTGATCAAATGAAACAATGATATAATCACACTTACAATTTAGGGTTTATTTGCTCAATTTTCATTAAAAGGCTGGATGTTGTAGCCTCTGCAATAATCGAACAGACATACAGAGAGGATTTATTTAAATTAGAATAATGGATTCTTAAAAAGCAATTACTGATAGCCAATTCTGGTACTTTCTTCTGATTTCTTGTGAGAATATTATTACCTATGTAACTTAATCAGGACAGCCATGTTTCTGTTTAATGTGATTGTTGATTAACTCAGTGGGCTAATGTGCCCAAAAAACTAAAAGCAAAAAATTTACAAAATTTACAAAAATAAACTTAATTTTAAGTTGATCATTTTGTCAGATAGAGATTGCACACTGCCATTTCTTCAAGGGACCAAAATGAGTTTGAGGGATTTTCCTCCACCAAAGGAGGGGATTAAAATCTCAGTTTAGGTTAGCCCACTGGGATTCAAATATGAGCACTGTAAACCTTTGGGTAAGGCTCATAGAATCCTGCTATCTTATGTGTCACATAAAGCCTTAAATCTAAATTAAAAACATTCTGTAGAACCTGACAGTAGAATAGGCTGAGGGCCATAGAATCTACTGCTTTAACTAGCTACATGATGGTATATTCTCATCTGACAGCTTTCCAGTTGGGTTGCAAGCAAGCCTTTAACCTTGTCAGATTCCAGATCCAAACTGGCAAAGTTGCCCTAACTACGGACTGATGAAAACAAGCTGCAAAGCCTGAACAGTTTGTAGATCTGCAAAGGCTTTGATTTAGCAAGATAAGCTCAGCTTTTGAGCAGTGTCTTTTAATTGACTGTAAAAAGCTGGAATTGATTAGAGAAAAAAGGCAATGATAGGAGATCTATCTTCAAAGCAGAACCAAGTTAAGTTTAAAATATTCCTGATAGCAGCAACAGGATTTCCTGTACTTTTCTTTCTACTTTGTTAGTGTGGCTCTATGAATGAGTCCCATTTCCAGCAAAGTTTAGGAAGTTCTACTTTCTGTAGGTGTTCTTCAAATAAACTTATTTCTTCACAGAAAATCTGGGAAATGTTCCCTCCGTGTCTGTTGCCACCTAGTGACAAAACAGGATAGTTCAGTAAAATAAGGTTGAGGATGTTCCTACAGTTGGCCATCAGACTGAAAAAAAAAGTGTGTGTGAGGGGGAGTGATACTGAAACTGAAACCTTTGTTGGATCTTGAATTGCTGGGACGATCAATACAGTAACATCAGCCTGGATTTCCTGTGGTCCCAGAATTCTTTTCTTTGCTTCTTTCTTTGCAAAAATCTCTATAAATGTCATCGAAAGAGATATACTAGGAATATAATGGCAAATAATGTGGCTTACGTCCAAATTTTCTACACCCCATATGAGTAAGTTTCTGTTTCTCACATGATCATTTGTATGCTTCTGGGCACTGCTCTTTTACTGGCCAAGTTTCTTTATGGTTTATAATGATTTGGGGGACCTGAAGATGCTTCTCTTATTGCTGCTAAAAAAGTCAGATTCCACCTGGGACTTATTTCTCTTGTTCTGGCAAAGTTATTCATGGTTATCTTGTTTTAATGTTTTACTTTGTGAAGTTGCTTTTCGAGGTCAACTGGCAAACACGATGGAAGATAAAATTTTAGAATAAATAATTTTTATGTAGCTGGATTTCTGAGGCTAAATAGAGGGAGAAGAGGTCTGGAGCCCAGCCAAGCTGTTTGATGAAAGCAAAAGAACCGTATGATTCTTTTTCAAATTCTAAGGTAGAGTCTAGTATAGTTGGCATGTTGGCCAGGGACACTCAAAGTCCAGTATATCTGAGAAATCCAGTTTGATAGAGTGGTTAAAGGCACCAAGCTAGAAACCAGGAATCTGTGAGTTCTAGTCCCAACTTAGACACAAAGCCAGCTGGGTGACCTTGGGCCAGTCACTCTGTTAACCCTAGGAAGAAGACAGTGGCGAGCCATTTCTGACTTTTTCAGGCAGTTGGTAGGAGTGACTTGAAGGCACAAGAAAAGTATATTTGAACAGCAATATATAAGAGGCTGAACTCAATAGATAGTTAAAAGAAATAACATCTTGATCTATCCTTTTCTTACAACTGTCTAAAACAGGGGCATCTGCAAGAGGTATCAAAAAAATCAAGATGGTACCCCAAGCATGAGATTGAAGCCCCACCCCTTTTAATGTGTTTTGCATCATATATGTAAAAAGGGGTGGGGCTTCAATCTCACACTTGTGGCTGCCATCTTGCTTTTTTTTATGCCCCTTGCAGAAGTCCCTGATCTGAAGGGCTCTTCAGATCTGACTTCTCACTGCCAAATCCTGAAAGGAATGGTAGAAGCCACAAATGGGTCAGTAAGAGATTTCCTCATTCAGCTAAAACAGCTGCCTTTTTGGGTTGACTTGCTGTTGAACATTTTATAGTGACTTGTAAAACAGAAGTGTAGCAGTTGAGCTTTTCCTCACGTGGAGAAAAAGTGTTGGGTAAAGCATTGTCAACTCAGAGTATGGACACAGATATATACATACATTTCCATCGCTTACATTCTGTCAGGGTAAGAAACTCTACACAGAACACAGAAAGGGAATCAGAAATAGTAACCCAAACAAATAAAAGGAATGAGATGATGAGAAAAGGGAATGTAGCTAAATCTAGTTTATGACAATGCCATTTGTTATGTCTCTCCATACCTTTCTATCTATGCAACCGTTGTTGCTTCCCCCACCTCCATACATCACTTCATACCTTGCCTTGTGTTCTTCAACTTCTCACACTTTCTTCCTGAGCTTCTCATCAACTCCATCCAACCACAACCTCCTCAGACTTCTCCTTTTCTTGACTCATTCATTCACTCTTCCTTTGGAATGGGCTGTGGGAGGCAGGAGGGAATGCCACAGCCAAGGCATCAGTCAGGCAAGAGATATCTCAGCCCGCAACAAGAATGCGGGCGGTGAAAGCGTCTCAGAAGGGACCCTCCCAGGTTCTCTGGGAAGGCAGGGGAGGGCCCACATTCATTCTTCTCTGTGTCTTTTCTTCTTTTACTATGCATACATCTTCAGTCTCCCTTGCTGTTATATTTCTGTTGACATATCCAACTCTCCCCTCTGTGTAACAAAATGGATAGAATCATACTCTTGTTCAAAACCGTTTTGCCTCTTTTGACCAAATTCCATTCCTTTCAATAGACCACACATTAATCACTATCTTTCTATAACCACGTATGCATCTTAAAATTTCTCACTCATTTCCCCCCTCTTTTGTAAACATTACTAACAAGGTACACAGTTCATCTACTTGCTCCCGTTGTTGACCATGTATAATTTGTGCTTGTTCACTTCCTTTTCCCTGTCACACCCAACCATCTTGACCTTTGAGCCCTTAATTTTCAGCTTCTTACTCCTCATTGCTTTACATCATCTATCTCACATTTGCTGCAAATCGTTTGGGTTCTTAGCCAACAACATGGCATCACCTGCATAGAAACATGTACCCTGATGGTTTCAACCATCATGTCTCTACTGTCACCTGGCACATTCTGTATATAATTATCCTTAAGTGTGTCAAGCAACCAAGGAGATATCACATATCTTTGTATTACTCCCTGCTCATCATTGAATCATTCTCTGTATATTCCATTTATTTTCATGCATGGTTTACTTCCATCATTTAGTCAGCAACCTTCAACCCTGTATTGGGGCAAAACATTCTGTAATTCAGGCCTATTCACCTGTGCTTTCTCAAAATCAATAAACATGTAGTAAACTTGCTCACATTTGTGCATTTCTTAATGATCCGCTGAAGAGCAAAAATTGGGTCTGCAGACTCTCTTTTCAGCCTAAACCCTCACTGTACTCCCCAAATTTTGCTTAGCGTTACTTCTTGTTCCCTTTCAGTCAAAATTCAGCCAAATACTCCCCAGACACATTTAATGAACTAATCTTCTTGTCAGCTTTGCATTAACTCTTGCTGTTTTCCCCTTTATGTAAGGGAACAATAAATGCCTTCTTTTAATCGTCAGGCCCAGATGCAGCCTGCAGACAGGTTTTGAACAAATCGCACAGTTACTTCATCAGCAAATCACTTCTATATTTTAACATTTTTTCCCAGTTAACACCTTCTACACCTACAGTGTTAACCTTGTAACATCATTTATGACTTTTCCTCTTTTTTGACATTTATTTACAGTATTTAATTAATTATGAAACTGATAGGCCATTCCAGAGAAAGCTCGTTTTCTTGGCCCCACTAGGTGGCATTATGTAATCAATGGGGCCTGGAGCATGCTGACCATGCGGGACTGATGGAAACCACAGGGGACAGGTGGTCCTCAGATAACCAGCCCTCTCCCATGAAGGGCATTATCTTTTCCTTTCTATAAAACCCCTGTATCATTTTTGTATAATTGTTTGTTTCCCAAGAATCTTATATGAACTTTTATTAAAGGTAGTTCCTTCTGCTTTCTCACTAGCCATTGCTTCAACCTCTTTCTGAACATACCCTCCTTCCAGGTGGGGGGTTCAGATCCCATAGTAAAAAGTAGAGACATTAACATTTGTGTCATTTATTTCAAAACCTCCACATCCCCACAGCCACTTCTTTCCAATGGTTCTTCTTTTCTGAAAGGAAAAGAAAACAGCTTAAGCTGGACCAATAAAATAATCAAGAAATCATTGTTTACTTGGACCAACTTTTAGTTTGACTTTTTCTAGCCTGCTGTTCTATTCAGATCTTATATAATTTTGGGACATAATTTTATTAGGTGGATCCTATTTCAGTCAATATATCTCAGCCTATTCTATTTCATGAATTGTTTGATGGTAACATGAGATACATCCGAATATCTTTGTCCAAGTTGGAGATAACAGTCATTATTATTATCCATCATTGTCCAAATGCCATTATGAGTAAGGCTATTATTCTTTGATGAATGGAAGGCAGGCTACATGTACTCATAGCTCAAGTGAATGTTATCATCTAGACCTATGATTGTATAAAATGACAATCGTTACTTCACATTTAAGATGGTGGCCCTGTTGCATAGAAGAAAAAATTTCTAAGAAAGAAGATCTAGAATCTGCTGCAGCATAACAGATGTAGTTGTCTAGACTAGGTTGGGCAGTTGGAAGACCTGCAGAAAAGTCAAAAAGAGAATAAGAACCAGCTCTTTCTCATATGGATGCCCAGGAATCAGTTGTGACTATTAGTAGGTGCATAAGAATTTAAGGAGTGCCCTGCTGTATTGTACCCCTGGCCCATATAGTCCAGCAGCCTGTTCTCACAGCAGCCAGCCAACTCCACCAGGAGGTCCACTAGTATCCCAGAAGGTGGTCTTCAGAGGCAGTCCCGCTGCCATCAAGGCTAACAGTCATTGATCCCCAGGATCCCCAAATTTAAGATGCAGATGCTTTCTTGCCTGTTCTACTTGCAGGGTTATTGTGAATGTACTCTTTAGGCCAAATCGTATCCTTTTTCTAATGCATGTTGGTGTAATAGGCAGAATGAGAACTAATTGTGGATGGATAGTGGATCTGTTATATATCTTCCTGCATAATTATACTAGCAGGTGGAATTTCTAGGAAGCTCTGGGTCTCATGCAGATTCAGATCAATTCATCAGGGGCCTCTCGGACTGAGATTGAGTGTCTATCTGTAAACATCCCTCCCTAATCCACAGGTTGACTTGAAATACCAAGGGAGACTTCAGAGATGTGGCACAGAATATAAAATTAGGTCCTCCTGTTATTTCCTGGGATTTTGAAGCTAAAGTGGATATTGCAAGCACCTTACACTCTCACTTTAAACCAAAGGGTTTTTCAGAATTGTTATTCATCATATGGGATATGAAGGATTCCTGCTTCAGTTGGTTGCTTGTGCTCTTTCCCAGCTCACAGAAGTTGTTCCATATCCTGAAATTTGTGTCAAGGAACTAATGGAACGAAAATGTTTTTGTCCATTTAAAGATCGCCAGAAAAGGATGGAAAATAATTTCAAGTTAGCTAAAAAAAGTGTCTTAGGAGATTTTGGGTGACAGAAGAAATATGTCCCCAGTACAACCCTAGTTTTACAGCTCTACAGCACCTCCAAGTTGCCCCATTAAAATTCAGTTACAAAGCTGCCAATTCTCACCAAATTTCCAGATTAGAGGACTGGAAAAATGTGCTCAAAAATCCCCTAACTGCCCTCAAAAGCAGACACACATGAAATGAAACTGAAAAGCTTTGGCCTTGACTACTAATAACATTACCATGCCACCCCCAATACCTCCCACCAATTCTGAAGACCCAAAAAATGGAATTATGCCCCGACGTGGTTTGTCGTGAAAGGCTGTCTCCCAAGACTTGGTTAAAACTGGCTGGAAAATCCACATTGAGCACAGTGGGCTTTATGCAAAATTGATGTTAATCCTTCGAGGTAGGCCAAACCAGAAAACAGACTCCAGAATTACTGGAACTGTACTTTCTTGATATAGGCTGCAAGAACAGAATCTTGAAACATCCCTCCCTCCAAAAAGAATTAAGAGCCAGTTTCAGTTTCTTTCTAATGTTCTCTTCCTTTCACTGGCTTAATTTATTTTTGCCAACTGCCTCATTCTTTCTCCAAGGTTATCTCTGAGATTCTCTACAGCACTCGAGGAGAATTCAGGAAAGGGGTAGGGTGTCTACAGCCATTGTCCCAGTAGTGACTAAAAGCCTCTTCACAGCATCACCTACACCAGTGTTTCTCAACCTCAGAAACTTTGAGATGTGTGGGCTTCAACTCCCAGAATTCCCCAGCCAGCATGCCAAATGCCAACACAGTGTCTAGGGAGCCTCCACACCAATGTTGGCTTTCTGAATTCATCTCTCTGTTCTCAGAAAACCGACAGTGACTTAACCGCTAATCCACCATTTGGTGACTAGGAGGAGTTGCTAAAATCCATACCCTCAGGACTGATTAACCAGAACAGTTGGCTGGATGATGGTCTCTCCCCAACATGCTAACCACCCCCATAAGCATGTTGCATAAAGAGGACTTCTGTATGTGAGCGTGTTATGCTTTCCTCTTCTTGGGCCAGCTGGTCCTAGAAAAGTGTTAAGTGAATTTTGTGTTCTGCCAGCCAGCAGAATATGAAGTGTTGCACATAGGGACTATCTTAGGGGAAGTCGAAAGGCATCTGCTTAATTAACACTGGCCTCCCTGCCCTGTGAAGCTCCTGCGATAGCTTAGTTGGTGAAGATTTTGCCTGCCCCTGAAGCAGCTGGAGTCCTGCCTGGCAGATTTATGTCCAATTATTGCTTGGCTCTTCAGAAAGGTCCTTAAGGTAGGCACAGCGGCTTATGTTTGATTCACCCTTAATCCCAGACTTTCCAATTACTTCCAGAGACCTGAGAAGCAGGCCTAATCTTAACCAAATACGCTTGGTTTAATGTAACACTAAGCACTCCGACTGAAAGGGGAAAAATAATGATGTTTCTAGTGGGTGTTTGCCTGCCTGTCTGGTTTTCACAAGGATCTCCGGGTATTAAATATCAAAATGCTTTACACACATTGTTGAAGTATGTTTATAGCTGAATAAAGATAAAGAGGAGTTGGATTTGCTGTTAATACACTTATTTTCTAAAGTTGTACTTATATATTTTCAGAAGGCTCAGTTTATCCAAGCGCTGAGTATTCCTGCCTTAATGTTCATATGGCCTCAGTCTTAGAAGTGGAGAGATACCCTGACAGCTGTAAGAAATTGGTGCAATGATTATATACATAAGTGGTAGGGTGTGCCATGTGTGGGTTGAATTTCAAAGAGGTGTTTTGGAGCAAGGGTGGGGGGGATGAAGGTAGCACCTGTCCACTGTTCTTCATCATTTTCCAGGGCCAGGTGGCAGCTTCAGGGGCATGTCTTCAGCCCTGGGGTAAGCCATGACTGCTATGTTCACCCTCCTGCACACTCTAAAGCACCTTTTCAGAACTGAATTCGAAGGACTGTAAAGCTTTACCAACCTATAAATGGCTTTGTTGTGTTTTGACCTGTAGACCAATAAGACTGTCATTGTATCCTACATACGTTTGTTTAGAAATATAACTTGAATTTCGGGTGCTATTTTTTTTTTAGTGGAACATTCAATAATCCCACACGTAGCATCCAGATCAAAAGAGCTTTTATAAATTGAGCCAGCGTTCTCACCTGGATGGTATACAAAATGCATGACAAAATCAGTGTCTTTGAACTTGGTTGAACTTCAGCGGTGAAGAAGGCAACCTGACTGAATGACCATATGAACGGAACAGTCAGTTTAATTTCTGTAGCTTTGTATCTGTTGTTTGTCATTGATGAAAGGCTGGAGCTGGTTGTTAACTGATCTTAAAAAGCCAAAATGCTAGTATTGAGATTTATAGCTAAACAACAGAAGGCCAGATCTTACCTTTGATTTCCTCTATGTCTTTCTGTCTTTTTCAGTGGAGGATGACTTCTCAGTATGCTGTTCTCTATTTATCTAGGGAACCCACAAGAAAACACCAAGCATGCTGATTTAAAGCCAAATGCACTAAGAAGTCATCCCTTTTCTCCCATGCTTGCTGACAATTTATGTTCATGGGTTTCTTAGCTCTACCACATGTTCTACTGTCAAGCTTAAATCATGGTGAACTCTTCAACATCTGCTTTTCTATTGGCTAAATTACAATGCAGTTGGAATCCAGCAATATCTAAACATGCTAAAAGGAACATATGAACATATGAAACAGCCTTTTTTCCTAAGGGGGTGCAAAGCATTATTTGAGTTCTCTTTTTGTTACATTTTGATTGGAAAGATACTAAGAATATATCAAAGCACAATGATCAATATGCTTATATATAAAGTAAAACTATTAGATTGGTTTTTTTAAAAAAACTTGAATATACAGAATTCAAGAATCCTTTAAGTTTAGTTTATAATTCAGTAGCAACATTATTGAATTCATAAATCATAAATTCTATCCCTCCATCAATAAAGAAATGGCTTGTTAAGCATCTGGAAATTGTAAAGATGGACAAATTAACCACTTTTATATGTAAGAAGGAAGCACTGATCTGAAAAGAATAATAGTTAAGAAATGGTATTGCTTTATCAAGTTTTCTTTTTGGCAGTATGGAAATATATCCAGTTGGATTTGGTGGAATAATATGAATACTTGAAAAGTGCCTTTCACTCTAAAAATAAATATTCAACATTTTTAGTCATTAATTCAATAACACAGCCTTTAGTTCAAACATTCCACTGCACCATTCACTTTAAATTTAAATAGTCATTAATGCATTAGATATATAATTTTACATGTTTGTACATTTGTTGATAATAGCATTTACCATTTTACTGTACATGTTATTAATAAATCTCACATCTTTTTAACTGATATGATTTCTAAGGACAAATAGAAAATTTCTAAAACTTTCCAAAAGTGCCCTAAGCCACAGGCAATAAAAACAATGTCTTAGTTGATATATGAAATATTTAATAAAGAGCATTTATAATTATTTTCCAGTGAAATATTCCCATCCTTTCATATTACTGTGTGTCTGTGTGTATACATAGACAATCTCCCTCATATTTCAAAACAATTTACCCTTCATTTTTATGATAATAATACATGTGATCTTTATTCTAGTATTACTCAGCTTATTGTGTTCTTTAATTGAATTGCATCAGCAGGAAAAAAAAGGTTGTGTGTGATTTGTTATCGGGCAATATGAAACTTCCATCTCTTAATTAATCATATTTAATTGAAAACATGCATTTTGTCATGTTAATTATAAATACTCTTCCATGGCTCTGTACAATCTTAAATAAAGAATAGAAGGTAGCAAACTTTTCAAGCCAATGAATTGATTTGGCATTTTGAGAGCAAGTTGTAGATGCTCTCAATTGTGCACAAAATGACTTCTACGCTATCTACAACCAATCACAGAACACTTATTTGCTATCTTGTGATGGCTGCCAAAAATTACCAAGGGTCTCTCTCACAGCGGGACAACTTGTCTTCCTCAACCAAACTATGGAAGGAATCATGGGTAGATCCACACTGGTACAGTTGCAGAGAAGTTGCATGTTATTGGTCCTTCTAGCCCCTGCAGTGTCTCTATCATTCCACCACCAAGACCGGAGAAACCATGAAGAAATATTGTAGGAAGAAGTAGCAAAAACATTAGGTGAAGTTTAGGAACAGCCCAGCTCATCCTAAAATGAGATAGAATGCCAGTTCTAGGCTTCAACAAAAACCTGCTAACCTCCACAGATGATCATGTCTGACTCAGCAATGCCCAGTTAATACAATACTGTTCCTCCAGTTGGCTGTCTGATTCATTTTATCTTTACCTTCACATGTCTTGTGTGGTTGGTTCTCAACCATTCTTGCATTTTTAAAAAGCTGTTTGCAGGACATTGTGTTACATGGTGAACTACTCTCTGTAAAGCCTGTTCGTTTTCCTTAGATGAGGAAAGTCAGGTGTGATTTAATGCCAATTTAATATTATTGACGTGCAGCCAAGGAACAATACTGTATTCACTGCACACACAAAAAAGCCTCTAATCATTTATTGCATGAGCAAATAATTGACACACCCACAGCAGAATATGACAGAAATGTTTTCTACTCTATCATGTAATTACTTGGTTCTTTTACCTATATAATACAGGTAGTTCCTGGGTTAAGAACACCCAGTTTACAGCAACCCATAGTTAAGAACGGAGCCTATTGTAGCAAAATTCGAGTTAAATACACAATGATTCGAGTTAAATACACAATGATTCGAGTTAAATACACAATGATTCGAGTTAAATACACAATGGTTCAAGTTAAATACACAATGGCTTGAGTTCATTACACCATGCTACTTACAGTATACAGTATTATACAATAATACTGTTCCGGCTTACATACAAATTCGACTTAAGGACAGACCTTGGGAACAGAACTCATTCTTAAACTGGGGACAACCTGTACCGTGGGACTATGTTTCTTAGCACTAATTTTGTGTGTTTGGAATGATTACCTACCAGCTAGGCAGAATTTTCTTGCCTATTGATTCTATAGATGTTTTCTTCTGTTTTTATTTTAGTTTTGGGATTTGTATGTAAATGTAGGAACTTTTGTGTATAACATCTGCAAATGCAAACTCTTGTTCTGGAAGTTTTGAGTTGAGCTTAGAGTTTTGAGCATCTTTTGGGAGGAGATTTAATTCACAAATGCCACATTTTCAAAGATGGCAAAGTGGACCTGCGTCAGGAGATTTCTGGGGCCTTCACACCCAGTACCAAAAGAACTAACAACTTGCAGTCTGACTGTCCAAGGATGTCATGCTTTTACTGTTCGATGCTGCCACTTAGTTCCTATCCTGCTTTTCAGAGTGTAAACCTTCAGAACTATGGAGAGTTTCATGGTATGTCTGTATCAGGGAAGTTCAACCTAATCACAGTTTCCTAATTATCAATACCGACCATATTTCTTTCTCCTTGATCTGTTCTCAAATACTTGCGTTGTAAAAGTTTGTGGAGATACCATCTTTGACCTTCTCAGGCTTTCTCAGGATGTGTAATTTCCCATGTTTGATATCTAAAAATGTAGTGGTTGTTCTGACTAAAATACTAATCCCTTCAAATGATGAGATAAATTGTTTCTGCCTTTGTTTTGAGTCTATTGCTATGGCAACATAAAAACAGAAATGCTTGTGCTTGAGGGAATCCTGTTGAGTAGAAGGCCTCTAATCCTTTTTGCTTTGGCTAACGACTTTTGATTTCCTTCAACTTCTGCAGCTCTTTTATCCAAGAAGGAATCCTCCACGCATTCTACAAACCCCTCTTAAGTCAACAATTCAGTAGCAGTTACCTGCAGTGAAGTCTGAAAATGAAAAGTTGTTACACTGTAGGGTTTGACTGTGATTGACTTCAGTGTAATCTTAGGCACCGTAAGCATCATGTATACTGTACAGTACTCTATTTATCATTTTGATGGGGAGTGCTTGTGTTAAAGAAGAAACAGCAGCCACACAATGTAATGTTAGAGGACTAGGAAGACCCAAAGAGACAGACAAACCAAATCAAAAACACAGAAGAAAGCAAAACTAAAGCATGGAGAGCCAGTTTGGTGTAGTGGTGAAGGCATCAGACTGGAAACCGGGAGACTGTGAGCTCTAGTCCCGCCTGAGGCACGAAAGCAGCCGGGTGACTTGAGCCAGTCAGTCTTTTTCAGCCCTAGGAAGGATGCAAGGGGAAACCACTTCCAAAAACATTGCAGGGACTAGTCCAGACAGTCACCAGGAGTCAGGTCTGACTTGAAGGCACCAAAAAAAAATATATATATAGCAGCGAAGACACTGGATGGTTACAGGAAACTGGGAGCCTTCAAAGTAGAAGATGGTGCAAAACTGGATAGCAGTGGAAATAGAATGAGTATTATGGGGAAAGGCATGGCTGACTGTCAAGCTCAGTAAATCTTTTGGAAGTAGAGTTTCATAACATTGATATATATTACTTTCAGATTTTTCCTCAGCTGATCAATATGGCAAAAATAGAAGAGAGTAGTCTGAATGATCCAAAGAGCTTCTGCAATTCTAATGAAATGACTCTAAATTGTCAATGCCCCCCCCCAAAAAGAAGAAGAAGAACAAAAAAAGGGGAGGCACTGGTCAGCCTCTGCTTGGTTGAATCATGGATTTCTGCCAATGTAGCATCTCAGCAGGAGTGCTTCTGCTTTTCCATTTTGTCCGAGGGTTTAATATTTCAGGTTGCATTGCACAGGTCCTAGAGCTTCCCTAAACAAATCCTCACAAGCAGCAGGAACAGAAATACAAACTTTTCCAAGGCATTTCTTGACAAGGTGCAATTACGGAGCAGGGACAAAATAAGAGCTTCCGTGATTTCCAGCGCGAATCGCTTGGGATTCTGTCAAACACAAAAAAGGAGCTTTGTGCTTCAAAGGATGTAGAGGGTATTTTTTGAAAGAAGCTAGGGGCTGCAGGGAGAAGAACTCTAAAACAAGAATCCCCCCCCCCATAGACGTGTGGAGTCATAATTACATGGATGCAGTATTTTCTTATATATTTTAGCCCCTAGTGTCAAAAGATGAAATGCTGTTAGATTTGAATAGACTCTTTCTACCCCAAGATGTATTCTTTGTTTCAATAAATAAATGAACTTTAAACCAACAATTCACTCTCCCCAAATTGCACATTTAATCGGTGGATCTTAGTTTTGCAAACTCTTTTTTTAAAAAATACAGCTGAATAATACTTGCTTTAACCATCGTCTGCCAAATTCGTCTGATGCTAGTGATGTTCTCTCTGTTTCTCTTTCTCTGCAAATTCAGACTAAAGAGTTCTGATCTGGCTTACCATGAAATTAAAGTTCACATCACAGAGAACGAAGCTATTGTGTGCACCTCAACTTCAATAACCATTTTGTGGCTCCCAAGCAATCCTAGATTGCACTGCAAAATTCATCAGCAAAACTACTTCATTGGGAGTATCATTTTCTAACTTCCTGGCTGCCAAAAGGTTCCAGATTCTCATTTTAAGGGTCAACGCCCCCCCCCCTTCCCCACAAAAGGAAAAAAAAAAAGGAATATCCCATCCTCCACAGCCTTCTGAACTGAAAAAGTTGTGTCTTTAGTTTATGTAAATGTGAAAACTTAACTAATTGCCTTTTCCTATTCCTCTCCCTTCTCCACAAAGGAAATGGCTTCATTTCAAGTTGTCTTAGATTGATTGTGAAAAGTGAATTATTTTTGCGGTAATTATTTCTGTTGATCACCTTGCAGCATTTAATTTTCTCTGCAGACTTCCAATCCTCTCTGTTTTCTGTGTAAGAAAGTGATGAATCAGCCTCCCCCTTTTGGCCCTCTGCATTTTCAAAATAAGACATAAGGTCCAATGGATATATTCAGGATTAAGTATTGAATAGAAAGTAGTCAATACACAGTGGAAGGAGAGTGGATAGTATATGGCATGCTGCAAAGGAATGGAATTTTGTTGCAGGAAGGAAAAATGGACATCAAAGAATGTGCTTCTGTCCAATTTGTTATGGTTGTGAGAGTTGGGGATGTCAGGCGAAACATAAAAGTGGGTTGAATGCAGTGGGAATAGGATGTGTGTGAAAGAACAAGAAGAGAAAGGGCGATGAATGAATTATGTATTGGACACAAAGTAAGGGACAGTAAAAAAAGAAGTATGTTGAGATGGGTTGATCATATAGAAAGAAGGAACGAGGACTAAATTTCAGAAGAAATATAAGAAGAAAGAGACAACGGGTCAAGAGGAAGACTAAGACTAAGACTAAGAAAGTTTAGATCCTCAACAGTGTATGAAATGGCTTATGGATGTTCCTGTCTCATGTCCAATTGTTTCCAGAGAAGAAGCTCAAAAGATTGCTGCACAAAGGATCTTGGATACAGAAGCACAGAAAGATATAACCACCCTTAGTAAGGTTGGCTCACTGAAATGGATGAGCCGTTATAAATGCACCTTCCAAATTGCCCAGTATTTAAACACAGAAATGCCCAAATATCTTAGGACAATATTTACCCGAGGAAGATTTGAGCCGTTGGATACAATGGTTAAATATGGAAGATTTAACCAAGTCCCTTATAATGAATGCACTTGTATTTGCAGAACTCCAGAGACAGAAGACATAACACATGTATTATTTGAACGTCAACTGTATAAAAAAGAGAGGGATTGGTATCTTGGACCGCACATTAGGTGAATGATCTATTGGGATCCTTATATTAAAACAACATATTTAATGTGCGGTCAGAATTCAAAAATTACAGATAATGCAGCCCTTTATTTGAACAAAACAGTACAGTTGAAATCTGCATATGTGGATCTGACTGGAGTAAATTGTAGGGGTGATACATAAATATGATTTGCATCTTTTTTTCTTTCCTTTTAATTTTAGTTTTAATTTGTTTCTCTTATCCTATTTTTAATATATGGTCTTAATAATGTCTTACATTTTACATGTTTTATACTCTCTATCTTGATATGGCCTAATGGCTAATCAATAATAATAAACTAAACTAAACTTATGGATGTATTGTAGAAAAAACAATGATTGAAAGGTCTGAAGAAGTGTTCCAAATGGTGTCGGTGTAAGTTAGATTTAGCATTTCATTCCTTTTCATTTCTCACCTTAAGCCTTTAATTTCTCTGGCTCAGTATTTGTTACCTTTTTTCTGCTGTAGGTATAGCGCTCCTAACCCCAGAAAGGAAGAGGATGATGAGCAAGTATTGCTAGAGAGAGGATCACCTGCCTTTGGTTTGAAAGCAAAAACAGCAAACAATTAAGCTTGAATCTTAGAGCAAGTTATCAAAATAATGTGCTTGCTGCTGTCAAATAAACACTTTCTGGGACTAGCTTTTATATACATTAGGGAAAACTGTATACAAAAAGGAATACATCAGGAAGGATAGCCATAACAAGGGCATCTGTTATGGGAAACTGCTTGGAAGATCTGGAGGGACATGAAGATTCTCATACAAAGATATGTAGAAAAAATTGTACAGGCCCTTTTTTCATAACAAATTATAAAGTGTTCTGGAAACAGCATGGAATGAATTTTTACTTTAAGTAAATGTGGATGTGATTGAAAGCAAAGCATGTTTCTAATAGATGGTCGACGATATTAACTTCAAAACCATGAAATACACAAAACGCTCAATTTTACAACTCCATATCTCTTGAATATTATCCTCTGCCTATAGTATGACATAGTATAGTATAACAGAATGAAATATAGAACCTCTCTGTCCAGGTAGATAGCTAGTACAATATTTCTTGACTATAATTTCTGTATATAACATAATATTTATTTATCACAGACATTTCTGTGCTTCTTCAACTAAGTGCTTTATAATCATCAGATCTGTTTCCAAAATCACAAGCACCAGAATTTGCTTTTACACCATTACACTGGAAAATTTAAATTATTAGATTAATTGAGGACATAGCTCTGCCAATCTTAATTATATTTCAGTCACATTCATTCAGTGGGAAAACATAATGCACATGTTTAATTCTATTATTTCTCTTAGTGGGACGTAAATCATGAAACTTCAGTTGACTCATTCTACAAATAATCATTTCTCCCATTTAATTATGAGAACCAGTGCTTTGAATAAATTTTCAGGCCATGGCTGATTTTGAATCTATGAACCCAATTATCAATGCACCTTCCTGCCTGTTTTATTATTTGGAATTCCAAAATCATCAGCATAGATTATTTTGATTGGTACCCATGTTTCAGAGCAAAGGGCTAAATGCTTGAATAATAGACCATCCTTCCAAGCATGGCAAAGTCTTCCTCAAGTCAAGCCTGGCTCTTGGTGACCTTGGGAACACCTCCATGCAGCTTCCTTCCCAAGAATGCAGAAGTGGTTTGCTGCTAACTTCTCATGTCTTTCACTTCCCAGTTTGTTTTATAGCTCTGAGATTTCTCATCCAAGTGCTAATTCAGACTCGAAGCCTGCTTACCCTTTAAGCCTAACCATGATTAATCAGGTGCTGCCCCCTGCTGCTTAATCTTGGAAAAGAGCCTCTTAATCTTGCAAAAGAGGTTAATGGGACTTTGTATATGATTGATAAATGAACTTATTCTGAGTCAAGCTCTGTTTAGTTTGTCCTGTTTAATTGATAGTGTGTGTGCCTTTGAGTGAGTGTTGACTCCTTGCGACTGCCTGGACAGGTCCCTGCGGTTTTCGTGGCAAGATTTCAGAAGTGGCTTGCCATTGCCTGTTTCCTAGGGCTGAGAGAGAGGGACTGGTCCAAGGTCACCCAGCTGGCTTTGTGCCCAAAGCAAGACAAGAACTCCCAGTCTCCCAGTTTCTAGCCTGGTGCCTTATTCACTACACCAAACTGGCTCTTGCTTCATTCATAGAGGTTCAATGAATTGATATCTGGCATATAAGAGACTCTCTCTCTTTCTCTGCCTCCATCTCAATTTGAGGTATAATATATGAAAAAATATGTGAGTTGGTTATGACTAAACCATATTTAGCATGTGCTGTGCATGCAACACATTTTTTTAAAAAAAGAATTGAGGCTTCAGTTATATGTTTGTGACTTTTTTTTTACACACCTTCCCTATAGAACAGGGTTCCCCAAATTGTGAGGTGTACCTTCCTTGGGGAGGTATAGACAGAGCCCGGGGAGATGTAAAGAACCTTTTAGTCCCATTGTTACAATAAATCCACCTTTCCCCCCTTTTCATTGGATTTGATGCTGGATTTGCTACTTTTGTGGGTTTATTTGGATCTGGGACTTCAGCTCTGAGGTCCAAGTTACAAGTGGATGCACCAGGGGTGTCTATAGCAGGGGTTCCTAAACTTTTAATGTCATCTTAACATACACACCTCCCCTAAAAATCCAAACACCAAAATGAACACAAATGAACCATGAAAACTCATACAAGTTTTTTTTAAGGCACCTTTATAGTTAGGAGTGGGTAACTGAGCAGGTATACTTTTTATTCAGTTTCTCAATGATAATGGTGATGATTCTCAAGTAAATATGTATATCAGTGACTATTTAAAGCCTCTTTCTACTTCTCTTGGGATGAGAAAGGTATAATCTTTTAGCTTTGGGTCTAAAATTGCCTTGAAATGCCACAAATCACAGGGCAAAATTGGAATAAACAATTAATGCAACCTAGATATCATGAGCTAGAAATTGCATGTTTCAGCACCATCTACAGCAGTGTTGTCCAACCTTGGCAACCTTAAGATCTGTGGACTTCAGCTCCCAGAATCCCCCAGCCACTTGGCTGGGGAATTCTGGGAGTTGAAGTCCACACATCTTAAAGTTGCCACGGTTGAGAAACACTGATCTGTAGGATATCTTGAAGGAGTGAAATGTGTGAGTGCGCTGCTTATCTAGAGTTGGAGCCTGCCAGTTTTCATTTTCCTGCATATATTTCCTTAAATAATGTTGTGGGTGAATTGGAATGAGGTGGCCATACTACACAAAAATAAAGACAAGGTTCCTTGAGATAAGCTCAGCCCTCAGTGATTTCACAGACACCTCCATCTTGCTTTCCTGGCAACCTTATGGAACTGCCTTCTTCCAGGATCTGCTCTGCAGCCTTCAGATTCCCTCGTGGCCTCCCCTCCAAGTCCAAATCCAACCCTGCTTAGCTATTTGAAAATTGCCCAAGGTCAGCTTAGTGCCATCATCTTCCTTCCCACACCCAACTTTGGTTTGTATGCTTACTCTGGTTGTAAAATGTGAGTAATTTCTACAAGCTGATGGAGATGTCCTGTTCCAAATGGTTAATTAGTATTCAGTTAATTAGTATTCAACCAAAGTTTAGGAATTGCCTATTAGCTGTTTTTGCCTATATACTGGGGAATTTGCCCAGATTTAATTGTTTATATTTAGTTGTGCAAGGTCTCCTCTTATGTGGCATTTCCTGCTTGTCTTAATTAATATTTTATTCCTTACAGCTAAGTGATTCCTCACTTTGGGGTTAATGCAAATTAATTGTACACACTGGAAATTGTTTAAGCAGTAATACCAGCAAGAGGATTTGCTGTTGAGAAGCTAATTAAATTGTGGTCCAGCGAGCCATGATGCTTCTTTTTAAGAAGTCGTTACTAAAATGAGCCCAGACTCTCAAACCCGGGTGGATTTGTGACAGAGATGACCTACAATTTAAAGCAGAGTTTCTCAACCTTGGCAACTTTAAGATGTGTGGACTTCAACTCTCAGAATTCCCCAGCCAGCTTGCTGGCTGGGGAATTCTGGGCATTGAAGTCCATACATCTTAAAGCTGCCAAGGTTGAGAAACACTGATTTAAAGCATGACTTCTGTGTTAAGATAAGGAGCATTGCCGTTAGTTCATTTGAGTGCTGTCTTTAAATAATTGTTTAATTGTTCTGCACACACAAGAATGTTGCAGGGGGTAATATCCTTGACCAAATGACATATAAGATCCATGCATATATACATAGATACAAGCGTATCCTTCCCCTTGTGGTGTTTTCTTCTGAGTAAGCAACACTGTGCAGAGCACAGAAGAGGATTCAGTCATAGCCAAATAAAGCAAAGGAATGAGATAACAAAAGAAAAGATCAACACCTTTCATTTTACTTCTCCATACCTTTCCTTCCTTACAAGCTAACCTTGCCTCCACTATGCCCATACTTGTTTCATCTACTGTCTTTTGTATAATGTGCAACCTTCCCTCCGTTTCCCTGTCAGATGCAGCTAAGTCTTTGCCTACTCTTGATGTTGATGTAGGTTTCAAATGTTGCCTAACTGTTGGGCTGTTTCTGTAACACCGATGGCTGATATTTCTATTCTTGTTTGTTTGATTAGGGTTTTCTTCTCTTTTTTTCCTTTCTGTGTTGTTTTTGATTTATGTCTGATGTTATGTGTGCTGTCTAGAGCTCCTATGAAAATTGAGGTGGCCTATACGTTGACTAAATAAATCAGATTTTCAGATCTATGCTTTGTATTGCTTCACACTATCTAATGTTGGCTGCAAATCATTTGGGTTCTTAGCAAACAGCATGGCATCATCTGCATACAAAAGTACCTGTATTTTCATCTCCCTAACGACCCCACTTCTAACATCACTAGAAGCATTCCTTAAATATTTATCCATAAATATACAGTATTAAATAAATATGAGGATCTCACACTCCCTTGTTTACTTCCTGTTCAGTATCAATCTGTTCTCCAATCATTCTGTTCATTCTCACGCATGCTTTACTTTCATCATCTAAGTTGGAACCAAGAGTCATTTCAACGAGACAGGCAGTGACAAATTTGATTGATAAATAAATAAAATGTGCCTTAAGAATCAATACGCTGTATAAACATTAGCGTTTCCTATAACTCGTTGTGTTATTATCTCTGATATGGCCAATACCAGCTGCTCCAATGTTTATTTTATATAATTACATTGTTTGCCATACTTTCCCATTCACTGACTAATTAGCATTTCTGCAGAGCTGTAGCTAAATCTGAAGTCTAGATCAGTTGTAAATGGAACTTGCACGCTTTACACTGATTTAGATAAAACAGGTGATTATACAAATGCATTTCCCCTGGGTGCTTAATTTACCTTGTCCTACTCTCTTTTATATAGGATCAAGCATGAAAATATCGTGGCGCTGGAAGACATTTATGAGAGTTCAAGCCACTTGTATTTGGTTATGCAATTGTGAGTACCTGCTATAATGAACCTTTTTATCAAATTGGCAATATGCACATAATAATGTCTATACTGAGATTCTATAAAACTCTGGAAATCATCCTTTCTCCAAGATAATTTCTTTGTGGAGTTCATTTGGTGAAACTTCACTGTAAAACCAACTTTGAATATGTGGATGTGGTTCGACCAAGGCTTTAGTCATCCCTTGGAATGAGAGAGCAACAGTGACCAAGAACAGATCACACCTATGCAGACTCTCCATACATGTGGATCCCTGAGGATGGGGCAATCCTGGCAGGGCCCTCCAGATATTTAATCCTCCGTGAGGGAGGCACTTCCTCAGTCAGAGTTGGTGTGCAACTTGGGGGTCCTTCTAGACTCATGACTCCTGCTCAAAGAGCAGGTGGTAGCCACAGCTAGGGAGATCGTTTCTTAAACTCATCTTGTACACCAACTGCACCTGTGCCTGGACCAGGATGTCATGCTCATAGTGACTCACACCTTAGTCATCTCTCATCTGGATTACTGTACTGTGTTCTACATGGGATTGCCCTTGAAGAGCATTTGAAAGCTGCAGTTGGTCCAGACTGCAGCAACGCAGAGAGTTTTTGGCATTTCATGTTATGCCCGTATATGTCAGCCTTCCCAGGTACATCAGATAGGAAACACAACCAGATGAGCTAATTCTACATTATTGTAAAGCTACATTAACAAAATATTTCAAGTCTGAAAGTACAAATCTCCTGCTGTCCTTTAACAGCCTAAGAAGTTAGGGAGGTTCCTTTCTGAGTTTCTTTCTCTGTCCATTATGCAGCTGTGGGCTATCTCCCCTCTTATCTGATCGTTCCCTAGGCAGCATCTCTTCCTCCTGTTTCCCAAGGTCATTCCCACATACCAATACATATAACATCACTGCTCCATAAGCTGCATGGGCTCCCAATGGACTTCCAAGCACAGTTTAAAGCACTGGTGATCACCTGTAGGGCCTTTTGTGCCATTGGGCCAGGCTATTTGTGGCACTGCCTGCCTCCATCATCTCTGTTTGCCCCACCAGATCCAGCAGGAAGAGTGTGCTCTGGGTGCTTTCCATCAAACAATGTCATCTTGTTGGACCCAGAAATCATACCTTCTCTGTGACATCACTCACCCTATAAAACAGTATCCCTCCAAAGATCCAAATGGCACCCACCCTGACAGCCTTTCATAAGACATTAAAGACCTGGCAGGTCCTTCAGGCATTTGGGCCAGATGGCTAGGTGATCTCTGCTGGTTAAATGTTGGGGGTTTTTAAGTGGAGTTTGTGTTTGTGACTTCAGGCATTATGGTTAGTTTGTTAAACGATTGTTTTATTTTTTTATGCTGTCCAGAGTCACTTTTGTGAGATGGGTGGCCATATAAATTGTTTAAATCAAACAGTTAATTAGTCAATCCATCCATCCTGTGCCATAGCAACTCTTACTTGCTTATTTCTTACACCATTTCTTTTCTCAATGGTTGGATCATTTCTCCCATCAAATGCCTGCTAATAGGAGGTCCACAGGATGGGGTTGTCAAAAAAGTCAAGATGGCAGCTGCATCCACATGATTGAAACCCTGCCCATGTATTAAAGGGGCCTGGCTTCAAGCACACAGACACAGTTGCCATCTTGACTTTTTTTGACACAAACACACACCCATCATCACAGATTGCCCTTCCTGCTCAGCAACTTTCTTTACTTTTTACCGGTGGATGGAATCTGTCATGTTTCATCTGCCTCTCAGAGAAATTTATTTATTTTTACTATCTGCTACATTTTATGAAGTTCCTTGTGTTTTTTGTTTGATTTTTAACTATTGTGCATTTGCATTTCTAACTATTGCATATTGTTGTTTCAAATTCAGCCAATTCCTCCTTGAGTTTATTTGCCAGATAGTTCAATCCATTAAAAAATAATAAAATTATGCCAAAAAGTTGAAACGATGTAGGTATATAATAATAACCTTCATCTGTTGCTAAGAAGTGTTTCAACTATAGTCCTAATCCCTATTTTAAAATGTTGATTTTAGGAAGTGCAGCATAACATAAAAACGATAATCAAGTAACCATGCATAATTTCCTCAGTTCAGTCTAAGACTAAGTGTCCTTGGGTTATTTTTTGTTATCTTGGAAATTTTGATCTGTTGAATCAGAAGTCAGCAGATGAGCCTATTTTTTTGACTCACTTCTTATTGGTTGCAACATTTCCGTTGCTTTGTTGCAGCTCGCAAAGTTTATTTTTCACTTCATGCCCCTGCACAAGAAAAAGCAAACAGAATCTTTCTCTTACAGTTAAAATAACTGCCTGCAATTCATTTTTAAAACCTAGGCCATAATATATTGGCTTCTATTTTTACAGATAGGTATGGTTTGCGTAATTTCTTCTACCAACTAGCAGTGCCTGTTCCAGTATGCAAATCCCATATAAGTCACTCTCGGAAGGTTCCTCTAAACTGCAGAAGAAATAAAAAAATACTGTCATGCTTTCCAGGGTTCACCAAATTGTTCTCTTCTGCTATTGAGCAAGCACACATCCAGAACCTTAGAGAAAACAATAATAACTCAGAATTGGATTGCGCATAGTTCCGGGCAGCAGTTGTCATAACTGTGACCTACAGCATTGGAAACTCAGAAAAGACTGTAGGATATGAGAAATACAAAACAAGAGGCTTCTAGATGTCTTGGCACTGTGACTCCCAGAACTCCTAGCTAGTTGGGTCATGTTGACTGTGAATTCTGAAATTCATAATTCCAAAATACATGAAGAACACGGGATGGGAAAAATTGGTGTATCATGTTTTAGACAGTCTTCTTCTGTATTGGAGCATTAGTTTGTTCAATCAAGAGCTTCTATCTTTGGCTGAACTTGCCCTCCAGGACAACATATAATTTAAAAATACAGCACGAGGCTGACAAAAGGAGCAACAAGTGTTTATTTATAACGTTCCCTTTTTATAACAAAGTTCTTTTTATAACTACAGTACCCCACTGCAGAGGGTTGTTGTCAAATTAACGTTATTGTAGATTTTTTTTTATGTTCAAATAATAGCAAGAGATAATCCCAAGAGAGCAATTGTTCAAAGTCTGTTTTTTTTTTTAAGAAAGTTTGTGGACAGGAACTGTCAACTGTAACTCTTTTCGAGGTTTATGTTGTCAAATTAGTCAGACCACATAATGAAATCATATTTCAACAGAAGCACAGTAAGAATGTTTAGAAGTGAATTTTCCCAGCGTTATTAAAATCCCACGTTTGGGTCCCCTGTGAACACAAATGGTGTGTTTCACACTAAGAACACACTGCTGTGTTTGTAAGGTTGGCACAATGATGACATCAAGAATAAAACATCAAGGCTACCTTCTATGAATAGAGAGAAATTGCCAGAAAACATGAAAGTTTGGTCACAAATTGGTCACAAATCCTGAAATCTTTAACAGGTACAGTATATGAAAAAAAAAGCCCCACTGAATTCAACAGAGCATACACTTAGTAAATATTTATAAAATTGCAACCTTAAACAGTATTAGATTGTAGCAAATGGAGGTAAACAACCTTGGGTTTAGAGAAGGAGAAAGTTCAAAAAGGAATTGATGTTTCTCCACAATCCAGGGATCTAGAAATATGAAGTTGGAATTAGATTTTTTTTTTTTTAAGGAAGATTATGTTGCCTTCCATGTTGGAAGCTCCAGAGTGGCTAAAAACATAGGACGTGTGATTGCTCCCTACAATTACATGATACCCTTTCTCTGGACTGCTTTTTGGAGAGGGGTGTCTTATTTGGGGGGAGTTAATTCTTTATTGTCATTTATATTGTTATATTTTCATCCTGTTTTGTGGGTTGGTTTATTATGTGCAATTATTCTATTGTAAGCCACTTTGATCAATAATTTGTAGCATGGGATACACATTCCGGCAGTAGCTAATTCAAATGCCTAGCAGAATTTCCCCCACTCCGGAAGAACTTGATAGGCCTCATGAGGGTAGGGAACACCCCAGTAGAAAGGGTTGGACCTACATGGTACCAGCCTATTCCCAGAGTGTCTAGGAGCAGAGGGCTGATTCTCAAATGAGCTGAATTGTGGCTGTTAATGTCTTAAAAGGCAACAGTTAACACATTGAATGGAGCCCAGAAAGTAATTGATAAGCAGCAGAATCATGAATATCTGGAGGAATTTGGGAGGTGTTAAATTGATTATAATTTGCAAGCATAACATGAGCTGCTACAATATACGTATCCATTTTTCTTACTTAATATCATATTTCATGATATAACATATTACAGCATACAGGGAGGGAGGGAGGGAGGCGGGTGGGTGGGCAGGTGGGCTACTTTTTTCATTAGATGAATGAAAAATGATTACCTCTTTTTCATAAACTAGAGAGAAAGATATAGGAACACCACCTTTTTTCATAAATTTAACAACCTTCCAAGATTTGTCAGGAAAAGGGGCACATATTCAAGAACAGGAACATGAGAAGCTACCTTATAACAAGTTGTCCTGGTCTATCTAGTTCAAAGCTTTCTACACAGGTTTGCACAACTTTCATAGTGGATTTTTTCCCCAGCCCTAAGGAGAAGCTAAGGATTACGCTTGAGAGCGTCTGTATGCAAAAGAAAGGCTCTACCATTCTTAGCCCTGTGAAATAGTCCAGACAAGAAGCACAACCAGGAGTACCAGCTCTCTCTTTATTGTAAGGTTACATTAACAGAATCTTGCAAGACTGAAAGTATCTCCTCTTCTTTCCTTTTACTGTCTGGAAAACTAGGGAGGGCCCCTTCTGAAACTTCTCCCACGCCCTCCCTCCTTCTGTGGGCTGAGATATCTTTTACATGCCAGTTGTCCAGTCTGCGCCTCTCCCTCCTGTCTCCCAAGGTCATTCCCACAGACCATCACAACCTCTGAACTGTAGTCCTTTCCTTTCTCTTGGAAACATTGGTAAACATTTAGTAGGGAGCTGCAATGAAGTCTGGCAAGTGTTGTTTGCCATGGGAATGGGAAGAAACTGGTATACTTGGTCAGATTTTGGAGTTCTTGTTACTTTTTAAATTATTCTTCCTTAACTTGATGTAACTTTTGCATTAACTGAACACTGTATGGTGGAAATGCTCTCTATAGCCTGGCTGCCCATTTATTTATTTATTTTAAAGAGATTCAGTAACATCAGAGAATGGGGCTACCATTTCCAACAGTTCTAGGGACCTTGAGCAATTAGAAAACCCATTTTACGCTTTCTTTTTCAGGAGGTAAATCTGAGTTTCACACAGGGTATTTCCATCTGTGGCTAAAATCCTTGAAGACTGATATCCAAGGAAGCTGTTCAAACCTAAAATAGGATGCGATATCAATCATGGTTACTTGATGAAGGAAAACAAAGTGATGCTTAATCCAGATAAACAGGCGCTCCTCATCTGTCATAGGAGCAGGTCAAGGAGCTGCTAGTTGCCCTAAACTCCACTTTGCAGAAAAAGAATTTCCTCAGCTTCCATCATCTATGTAATGTTGGTTGGACTAAGCTTGAAGCCCCCCCCCCTTCAAGACTGTACTCTTTTACACCCATGAAACACTTCAGAAACCCAGGCCTTCAGTGTAGCCAGATTTGATGAACAGGAGGGTGAGGGTGCCCAAAAGTGAAGGGTGAAAGAAAATACAGCAGTTGGGTTTCTATAACATTTAGAAAAATATGAAACATATATATGTATGTATGTGTATGTGTGTGTGTGTGTGTGTGTGTGTGTGTATTCTGCCCATGCAGACATGTTATAGATGTGTTGCAAAAAGTGAGAGGCTGTGAGTTTTGGCAGTCTTCCTGGAATTTGTCAGCCAATCTCCTGGAATTTTCTGACTTTAAGTTTTTGGGGTTTTTTTAATATAATAAGATGTGAATAAAGTGGATGGGACTAACAGTGCAATTTATTAGGACTGGAAAGTTTGAAGTAGGGCTGTGAAATATTTTGGAGAGAGTAAGGGTTTGATGTAGCATCTATTTGCAATTCTTTAAAATAGATGATTCTTTTCCAGGGTCATATGGGAGCTGCAGACACAGCCATTCAGTCTCAGGAAAAGATGCTGCTGCTTTAAAGAGTTACAGAAAGGTGCTACATCCTGTGATCCCTAAAGCATCTTTCTGAATTGTTTACAAAGTAGTTTGTACTAACTTCTGCACATGCATATACAAGTGTATCACATGGACAGTGTATTGGGTGGGAAGAATTTCTTGGACTGGTTCAGGTGGAATTAGCAACTCCAAACTGAGCAGGTAGGGAGGCTGGACATTGCACAGGGTGTGTTGCTGCATTTATAACTTTTCCCGTCCACTCTTTCTTTAGTAAGGTTACCATAAATTTAGTCTTCTTTTTGAATATGTATGATCAATCAAAGAACAAAGAGTAAAACTATATAATTTCACATCTTTCTTTTCCCCAAACCAACTTATTTTCTCCAAGTATATTCCATGGGGTGGTACATTCTTCCAGAGCGGGCCCCTCAACTGAAAAACTGCATTTCTTCCCCAAATTATACACGTGTGACACATTTGGAATTCTGCCAAAAATTACTGCCCCCTTTCTAGTTCTCCACTAACCTCTTGTGGCATCTTGTAAATGGTGCCTTGCTGAGAAATTCCCTGTCTCAAGTAGAAGCAACCTTTTACTTTTATATTTCCCGTTGATGATGATGATGATGATGATGATGATGATGATGATGATGATGCCTGGGACCACTGCTGCCAGTTGTTGTTGTTGTTGTTGTTATTATTATTATGGTTGATCTGGCTGACTGTGTGACCAACCATCATCATCATCATCAACCAGCAATGGTGTTCCCAGTGGTTATCAGCACACTGGGTGCCATACCAAAAAGCCTTGGACGGCACTTAGAAAATCTGCACATTGACAATATTTCCATCTGTCAATTACAAGAGGCCACCCTGCTTGGATCCGCACGTATACTACGCCGATACATTATGACATCTAGGTTCTTGGGAAGAACTCGACGCCAATGAAGGCTAACGCCAGCTAAAGTACTCGCTGCTGTGATTTTTACATTGTTGTGAAAATAATAATACTAATAATAATATACCAATAGTTATAGGCGCCTTAGGTGCAATCCCAAAACATCTCGAGCACCACTTGAAGGCCATCGGCATTGACAAAATCACCATCAGTCAGTTGCAAAAGGCAGCTTTACTTGGAACAGCTTATATCCTACAACAATACCTTTAACACATCAAACAACATCTGCCTGTCCCAGGTCCTTGGGAAGGACTTGATAGGTGGATAAAAATGCCAAATCCAGTCTAAACATCTGGCTGACTGTGTGACCAACCATAATAGCCCACATTTTTACTTTTAGCATCTCTACACGGATTAGGAAATGATTAACTAAGTGATGCTGTTCATATGTTGAATTTCACATTACAAGGGGAACAAAACTATCCAGAAAGTGGGTTATCTTGTGAAGTGGCAGCATTGTATGTATTGTAGAAAGTAGACCCACTATCTGAGAGATTGTAGAATGCTACAGGAAGTAGCTGTGTCTTTTTATGTAAGGTAGCAAATGATAGCTTGAGCCAGAAAGAAACACAGTAGAGGGAAAAGAAGAAAGAGATACAATGGGTTACTGGAGATTTGATGGACCAATTAAACCTTCGTGCCATTCCAGCATAGGTTTTTATTTATTTTTGCAAATGAAAGCTATAAAAATACTGTATTAAAAATGAAAAGACAACTTTAATAATGCTCATCATAGAGCTATCATAGCAGTTGTTGGCCAGATGTTGTCATTCCTGATGACAGTGGTAGGCATTCTCCTTCTCCTGCCAAGCTTTACAACTAGGTTAGTGTTTGGTTTTATGTTGGCATTTTATTATCAGATTATCTAAAGGCAAAATATTCTGTCTTTGAACTACTGGGAGGCACTTTAAAAGACACTGAGCAGAGAACACAGAGCAGCCTTTAAAAAGAGATCTGCTAACTTGGGTATAAATACCTTTATTATATATTGTAATTGCACAGAACGTGACATCCCTAAATAACAAAATAAACATTTTAGAAACTGTAGAAATAAATCTCTCCGTCCTTTCAAGCTGCTTTCTAAAAAGCTCGTTTACAATGCATTTGAGTCCTCAAGGGACAGTTTGTACATGGAACTTCATGGAACTTTAACTCTTCATATCAGATCAGTGATTGCAACAGTTCATTTTGTGCACAGTGGAGTTTGTAACCAACTGTGGTGCTGCCAAAATGACCCATGTGCAATGATGTCATCATGTAACTGTTGTAAAAACATGCTTGCATCTGATGTCATGGGATGTGTGTGATGATGTCATCACTTGCATGTCATTTGCTCCCTTGGACAATGTGAAGCCCTGGTCTGCCATGTACCTTCTGGAGCATCTCCTCCTACAAGAATCACCCCATTCTTTGCGTTTGCTTATGGACCCCGTCCTATGTAAGAAGGAAGGGCTGGAGGCAATTCTACTTCATAGCTCCCCAAATACTTTAGAATAGTTTACCCACCCCCCTTCCGGAAATGTTTGGCCACCAACCTGCTGGCATATGAGAAGGCTGTCTAAACCAACTTTTCCACAAACATTTGAACTATAACAGTGGTTCTAGACTGCTACTTTTGTCATGGTTTGTTTTTCACTCATATGTTCTTCCTTTGATGGATTTGATGTTGTGAGTTGTATATTGATTTTATGCTGTTTTATGTTTTTGATGCAAACCTCTTGGAGTCATCCGTACAACTCATTGTAATAAATAAATCCATGATCATGGTTTGGCTGTCATGTGCAGCTGTGCAGATCCATGTCTCAGGTCCCCATTTTTGTTCTGTGGTGGAACCCAAAATAGTCAAATCCCTGATTGTGATAGCTCATTCGTTGCAGATATGTGTGAGCTGTGTTTTGACCATTGTATAGATCCCAGATGAATTCATGATGCTCCATCTCAATATCTCAATACCCTCTCAATTGCTTGCTTAATTATTTCTGCATTACCTCCCTGGGAATTGTTAGTAAATGTATCATAAATATAGTAATCATCAATACATAAAACTGAATTCCATATGATACAGTGGTGGAGAATTTCTGCCTTCTTCCATGTAACTCATTTTGCCTAAGGAGCACTAGAAAATTAATTTACAGGTTTATCCAAACAGGGTTATTGAAATCTGAATTTGTAAGACTTTGTAATATTTTAAGGCCTGTCTTGCAATGAATATATTTATTCTGTGTGCAACTTCCCTTGCTGTGAATCTGGGTACAAAGTGTTCTGTTCTCGTTGCGTCATCCATTCATGGTTGTGTACAGCTGCTGCTTTACAAGTGCTAGGACTGACTAATGTTTTGGAGATGAAATAATAAAAGCAACAATCTGACCATATGGTACAATAAGGGGTAGGGATTGAATACAAGTCTTTTCTCGGTAATAGATGCTTTTACACTGAAGCACAAATAAGTGGATAACAAACTCTCAATAGTCTTGAAGTTGAAGTATTATGGACTGATACCAGATATTAAATCCCTTTGTCTTTACGTCAAATGAGAGAGATTATCAATTTGGTGATAATTGGTGCAAGATGGGAAAAGGAGAATGGTCCATCCTAAAACAGCTTCCGAGAGCAGGTTTGATGAGGGAAGATGGAAGAAAAGGATGGAAGAAGGAAAGGTGAGGCCAGAAGAGAACTGTCACCAGCACACTGGTAGAATGAAAAGCTATGTGCTGTTCCTGTTGGGCAGTGGCTTTCTCTATGCCAGTGCAAAATGGTGGTCCACTATAATGTCACCAATTATGCATTGTGGTACATTCATGCAGGTTAAGTGGACCACAGCATAGTACAGGCAAGTTGATATCCCTGGAGATATCAGTTTTGAACCCCAGGACCCTGATGTAAAAGAGTGGAACTTGGAATCTCCAAGAGAAACCCACAGAGGGGACATCAGTTTTGTTCCATATAAATATTACAGCAAAGTTTTGTTCATATAACAATTCGGGCAAAACTAAAGAACTGCCTTATGTGAACCCATTTTGCTAGATAGCTAGTTAAACTATTAGTTAGAGTTCCCCAACATCCAAGATGACAAACACACTTGAGAGAGGTGAATTGAGTTAAAATTATCTCTTGACTGTACTGGTGAGCGGGAATTAAGCATGCTATTTCAATGAAAATTACTGGCATTATTTCAACAGTCTGTTAGATTAA